>NC_092348.1:5620516-6220516 GCF_963676685.1 Mytilus edulis
ACTTGAATGCTACTTTCAAAAAACATTTCTTTGGAACTTACATGATCAACATTGAAAACTTTATCCCTTAAATTTAAATTTTACAAGAGTAGCTATAAAATTAAAATATTTTGTCGATGCCTAGTATTACCTAATGCTTCTTTTGTTTCCATATAGTTCCTTAAAACATCTTCAATCTGTCCAAAAATGATCCATGAGAATGGCATCTTAGCAGAAAACACCCTTCCATCTACAGATGTTGTTTTAACAGTTATTTCCTGTAGTTCTTGTAGACGTGTGGGCGATACCATTAAAGAATACTTTAATTGGGTCAGTTCTGGATCATTCAAAATTTGTAACCAAATGGCAACTTGCCAATCTTGGTCACTAGAGTTTGCTAAAATGTCTAAATTTCTATTTGTATCCATAAAAGCAATGATGCCAGCTAACACAGGTATGACCTTGGCCTCTAAACATTGGACAGCAAAGTTTCTACAAAATAAAAGATAATTCGTAACAAAACATTTCCATAACGTTAAAAAATAATAAATCAAAACAAATGTACTTTGTTACTTGAATTACCCTGATAGGAAAAAACAACGACTAGTTGTGTAGTTGATAATAATAAAATATATAAGATAACTTCTTAAATTTGACTTTCACACTGTGAAAGCAGACAATATAAGGTCAATAAGCACATGATTCAGCTTACCAATATTTAGCTAGATAGTTTTAACATCAAGATACCGTAATTTGTTATTTCTAACAAAAATGCAACACTGTGATGTCACTTTCATGCAGGTTGGCAGCAAGTTTGTATTGGTTGAGGAAGCCAGAGTATCTGGACAGATTTTTCAATTAAGATCAGCCATGAGCAGGGCTCAAACACACAACAGCTTTTATTTGTTAAGAAATATGTTAAGGAGTTGAGACCAAATCCACCAACCTGAAGGTACCAGCTCTGTTCAAGTTTTCTGGTTTAGTAGCTTCTGTAGTTAACCAGTTCCTAATTTGTCTCCCAATATTCTGTTCTTTTTCTTTAAGGATACCTGTCATATGTTTGGCTATTCCTGACAGTACTGTCATTTTACCTGAAATAAAAACTTAGGAATGAAGTCCATACACTTGCATGACAAGGAAACTGCTTTCATTGTTTTCTTCATCTAAAAGTAATAATGAGGGATTCAACACAAATGTAGAACAAAGTATACTCCAAGACAGTCAATCTTTGCTATATTATATCTGGACAACTCGGCACATGTAAGTAATACCTTTCGCTCTTTTATTTGGTTAGATCTCTTTTATCTTTTTTCAATTCAAATTTTATTGACACCTCTGTTAGTATTAAATAAATTTATCAAATGACAAGATAATGTACAAAATACACAACACAAGTTGTACAAAGCAACTACCTTGCATCAATTACAAGATCAGATGACTAAGACCAGGACAGGATGAAATTTTGACATTTTCTATTTCAAATTTTTAATGATTTCCATATGCTGTTCAAAATCAAAGCTTAAATAAATACCTTCTTCAACCTGCATCCAATTAAGTATTATCTTAAGTCTGTCTACAGCTCTAGTTTCATCAGACTTTGGATCTTTTACATTTCCCAAGGCAGGTTGTATACATTTCTTAATCAAATAACCAATTTTAAAATGTTTATGTGTTTCAGTTTTTTCTTCTATATGTATGTCCATTAAATCTATTTCTTCATTTGTCTCCATTGTTTCTATGTCTCTGTCCTCATGACCTCTCTCTATTTCCATATCAACCTCAGGTCTGTCCGTCGTTACATCTAACAAGGCACTGACAGATTTCCCTGACATTTCTGCAACTGATGGAATATCTTCAGGAGCAGGATGGATATCATCAATGTGAACTGAGTGCCATAAACCACACTGAAAAGAATAAATCAGGGGTATATATCAATAAAAGTTCAAAATAAACGCAAATGTTTATCTAGTGTAGAATTGTCTATCATATCATAATTGTTCAACTTTCAAATGCTTGGTTCATTATCTAATAGAGAGTATGAATCTTATAATAGTTATCAAAGGTACCAGGATTATAAATTCTCCCAAGATTGTGGTGTTACCAACCTGAAATCCCGTAAAGCATCCGCCAGCTATACCCGGAGTTGTATAAGGAGGACAACATGGATATGAGCCACTCTGTCGTGGATCTGCTGTAATGATCCCTACATTGTGATGTTACTAACCTGAAATCCTGTAAAGCATCCACCAGCTATACCAGGGAGTTGTATAAGGAGGACAACATGGATATGAGCCTCTCTGTGATGTATCTGTTGTAATTCATCCTGTAAAGTGTTTCTAGCACATGCTATCAAGTCTCCATTCTGGTCACCACTATCACATTGTATAATTAACAACATATCATCTGAAGTAGTCTGATCCAGGAATGACCTATTAAAATATCAAAATGTTTCCACTGTATTAAAATCAATGGTAATTTGTAATACAGGCAACCTCTGTGATGTCTTGTTTGGTTCTATTCATCACAATTGAGTTAATTGTTGAAAGATTCATATCAAAGATTAATTTAAAAAATATGAGGTCAAGGTCAGAAAATGAGGTCATGGTCATCAACCAACTACGCTATTCAGATGTGTACACCTTACAATAATTCTATTCACAAAATAAAGTTCACTAAGAAATGAATCTAAACAAAAATCAAACATTGACCAATGAACAATGAAAATGATGTCAAGGTCAGATGAACATTAACAGACAAACATGCATGTACAGCTTATGACCATTTCATTGTACCTATAAAGTATCCAAACATTAAAGAGAACATTTTATAAAATAAGCATATCATATTTTGTGTCACTTATGCCACCATGTTTGCCACCAGATCATTTTAATGAAGAAATTTGAAGTGTGATTAAATGGACATAGTTTGTAAGTAAACATATCCTCCAATCCAGGTACTTTAAAAATATGTTGCCTTGTAGTTTAGTGTAAATTCTTTAAAATTGATCCTGTAGCCTTATTTCTTATCTGATCAGATTGAAATTAGGGAATTGAATATAGAAACTTTAATATAACATGGTAATTTTGGGTATATAACTCATACTTGATTTGTCTACTGAATTGTTGTTCTGTGTCAAATGATTGAAGATTCAGTAAAACTATATTTTTCCTCAGAATAGGTAGAAATCTACACAATATATCTATATCTGCTATGGACAGTAACTTGGAATTGGTTGTTATCTGAAATATATAAAACTTATTTCATTATTGTAACAGAAACCAAAACAGTGAATGGGTGATCACAGAATTTTGTGAAATTTTGAAAGCAACTAGAGCATCAGGAACATGAATATAAAAAATTATATACATGTATGTGATTTCAATATTTTGTGAGATAAAAGCAATTGACTATCTTATATGAATTACAACTGTCGAGAATGAATGAAATTTTGAAACCTGTCCTATAAATGTTCTTAAAATTAGTATTATTGTAATTTTTTTCCAGCTTCCTTCCATATACAACTAGTTGAGCTTTACCTGTGCATGTATGTTTTTCTGTTGTTGGTTTGCTACTTTATAACGTAGATAATCTGCCAGACTTTCATGGTGCTGTACTGAGAAATATGTTTCAAATATCTGGTCATCTTCAAGTTCAAGCACTGCTGCTGGTGTAGCACACCATAATAGAATACCTTTAGCATCTTTTAGAATCTAAAGAAAACATTTCTACGGTTAAAATGTAACTTTAACAGAAGACATCAGAAAATCATTAAAATTTTCAGGTGACTATTTAAAAGTAATAAAGTAAAAATTTGAAAAGCAGCTAGACTCTCCAGTAAAATAATCAGTAGAAAAATTGGATAAAATGAGTCTGATTGAACAAAAGTACAACTAATAGATCTATAAATTGAACCTTGAATCTAAAAACTGTTTTATAAAGGTGTATTATGATACCTCATTTTCCATTTCTGGTATAGCTTGGTCACTACACTCTCTTCCCAGACAGGCATACAGTATAATAGCAGCACAAGTGTCGTCATGGTAACCCATAAAAGCATCTCCAATTTGTCTGCTTTCTTTTCTGTAATGAAGAAAATATCTTTATACATTATAGATTTCTTTTCCAACTTTTTACTATGAAATAAGGTGTTTATTAAATTGTCGCAGAAATGCAACCATGATGACAAACATGAGCATGTTTCATGCTTTACTGGGTTTTTATCTCATTGGTGTGTATCCTACATCTAATTTGGAATTAGTTGTCTCCCTTATTTTGGAACTTTAAATTGAAATGATCAAACTTCATGTAAACTCAAATTCACTTTTTAATGTTTTAATTGTTGGATTACCTTCTCCTAAGTGCATATTAAATTTCTGAATTTTTAACATTCATTTAGACATTAAGCATTCAATAGTGAATTATTGAACTTTGTTACACAATGCAATGTAAATAAAGAAGAGTATCTGATGTATATAACCATGATGTACTTACTTTTGCCTAAAATGTCTCATATGCATAGGAACTTTGACTTCACAGAACTGCTGTGCCCATTCCTGTAACTTGACTGTGAGTTGTAGGTGAGACGGTGTCAGCATGGTCTTAAGTGATAAGAAATGTTTCTCAAGTCTGTTAATCAGTGGTATTGGAAACTTGTCATATACAATCTGTTTCTCTGCTACTACAATCAGTCTAAAAAATAGAAAATTCCCATTAATATTTTTAACACATTAGGTTAACTTTACACTAAGCCACTGCTGCTTATTTCTCACTTGTCAGGTGCAGGGACAATTGCTTGAGACATTGAAATATGTGAAAAATTGTCATAAGTGGCAACTACTATTTCTACATTTAATATGATTATACTCTAAAACAAAATTTCTTATTTTATACATATATCATACATATAAAAAGATTACACTTCCAACTTTGACTTTGAAAATTGATTTCTAATGTCCCTTCCACAACCCCAACAGAACTTGTTCAAGGTTTCTATTCAACAATTGTTTCTAAGGGTCTGATGAAAATAGATTTTTTTTCACTTCTTTTTGAATTTCAGCATTATCCATTTTTTCAACAATAGTCAGAATCTAGAAATATTATAGTGTTATTAACCGGCTGTTTCTGTACGGGTCTCGAGGCCAATACAACAAACCTTGAATCTATACCTGTGCCAATACAGAAACAGCCAGTTCATAACACTTTTATTAAATGATTATAAGAAAATTAAAAACCGTAATCAATACAGGGCCAATACAGCTTTTTTCCCGCTTTTTTCTGTATTGGCCCTGTTCGAAGAGCAATACTATAGTATTAATGAATGGATGTTTTTATAATGGCCCTGTTATATGTCCAAGGTCTGTAATAATGGTCTAGGCAACGCTGAGGGCCATTACAGACATCCGAGGCCATTAAATATTGTTTAAACTAAAAAAGCACCCATTTCTTAGTACATTTATTAACCAACTGAACACAAGTGTATGTGTTGCTGCCAACTTGGTGTACCCTCTTACTCTTTTAATGACAGTTTAGTTTGAAAAAAATAATTTGTACTTCACCATGATAAAGCTTTAAATAAACAAAATATCCAAGATATTAAGTTGAAAGACGTTATTTGTTGAAAAACAGGATGAACAGTGATCCCTTTATATGATTCATTAATGTTGGTTGCTGGTTACTCAATTAAATAAAATACAAAAAGGTATTATACTCTTTACAACTTAATTTTATTAACTTTATTAAAAACCATAACTGGGCTTAATACAGACAAACTGGACATTAATACAGGGCCATGGATTACAGAAAAACAGGGCATTAATACAGGGCCATTACAGAAAAACAGGTTAATAATAAATCTTGATTTATATTGACAGTGAAACGTTTTCAGTATTGCACATGCTGATTTATTCGTATTAGGGCTTATTTGCTCATATTCTTTAATAATACATTATTCTCAGCTACTTGTTATGATAAGACTTTTATACTTATTCTCAGTATAAATTCCATTTATTTATTGCTTGGTAAAAGCCCTGTAACTACTCAGACTAAAAAGTTTATAAAATAAGATATTTACCTGAACTTTCTGTGTACCCTACATTTCACTCGATGTGACCCAAGACCTAAGTCTACATATCTCTCTCCACCAAACTCTACATAATACTGTAATGTACAAGAATTGTTAATAAATACACTTGAAAATTTAAGAAATACAATTTAAGTGTTGTTCTTTTTTTTAATTTTAAGTGTCTTTTAATAGAAAAAGTGAAACAACGCTTAATAAATGTTTAGCTTTGGAAGTGCTTTTCTCGATTTACCCTTCATCAGGAACACTCAAAGCAGAAAACATATGAAAGCCGAGAATGAATAGGAACTGAAACATCTGAAAAGCCATATGAACAAAAAGCACATACAAATAATTGCTGAATCAATCTGAGGTCAACTCCCTATAGATTAAACTTCAAGTTCTTTATCATTTTAAAATTTAGATAGAAACAAACAGTTTCAGAAAAGAAGTATTGACTACTAAGCTGAAGATACCCTTAGAGACTGATAGTCCACCTGCCTACCCAGTACTAGATATTTTGTCAATTCATTATGACTATAACACACAAATGAAGGATTAAGTCTTTCCATTTTTTGTTCTTTTTTTTTAGTGTGGTAAGATAAACCTTTTAATCTCAGAGTATATTTAGCAGAATTTTTGGAACAAAGAAAAAAGCTGTATATATGGGCTTATATTCGCTTGACATCCAACACATTCCAAATTATTTACATGTCCATATCAGTTTTTTTGCAATATACAAACACCTTTTGATAATTATATTTTACCTGATTCAGGGCATCATACAGACTTTCATACAGATTCTCCAAGTTTAACAGGATAACAGTACTGCCAGTCTCCATACAAACTTTGATACGGTTTATATTTCTACACACCTAAAACAAATTCTTTCTGTATAATATACATGACAAGTCACTTACACAAAACTTAGCAAAATAAGAATGTTAAGATGATTCACTATCAAATGCAAAATTTTGACTGAGTAAAGTTTAGTTATCAAGCAATGTGCATTATCAAATTCAAGATACAAGTAAAGATTTGAAGCATATTTAACATTTCTATAGCATTTTTTTATTTTATAATATGGCCTTTTAGGGATTTTAATCAAGTTGAGCAAAAGGATTGACCCCTATTCATTCAGAGCAGACTTATGATGAAGACATACCTGGGTATATTCTTGATCACTAGGAAAACTACTTCCAAATATAACAACAGCATTCTCCATGGTAAATATTTTCTGTTGTAATATTGTCAGGGCTCCATAGTTCTCTGTCAGTAGTAACAGGTATCTGGTCTCGCTGGAAAAATAAAGGACACATATGAAGGCTGACCAATACAACATTTAACAGCTGTTTCCAGACACTGATTAACATGTATTGGTGGTATGATGAGGAGCAATACACCCAAGAAACACTGCATTTCTTTTCCTTTGCAAGTAAATACTGATGATAAATAAGAATTTAGGTGACCTCTGGAACTCTTTTCGGTATTCTGTTTGGTTGTTATCATACTGATGTATACCCCAAACTCCTTTGATTAAATCTGACATACCTGATAGATGTGTCTTCACCTGTCAGACAGGCCTGGATCATTCCTGCTGGGGTACAATCTGGATCATGTTTTCTTGGCTGGAAATATACCATTAGAGTTATAATAGATAAATGGTAAGACAAAAATTGGAATTAATTTAATAGTTTTTTTCAGCTCCTATATACAAATATATTAAAAAAAAAAATTGACTTCTTTTCAAAATTGAGGATTTTTAAGTTGTTTGATTTTCTGGGTACCATGAAATCAATTATTTCTGCAATATAAAAAATCCAGAAGAGCCGTTTGTGATACTATTCTCAGGAAGAAAATTCCTATTGTCTTTCATTTAAATTTTCTAGAAATTCAGTTGTTTGCATATATTTAAGAACTCCATAGCAACATAATTTTTGATTATACATAGTAATTATGTTTTGTACTTAATTTGTGGCTTGTCAGGGATATTAAGACAGTTAAGAATTTTGTTTTTTTGCTCTCATATATACCGTATAAATCGTTAAATAAGCCGCAGGTTTTTTTCTCTGTCTTTGTCCCTGCGTGTTATACTCGGGTGCGTGTTATGTAAGTATTATTTTCTGTTTTCAGGACGACGGTGAAAGAAAAAAATATCTGGATTTGTTTTCTGGAGACAGTCAGATTGTCAAGTGCTTGCAGTGACTTGATAAATTGTTAATGTTGCATATTTTGTTATGAATAAATAAATATATTAACTAAATCGTTTGTTTTTATTTCATTCAATCATTGTTGGTTTACAGGAAGTCGATAACCATGTGTTTAGTGTTCATTTCGTAAACAAAGAAAGATAACTGTGTCCATACAGGATATTAATTGTGTATTTATCATAAATATGTAGTTGTTAGTTGATTAAATGTGTTTTAATACAAAAAATTTTAATGAAATAATAAAGAAAGTGATTGTGTGTCTTGCCAATATTACAAGTTTCTTTAAATGACGATGGTGATGCATGTGCTTAAATCGACACTTTAAAGTGCTTCATAAACAAAGAGAGATAATCGTGTTTGAGAAGAGGTACCAAACAGGATAAAATACTGAAGAGTAACTGTTTGTCGTTTTATTGTGTTTCAAAACGAAATATCTTTACGAAATATTATTGGATGTTTAACTAAAAAAAAAAGAATACTAATTTTTATAATTTAATCTGTTAAAACATTTATTTATTGCCGTCTTCTTTTAATCCCCCTTGTCATTGCTCATAACACTTTCATTTAAAAATAGACAATGACTTGCAAAAAGTAAATTGTTTTGTTTGTTGTATTCATCCAAATTAAAATTGAAAAATGTTTGTTACGTTCAGAACTTCAACTTTTATTTTATAGACAACAATAAAATTCTTAAGATTGATTTAATTAAAAAAAAATCTTGACTTTTGGGTGAACAGTTTTCACACGTGGGTACAGGTAAGTAGGTCATAATCAAGGTAAACAATGGCAGTTTTATGGCTTGGGTGACCTTTCATGCATACATTTTTAAGATTAATTTAAATCCTTAATGCCAATTCAAACAATAAACAAGCAATCAATACCATACTAATTTTAATCAAAACAACAAGGTTCAATGGACACCCAAGCTGTCAACACATGGCCATGCCCTGCTTTCATGATATTCATGTATTCATGAATAAGGTAGAATATTCATGAATATTCATGAATATTCCACTTCCATTCATGGTTACTATTCCAGTGTCAAAATTATTCATGAATAAGAAACATGAATTAGGTGGAATATACATGAATTCTTAATAACTGTTTGGAGACAACAAATAAATGTTCTTAAAATGCTAGTCACTTACTATATCATAGTATAATCAAGTTTACTTCATTCAAAATTGTTTTTTGGGGGTAATACAACCCTTTTTGTCAATATGAATAAACATGAATAAGAATGAATGTTTGGACTTAGAATTTTTTTGCATACATTTCATGAATAAGAATGAATAATGAGGAATAAATTTTGGACTTAGAATATTTTTCCATTGTGTGACAAACATGAATAAGCATGAATAAAGCTGCATGATAATGACTCAGAATTATTTGTGGCAAATGGCATAAAAATTGATAATGAAATTTGTTCTACACAGTCTAGGACTTTTGTATGTATATTTTTACTTGATTGTTGATGCTGAATAACATACATGTACATGTATGTATTCCACAGTTAAATGAAAAAAAATATGATGATAATTTTATTAGATAGCTCATGTAGGTGATATTCATAACATCTTCATACAAAACATGTAAGGTATTATAAATTTAATTTTATTAATTATCATGATTATAAAATATAAACATGGTAAAAAAAAAAAAAAATTTCACATGAATTTACTTGAATGTTTGGACTTAGAATTTTTTTGGCATACATTTCATGAATTGAATAATAAGGAATAAATTTGGAAATGTTTCCATTGTGTGACAAACTCTAAAAAGTGCTCCTTTGCAAAATTCCCCAACAGTTGTTTTGAAAAATTATAATCCAAAAATATTACTAAGTTTAAAAAAATAAGTTCATATTTAATTTTTCCACCCCCCTTTTTTGAATTAAAAATTGGATGCCCCCCTTTAATACTCTTAAATTTCATTAATAATCATATCATAGCATTATTACAGCCATTCTCTTATAAACTTTATAAAAATATTTATTAAAATTTTCTAAACATCCAGCAATTTATGATAATGTGTGTAAAGTTAATAAGATTAAAAAAAAAACATAATTTTTAACACTGTAATCTCTAGCACCTCAAAAAGTAAGTTATCATTGCCCAACATTATCCTATATTCCTAATTTATATAGTTTTTATACATAACAAATCATTTAACAATATTAATTACTTTTAACCACACAGCTCTTCCTTTTATTAATTCAGATCTGGTTGTGTGCATTTATCAGATTGTCCCCTGCTGAGTTCACATCTGGAATTAACTTCCTTTAGTTCAGTCTCTGAATGGGGCCACATACAGGAAAATCTGCATATACTTCTTTTTAATAATGAAATAATGTTTTATTATATACTTTTATTTTAAATTAATATAAACCTTGAAACTGCCAGTATGTTTCATAAATTATAAACATTAAATATTTTTGACCTGTTCATTTATTTAACATTTATGCATGACTTACAAAATGTAAGAACTTATCCCTACAATGCCCCAACTGACCACTGGGAAGTAAAATACACACATGGTAGCTACAAGATTCAAATAATTTGTTGGTGCTTTTTAGAAAAAGATTGTGTTTAATCATGTTATTGTCAGAGGCAGAGTTTATAAAATTAGCACATAGAGGAACTTGGGAAAAAAGCACAGATTAATGACAATTCATTCTTTCCCAAACATTGCAGACTGGTGTCAATAATTATCATTATTAATGAATTACGTTTACCTATTGTAAAACACTTAAATGACTTTGACAAAAGATTACAATGTAGACAAATGATTACAAGTGACTGGGAATAGAAAAACGTCATAATGACGTCAGCAAAATGGTGTTTTTGACGCTTACAATACAAATGAAGATGTTTGATGAGGAGTGAAGTAATATAGCTGTCAAAATAAAGCAGATTTGTTATCAGATAAGTAAATTATATATATTTTGATTATATGTTTTTGCTGAATTACTATTTGTTGAAGCATTATATAATAATTATTGATTGATTCAAATAAATATAAAACACCAGAAAGTAGCCTTTACATTTTACAGTGTTAGTTTAATGATTTCCATTCAGGAATAACCGATAGATTTGTACAATATATTGTATTTCAAGGTAAAAATAAATCATGCTTCAGCCACTCTTATGATTGTGTGTGGGTAAATTAAAAGGGGAAAAAAGGGGGGTAGGTACATTATTTGAAATGTCATGAAAAGGTTGAAGTGATATTCATGTTGTTAATCTTACTCTATTGATATTTTAATAAAAACAACATTTATTAAATTAAGTTATTACATTGTTTTATACCTGTTAGAAACTGTTTAATCTTGAGTGTTTATTTATAAAAACAAATATCAAGTAAAATTGAGAAAGGAAATGGTGAATATGTCAAAGCGACAACCACCCGACCATAGAGCAAACAACAGCCGAAGGCAACCAATGGGTCTTCAATGTAGCGAGAATTCCCGCACCCGTAGGTGTCCTTCAGCTGGCCCCTAAAATATGCATAATAGTACAGTGATAATGGACGTCATACTAAACTCCGAATTATACACAAGAAACTAAAATTTAAAATCATACAAGACTAACAAAGGCCAGAGGCTCCTGACTTGGGACAGGCGCAAAATTGCGGCGGGGTTAAACATGTTTATGAGATCTCAACCCTCCCCCTATACCTCTAGCCAATGTAGAAAAGTAAAACAATAACAATACGCACATTAAAATTCAGTTCAAGAGAAGTCCGAGTCTGATGTCAAAAGATGTAACAAAAGAAAATAAATAAAATGACAATAATACATAAATAACAACAGACTACTAGCAGTTAACTGACATGCCAGCTCCAGACCTCAATTAAACTGATTGAAAGATTATGTCTTCATCATATGAATATCAGGTACAATCCCTCCCGTTAGGGGTTTAGTATCATACTATCATAAAATATATGAGAAGAACATAACCCGTGTCATGCCAACAACTGTTTTTTTAGAAATAAATGTGTTTAGTTCCGATGCAAAGACCCTATCAGTGAATCAATGTTAAAGCCAAAATATGCAATCTTTAATGACCTGACAACAGTATCGTAACTATATCCCCTTTTAATAAGTCTATTTAAAGGTTTTGTTAGTTTCTGAGGACTTTTGATTCTTTGTGGAGTGATTTTTTTATTTTGCAGGGGGGAACTCAGATGCATTTATTGATTAAAAGATCTGTTCAACTGTGAAGAATTTCAAGCAGAACAACTTCACCAAGATGTTATTTAGCATTTCTAGTTGGAAGTCCTGATACAGCAATTTTAATTACAGACAGGAAGAGAAGTTTACTTATGATAAAAACACAAAAAATGAAAATTCAAGAAAATCCTTTTTAATTATTTCATGAACTTTAGATGAACAGTTCATGAACTACAAGTGGACAAACAATGTTCATGAATTAAATTACTAATGAACAGTTCATGAACACAGTAGTTCATGTGTTCATGAATGATTCATGGATTGGTATGGTTCATGAACAAATTCATGAATTATTCATAAAAAATTCATGAACTATACATGAACAGGACATGAACTACAAATGGACAAGCGTGTTCATGAACTATAAAATCATGAACAATTCATGAATAATAAAAGTTCAAGAACTATTTTTGTTCATGAACATTAATGAACCAAAGAGTTCATGAACACTTTCTGTTCATGAATAGTTCATTATTCACTGGTTCATGAACGTGCTTGTCCATAGTTCATGTCTAGTTCATTAACTGTTCATGAATCATTCATGAATCATCCATGAACATTCATGAACTATTCATAATCATTTCGCAGGGGTCATGATTAAAAAATATTTTAAACTTAAATGTCTGTATTTGCTTTTGGTTTTCAAAAAACCTCTCAAGGACACTTATTTCAATATTCATGGTTAATCTAGAATATTCAACCATTCAATATTCATGGTTATTCTAGAATATTTAACCATTCAATATTCATGGTTATTCTAGAATATTCAACCATTCAATATTCATGGTTATTCTAGAATATTCAACCATTCAATATTCATGAAATATTCACATTCAAGGTTATTCTAGAGTATGTATTGAGCATTCAATATTGGGATAGATATATATTTTTCATTCATGGTGATTCTAGAATATTCTATCATGCATTATTCAAAGACATTCTATTTCATATTCATGAATATTCTATAGATAATTATTCATGTTAATTCTTGGTTATTCAGTTCATACAATATTCATGTATATTCAAGCTTATTCAGTTCAAACAATATTCATGTATATTCAAGGTGCCATTTAACATTCATGAATATTCATGAATATTCATGAACTGTTACCTTGAATATTCATGAATATTCATGAATATTATTCATGAATATTCATGAATTGTTCATGAATATTCATGAATAATTCAAGGTCAGGAAAGCAGGGTTGTTGACAAAAAACATCAAACGAAACTGGCATAATTAAAACAATGAGAAAAGTATAATTATTTTATTACGATTTTTTATTTTAATATGACACAAATAAATATATTCAAAAATACTCTCAACTTTCTCACCAATCTGAAAATAGAAATGAAACAAATTACGGTGTGAGTTACAAAAGGAGAAAATATTCATGACACTATCAGGTCAGTAGCATAAATATACGTTTTCTTCAGTGTGCGCTTAATATTCAGGTGCGTTTTATGTAAGGACAAAAACAATCTTCCCCCCAAAAAACGGCCGTGCGGCTTATAAAACGATGCGCTTTAAATTCGAAAATATACGGTAAATCAAATCCTACTTTCCAAAGTAAAACAAATCAATTGTACAAACATGCTTGTGATTACCATCTTTTAAATCAATTGTTGGCAATACTTAAATTAGGATTTGATCAACTAATTCTTGTTGTTAGAATACCTTGTCATTTTTGTCCACTAGATGTGCCAACTTTTTACAGAAAATATCAACTGGTTTAACATTCTCTAATCCTCCAAAATTTCTCAGTATGGAATGCTTTAGTTGGAACCATGTTGGCTTCCTCTTTGATTCTGACACAAAGCCATATAACATCTTCAGTAAACTAAAATAACAAGAATGCATTTGTTATTGTGATAAGCATGGCCAATACTTTAAAAAAACCCAAAAACAATGCATAATACTATAGCCAGACCGGTGCTACAAGTTGTCTTAAACTTGCAGTGAGGTGAGAGTTATTTTGCATTCGTGTTGAAGGACTCACTGCAATAAAAGCGCTGTCCCTTTTGCTTTTTGTGTGTTTTTTTGTTGTGCATGTACTGATTTTGTGTCATTTATAGATACCCATATCCTTTGTTTTTCTATCATATATATTTTTCCTTTACTTTTATTCATATTGTGTATTAACGCACCTAATGCATTTTCTAATATCATTACCTATAATTTTCATTACTTTTTGTCATATTGTCAGAGCAGCATAAAATCAGTTGACAAATCACTGTGTAAGCAGAGAATAAAAAAAACCCACAAGGTTAAGATAGCCTGTCATATTTACCTGTAAAAGTCTCTAAGACCAAAGAATTCCCTCATCTCTGTAGAGGCCTCTTTAAACAATGCCAAATAAGAATCAGCCATTGGGTGTATCATTGGTTCTATGTACTTCAATACTTTCTGTTTCTTTGTTGTACATATCCCTCTAAGAAAACAATTAAATGCATTAAATGTTCAGATTAATTCTTAAAAAGGATTTTTTTATAGACTAATTAGAATTCCCAAAATCAATTTTACCAAACAATCCCTATGCTGGATGACCTTGAACTATGATATACAAGAAAATACATTCAGAAATTTGTTACATACAATACAAATACTATATCTTATGAGGTGTATATATTACTTATAAATTATTTTGTTAACTGTTTACACACCTAGCACTTTCGATGAGTTCTGTGATATCAGGCACTTCTCTCTGTACAAGGATACCTCGATTCATTTTAGCTGGATCCAGGGCCCAGTTTGATATACCAATGAAGGCAACCTGCAAGTATAAAAGAAAATATATGATGTGCTAGCAAATTATCAATACTTTATAAGGTTTAAACCAAAATAAAATTGATATGGGCTTTGCTCATTGTTGAAGGTCATACAGTGATCTATATAAATTTGTTAGTTTTTGTGTCATTCGGTCTCGTTTGGAGAGTTGTCTCATTGGAATCATACCACATCTTCTTTTTTTATATCAGCATGGTATGAGCAATTTTACACACCAGGCTTCTACAAGTTGACTGCTAAATTATTCATTCAAGGTTTAGAATATTTTATTGAAAGTATTGAACTTAGTTTTGAGGGTATGTATGTTGCTATTGGTGAAATTTAAGTACCCAGCTTAGTATTTGTCTATTGTTTTCTAAGTTAGGAATCAGTAAACACAATTTTACTTTTTTATAGTCTGCTGGTTCTTCATCGTCAGGACAACCATCTTCAAGAAGGGGATGTAAGGTCTACAAAAAATATTTATAAACTGAATTGTACATTGATCAAGATAATGATAATATTTTTTTTTCTTAATTTTAAAGATCTAGTAAACATTGCACTGTATGAAAAAGTACTTTAGTAGACTTAATTTTCTAAAGGCAAATTTAACTGCACTGGTTTAATTTAAAACAAAAAAGCTTTAAAAATCACTCTCCAATATTAACAAGAAGAACTATATACCTACCTTCAAAGGCATTCTGGGAGAATCTTCTGCCAGACCAATTTCATCCAGGACAACAATAGACACAAATCTGTCTAGTGGTTTCCCTTTCTGGAAGTTAGCACATTGTCTGAATGTACCCACAATACCTTCTGGTACTGACAGATGACTACATTGGAAAGATACCATTTGTACCTGTGTAAAAGTAGTCATATAGGTTTAGATAATGTACAATAGACCATGGTAACTGTCAAGGGCTGTTCCAGAATTAAAATCAATTTGAGTATAGGACATACAAATTATACATAAAACTTTGAAAGAGAAATCATAGATTATAGAAAAATGTAATAACTATCCATCTGCAATATTGGTTCTCATTATTAGCTATTTGTTAACCCTTTGACACTAAGACCTCTAGCATTAAGTTAAGATAACAGATATACAGAACATGCTTCCCCAATTAGTCAGTCTAAGACCTAAGATCTTTTAAAATATAATATATCACCTGTTTGTAGTTTTTGAAGAGTTCATTCTGAGCAGCATTTCCCTGCATGGCATCAGCTACAATGGTCTTAGCTAGAGATTTAGAACTTCCAGGTTTACCCACCAAAAACATAGGAATTCTCAACTCTATACATACTATCATCATAAATACATTCTCCTTTAAAGCCTGATTCCTCGCTATGTTTGGTGCTAAGCTAACACTATCCAAGAATACAGACTGACACCTATAAAAACATATAGAAAAATGCTTTATTAAATGTTTATATTTTTCCTTTTTTAAAGATTTCATACAAAACTCTGCAATTTTTTAAAGCTTAAATTATAGTTCCATTACTCTTAAAATTTATATTTACTTTTGTTGTAAATGGGTTAATATTTGAGATTCTTTTCTGTTTCTATTTCACTTACTCAAACAATAGTTTCTCATAATTAATTTTAAAACAATATTTATTCTATTCTATCTTGCTCCTTTACACTCTATTTTCCAATCATTTGGACTATACAAATCTTGGCCACTATGTAAAAGTCTGTTTATTGTAAATGCTTACTTCGAAATTTCCTCGTCAATCTGATCAGCACCTCCTGGTAACACCAATGGCTGTGTGAAATACTTGGCTACTGTATCCCGGTATTCTTTTCTGTTTTTCAGACAGGCATGGTAACAGACTCCAAGGGCAAGCACCAGTGATCTGGTCACATCATCTATGTGCTATAAAAGATTTAAAAGGTTTCACATTTTAAAACTGATGAGCTGTTTCACATTTACAATATGGGTTGTTTCACATTTACCTGATGAGGTGTTTCACATTTATCTGAGGGAAGTTTCACATTTACCAGATGAGCTGTTTCACATTTACCTGATGGGGTATTGCATATTTACCTGATGAGGTGTTTCACATTGACCTGATGAAGGTGTTTCCAATTTACCTGATGAGGTGCCTCTACTTCCATTGCTTCATCCTCCGAATCTTCATCTGAGTCTTCTGCGTCATTCATATTGTGAAGCCTCCTGAACAATAACTGGTCTTCCCTACTTTGTTTATAGAACCAACTCATCATCTGTAAAACTCTCTCTACATCCCTCAGGCTGACAAAGCTGCACTCATCCTAAAATACATTTATTTTTATTTTTTTTACCAATACATTGTTTCCAGTTTTGGTTTTATTTATATAATCAAATGACCAGATGTTATGACAGAAAACCTTTACCACCTTAAACAATTCTATTCATTCAGAAAAAGAAATCATTTTTTTATAACATGTCTCTACTGGACACTATATACAACCAGCACTATTACTGCTACACTAATGTCCACTAACATGTCTAGCCCGCCCAAATAATGTAAGTGCATGTCACAAATCAGGAGCCTGTAATTCAGGTCTTGTTGTATGTTGCTGTATATCATAAGTTTGTTGTATTTGTTTATTGTTTTTTTTAATATATGAAACAAGGTTGATACTGTGGATTCATTATTATTTGTTGGATACCAATTTTCATGGGTTTCATGGGTACAGGGGAACCACGAATTCAAATGTTCAACGAATATCATATTTTCAATTGGCTTTGTAAACAGAGATTGGCAAAACCACAAAATTAAATATCCACGAATATGCAAGTTTTCAGCAATCCACGAAAATTGATACCCACGAAAATAAATGAATCTACAGTAGTTGTTTTATATTTGTTATCTTATGGCCTTTTTAATATTAGCTTACTATGAGGTATGGGTGAGCTCTAAAAACCTATAGATGTTAATTTCTATGCCATTTGGTCTCTGCATAATAGGGAGTTATTTCATTGGCAATCATACCATATCTTCTAATTGTATATTATGTGTACAAAGTTCAAAGTGGATGTAGTAAAAAGCTACTCTGACAATAAAATCTTCAACCTGATTAGGGACCAACAGACAAAATAATTAGCAAGACACCCAAGGACTAATTTCAATCTTTTATCAACAAAACTGTACCTTTTGATCCCTCATAAAATCTTGAGATACAGTAAGAATCTTGCTCAAAGTTGTCTCTATTCCAGAAGGTAGTTCTCCATTTTTTATCTGAGAAATAAATAATAAAGCAATTATCTGTAGAAAACAATGTTAAACATTAAAACGAAAAATTACAATTGATTTCTTATCATATTTTAACAAATCACAAAAATAACTTAACAAATTCATCATAGATTGAAGGGTTTCACATACAGTTCTAAAGCAGAATCAATTGGTTCAATTTCAGAAAGATTTGGTTTTACTTCAAATGTTAAAATCTAATTCAATTGTTTAAAACACCAAAGTTTTTATAATTGATTTTGTGTTACATGGCATATAGTGCAGATCTAAGACTGAGACATTTAATAGAAGATTGCACTGATTTACCTAAAAATAACATTGTGAAGTACATACATATCTGACAACCATCTGTTTGATATACATCTGCTCCACATCTGTGTTCAATTGTCCAAAGTCCCAGACTAGGGGCAGCATACTTTGAGGGAGTGGTTGGACACGGTATACTAAGTGTCTCATTGGTATTCTTCCTGTAAAATATAACATTAAAATTATGTATCTGATTGATATATGTGTTAAAGGAATCAGTCAGCAACCATTTTCCTTTAACAAACAAAGAAATGGAAATAACAATATGGAAAGCCAATGGAAAGCTAGTTTATAACTATCAATATTTCAGAGGGAAGTGATGAAAGTCTCGAGAATAATATATAAAGCAGTGACATTTAAAATTGAACCTGAATAGTATCTTATGGTAATAAGTTTTTTATATTTTCAAAAAATATGAAGTCGTTGCAACCTTAATTTAAGTTTGCAGATTGTTATTGTTTGGTATGTGAGGAAAAGCATATATAACAACAAGAATGTGTCCCCAGTACACGGATGCCCCATCCGCACTATCATTTTCTTTGTTTAATGGACCGTGAAAATGGGGGGAAATCTCTAATTTGGCATTAAAATTAGAAAGATCATATCATAGGGAACATATGTACTAAGTTTCAAGTTGATTGGACTTCAACTTCATCAAAAACTACCTCGACCAAAAAACTTTAACCTGAAGCGGGACAGACGGACGAACGGATGAACGAATGGACAGACAGACAAACGAACGGATGCACAGACCAGAAAGTATAATGCCCATAAATGGGGCATAAAAATATTAACTCCAAAATTCAAATTAAAATAGTGTAAGTCTATAAAAAGGCTATTAATCAATGAAATCAGTGAAAAACAAATTGCCATAATCCTGACTTTGTACAGGCATTTTTACAGAAATACTTTGAAATATAACTAGCCAGTCAGTTGATGAAGGTGTACAATCTTTACTTTCAGAATATAAAAAAGTTAAGAAGTATTTACGTACCAAGTTTGTCTTTAGTTTTGTCAGAACTAACATAATATCCAAGTCCTGCCTGTTCCAATCTCTTTATCAACTTCTCAGAATGTCTAAATTTTGGATATAAAAAAATATATAATCAGGATATATCCAATGTCATACACTTTAAAATTTATCTATCATTTAAAATTCTTTACGTGTTTGTAAAAAAATATACTATACATTTGTTTATAAAAATAGTTATTTTCATAAAATCATCCTTGGTAGGCACACAACTTTTAAATAAAAACTGGACAGGACTTTTGACTTCAAGATAAAGAAACAGTAACAATAGAGCTATTCCTTTACTTTGGGTTTTATCAGGAAGGTATGGAGTTTCGTGTCATGAATTTATTCACTGCACATGTATTCTATTCTGCATTTACTACCCTTGCTTGATGGTTAAAATCAAGGGTCCGGAAACGGTCATATATGCCAGTCTTGACCTAAACTGAAAGTAGTTTGTCCTAAATGAGTAATTGGGATTTAGGACAAATTTTATTTTTTTACAGAAATAATTTCGGTCATTCAATGTCATTTCGTTGAGATCGAGTTTCTAACATTGTCAAAATCGCCATTTTGAACTTATTTTTTGTTGTTATCCTTTTCCTGTAATAAAACTGCCACTCCAGTAAAGTGTTATAATCCTGAGGACCCTCCTAATAACTATAGTAATGCCTCCGGGAAATATTGGCTAATGATCGCTAATCTCTTTACCTGTGTTTTTAATTAAATTTTTTATTGATCACGAGCTCAGAACTAATATTTTAAAGAAATTAAAAGTTCATAACAACTGTCTGCATTATTTAATTACTTTTCTCAGCTTAGACAATTGTCAATTCTGATTTAAAATTAAATTAAAATTAAATTAATTTACGTAGAACAAAATATTGTTTCACTACAAACACACGTGCTTTGTTTACTAATACGCATGCTTGAAATTCTCTTCCGCAAAGTAGACACTAAATCGTAAATTAAAAATGATTTCATGCTAAATTAAACAAGTCCAACTATTATAATTAATATTCAAACACTATTAAAGGTAAAACAGTTAAAAAGCCGACGATTTCCTGTGAATTTGATAAACAAAACTAATCCCGGAAATGAGTCCGGAATTGGTCGTTTTACTATTGTCGTAAAACATCCGGTTATAATTTTGTCTTCAAAATCGAAAGAAACGTAAGCGAAGTTTGAGAAATTTATCGTTTTGAGTCATTAAAATCATTTCATTTTTAAACTGGTGCCTTCCTTTTATTGCTCAAGATCGATTTTAAGGAACATGGTAGAGAAATTTCTGAAGTAAATGCGATGCAACAGTTAAACAAGTTCGTTGATGCTACGAGTATGACTGTATGAGCATACACACAATCTTTGTTTAAAAAGGGCACCAACTTTTAAGTTATCCCAAAATGACCGAAATTAGCTGAAAAAATTTCCGGATCCTTGGTTAAAATATTACAATTTTCTTTTCCACAAAAGAGCATGCAATAACATGACAACAATAAGTCTTAATCCTTATGAAAAAATTTACATTAAAGAAATATCTTCAGTATATAACTTACTTTCTATATGGATTACAAGCGGCCACTATTTTCAATCTCTCGTGAAGATTAATTGGTTTTCCTCCAAGAGATTTGTCACACATGATTTCCTTGATAACACCAATGGCTTCAGTTGTATTAGCTTCGTCAAAGAACAAAACAGTGTCCATGTTTTTATAATTGGCAGAGTTTTTACTTGCAATTTCTTCTGCTTTTTTCACTTTTCTAATTATGTCAGAAGGCTTTGTTCCACCGTGAACCTGTGTAAATAAAGGACAAAGTAACTTATAAATATAATGCATGCACAATGTTTGCCTTTTCCCAAATTGTTAAAAAGGTGAACACATTTAGAATCTTTCAGAACTTCAAATGAGGCCAGTTGGGGGGAAAATTTTGACTTGCTCAAAGTACACTGTCTGTTATACACCATCATATTTTCCACTTTAACACCAGGAGGTTGCTGAAGTGCACACATAAATTTGATAAGACGAGTTTTACCACATCCTGTCTCTCCCATAATGATAATCGGTATGTCACATCCCCAATGTATCAAATAATTCAAGGGACATAACTCTAACCTTCATAAGAATCATATTTTCCACTTTAACACCAGGAGGTTGCTGAAGTGCACACATAAACTTGATAAGACGAGTTTTACCACATCCTGTCTCTCCCATAATGATAACTGGTATGTCACATCTGAAACAATGTTATATATTGCTTAAAATAATAAAAATGTATTAAATTTCATGAGGCCTGAAAATTGTAAAGTTTGATGCTGGTCTATATCCTGATTCTAATATGACGTGCTTCTTTCGCTTTGTAAACAACACTGTGTGAAAATTCTCGATATATCTATACTCAGCGCAGACTCAGAGATATACATAATAATGGATGTTACAATATACCTCCCACGTAAATCCACATGTATTTGAACCTACTTTGCAAACGCTTTGCCAATTTTATTGTATTAGAAATTGTAATTAAACAAAAGACAAAAGAACTTTTATTCTTATTTGGATGCATAATAAAAAGAATTAATATAATGCAACTAGTTTTGTTTATTTCTTAAATATAGTAACACAGTTATATTGTGCAATGTCAATTTCATCATGGAACACTTTCTCTACAATCAGGGGTTCATTAAGGGATGAAAATAAGCTTGATATTTATGTTACGATTTTAAAAGCTATTAATATACTAATTTAAGTTGCAGTATAAAAACAATATTTAGTCAATGTCACAAAAATATAATCTTTTTTGTAACCATCGAAGTTCGTATAATATTGTATTAAAATGGAATTCTGAGGTAGGTTTTGTTTTGTTTTCTATTCTATTGCATTTGATTTCAGCCAGTCAACATAGCAGCTCCTTCGTTACGAAATGTCAATTTTGGATTTGACGGTAGCTTACGAGAAAATATGTAAATTAAAAATTGGAAATATTGGGTTTGAGAATTAAACATATTTTTTCCAGCGGTTATTAACGAAATAATCAATGCAAGCTAAATATTTATGAGAATATTTGAGCTTTATCTAACAAGGAGTAAAAAAGAACAGCTTCACACACGGCATACCCACTCTCGCTTCAGTATTTGAATGAACTTATTTGTCCTATTAGAATCGAAATAATTCATGGAAGCCATAGATTTGTTGTAAATTTACACATGGCCTGGGCCGTGATATTCGTTAAAATTTATATGGAAGCCATAGATTTGTTGTAAATTTACACATGGCCTGGGCCGTGATATTTGTTAATTTTATCCCTCGCTAACGCTCAGAATAAAATTCGAATATCACGGCCCAGGCCATGTGTAAATTTCCAACAAATCTATGGCTTCCATGAATTATTTCTTAATTTTCAATAAACTTTTCCTTACATAAATCTTAAAACATAAATATCTCACAAAATTAAAATATTTCTTACTTTTTACCTTGATCTATTACCTGAAGAGAATGTTTTATTACCTGAATCTCATATAAATAGCCAGTATCTTCTTCACATTGTCTGTTGTAAGTTCATATGTCTCATCAGGGTCATGTGGTAACTCTAGTCCCATCACATTACAGAGCTTATTTATTTTCTCATGTCTGAAAAATTCAATTTCATTAACCCTTTCAACGCTACACAAAAAATTGAAAAATGGCTGCTGCTGCTGCATTCTTTTTGTGTTCATTCAATAGAACAGTATATTCCTTTTCAAACTGCTGTATCTTATTTATTATAAGAGATACAGACAAAGTTATTGCTCAGGAGAACATGAATTGTAATATTATGCAATTATTTAAGTAAATTTTTTATCAGGCTAACTGCATTTTTAGGTAACTATCAGGTAAAAGATGTAAATTATTGTATTTGTGTAGAATTTTGAATAAATACGACTTTTAATCTTCATTTATATTGTTGTTTTATCTTCCAAATAATAAAGAAGACACCATTTGCTCGGTTCCGTAGCGTAATGCACCATACACAAGGCATAATGTAATCATAGCGCAAATGCGTGGCTCCGTCCTCATAATTTTCAGTCAACATCTGTTTCCCCCCTTTTTCTACGTCTCGTAAAGATCGATCAATCAAATCATATTTCCAACACAAATTAAAAGTAATAAACACGTTGAGATAGCAGGAAACCTTTTAGCTAATCCTCATTGTCAGTTTCACAATAGAAATGCTGAAATATTTCCAAATTTAAGCGTCTTTTCCAATTTCCGCCATTTGCATTTGTCAAAATATTTGTTTTTATAATCCTTCTAATTTCCTTCTACTGCATGATTTTACAATAAAAATACCTGGGATTTCAAGTGCAAACGGGACCTTGTATATCCTAGATTCATAAGAGGAAAAATTAGAGAGGACCCTAATGAAAACCGAATGGTTTAAGAGCCTGGATGAAAAATCCATTGTCATCGTGGTATAAGCCGAAAAATAGCAGTGGCGGACGGCGTACCTCATTGCCGCACATGCTGTGTATATTGTTGAAAGGGTCAATAATGATTACCTCTTTAAAGCTAGTCTTTTCTTCCAAAATAGGTTAAATCAACTTATTTTTAAACGTATTTTACAACAAAGACAAAATGTTGACAGAATGCATACATTCAGCTGCCATGTAGAACAAAATATGAACAAAATATTTTACTCAAAAAATCTGATGCCTCTTATACCATTTTAAGTTAATCTTTTTGAGACAACTGGCATCTACATGGTAGAATATACAATACTCCTCACAAAATGGACATTGAATCAAAGCCTTAAAGGCTGTAAAAGCAATTGCTGCCATGTTAATGTTTGGGGACTTTTATTTTTCATCCACATATATACAAGAATTAAACCTGACATGAGTGTTGTCTAGTTAAAAGTAAGAAGGTTTTAACTTTATATAAATAAAAGACTTTAGCAGAAAGTCATTTTTAATATGTTTTATATTTCACAAGGAGACAACACGTTTACCAGGCTAAAGTTGGGGTCAAATATACATGTGCTGAAACATATAACTCAAAAAGAAATCATCATGGATTATCCCCTGGTAGTGTTTGTAACTTCCTTGGCAATAATTTCCTTTATTGATTTAATTTTAACAATTTTCATTATTAATTTATATTTAACCATTAACACAAATGATTAAGTTAAAACATTTCAACTTTCCAGACGCAAATGTTAAAAAACAGGAAAGAAATAAAATATCTTACAAGACATAAACATGTAAAGAATAAATGTATATTTCAGCTTAATAAAAATATTTTCATAATGTTACTTTGTCATCATTTTTAAAACTAAGTTCCAAACATTATTGCTCAGTTGATATGTGTCCTTCTGATGCGGTACGAGCACAGGCACTTGTTTCTATCCATAGGAAGGTCGATTATCCATATAAATAGTTTTATATGGATAGTCGACCTTCCTATGGATAGAAACAAGTGCATGTGGGTACGAGATAACTACAATTCTCATGCAATCCCGAAAAGGGGGGTCATCACAGACAAACATGACATTAAATCGTTATCACTGAACTAGTATATATATTGTATAGGGGCCAGCTGAAAGACGCCTCCGGGTGCGGGAATTTTTCGCTGCATTGAAGACCTGTTGGTGACCTTAATTCTGCTGTTGTATGTTTTTCTATGGTCGGGTTGTTGTCTCTTTGACAAATTCCCCATTTCCATTCTCAATTTTATTATACGAACAAGAACAAACAGCTCTACGTTGCTTTGATATTTATCAGTTTTCAGGAAACATTGCGAAAAATGATCTTCAATATTTCGAAAACATGTGAAATAAAATTGCTAACACGGTGGACCGTCGAGTGTCAACAAACGTAGTAGACTTGTTCACTGAAAAGACGAGGATAATGGTTTCATCTGACATTTGTTATGCAAACCCAGTTTTGATCATGATATTTAAAAAGACGTACTTTTTTTCAATCTATGTATTAATAAACTAGAAAATTCCAAATTGTAAATATCTCTTCATCTGGACCGACTTGGCATCTACTACGTTTGGAAGGGTCCATTTCATTAGTAAGGTGATCGATAAATATTACGGAGTTTTGACAGAAAAGGAAAACGAACTTATTGTTATGTGTTTTCAACAAGGGTTTCGTTCCGCTAAATTATTTGCGCAAATAAAGTTTGTCTATTTTTAGATTACAGGTAATAATTTGACACTACGCATTAACAGATTAACCTGTGTAGTGATTTTGATTTTACGATAAATGTATGAATGAACGATAATTTTATGAATGAACAAGGGCACCTGACCTCTTAAAGAAACACAAATTAAACATAAAAAAACGTATTTATTAGGAGATAATTCAGTTAAATTTTCAATACTAAATCAACAACTGAAATGAATCCATATTTTGTTGAAACATCGTACGAACGGCGGAAAACGGAATCGCATTTATAAAAATGTACTTTTTTTCACTCTGACTTCTATGTTATTTGATAGTCAAACGGTTGACCCTTTAAATACAAAAATACATCTACAAGAACATATTCTGAAACTTCTTAAATCCACTAACTTTTTTTTAAAGTTTCAAGCTATGTATTGCATTAGAAAACATACATAGGTGTTAAAGAATGACTGACCAGGAGCCTGTTTAACAAAATACTATGGCTTGATCTGGGCGGAGTCTCTGATCTGGGTCACAAAGATGGCCATACGCGACGGCATAAAAGCAATTGCTTTAAAAACAAAAGGGAGGTACATCTCCTGAATTCCATATTAGAAATGTGTTAGAACTTATCCCAATTAAGTGTAATGTAAAGTCACATACCTAGGTAATGCATCAAAGTTTTCGGATAGATTAACTCTGTTTCTAACTAAAGCATCAAACAAGGTATGTTGCATGATAGCTGCCTCTAAGACTTTTCTTGTCTGCTGATCTACCAAGTTTCCACTAGCTCTTTCAATGTTGAACCCAAGGAATGTCATGCTGTGATGGTCTGGGTTGAAGAACAAATATGGATGTGGGCTGAAAGAATTATCACATACCTTTCAAATTACAACAGAAATGAGTTACATTAATCATTTCTTTTTATTTATCCTGCATACTTTTTTTAATATATAATCATAATATATTTTACTGTTTGACCTTTAACCTTTGACCATAAAATAACTTGTTATCTTAGAAAATGAGAGTATTTTGATTTGATATGATAGTGCTCTCTGGTAAATGCTCATTGAAATTTATTTTACCTAGTTTCCCATGTTCTTCTCATTTTGTATTGTTGTACAACATCGCCCCCCTCCTCGTCTCCCTCACTCTGACTTATCTGCCTCTTTAACAGCTGTATAGGTGATTCTTCACTCACTTCTAAGGATCTCGTAGAAAAATCCTGCATAAATATTCCATCAAATCACTATTTTTGTATGCACATGTTTTTGTAACCAAATGGTGAAATTTGTATGTGTTCCAATTTCTGAATAGATGTCTACTAATCTTTGCTTTTATCTATTTTTCTGTTGAAGTAACTTAATCTACACTTTTTTTAACAAGTGATTACAATTTTTGTTACACAATGAAACATTTTGGTTGGATTTGTCAATTGTGTGTCATTTCTTAATTTTCAATTTTTCTAATTTTTAACCTAATAGGGTATTAATTCTCAATTTTTTCATACAAAAACTGTATACATGTAATTATAACTATCA
This sequence comes from Mytilus edulis, assembly GCF_963676685.1. NCBI lineage: Eukaryota > Metazoa > Mollusca > Bivalvia > Mytilida > Mytilidae > Mytilus > Mytilus edulis. Next base: position 5,648,002 of record NC_092348.1, read on the forward strand.
AAACTGGCTTATTTCAGGATGAATAAATACATGTTTTTATCTGCAACATAATTCAGTTTTGAAAATGGCAAATGGCAAATGAAAATTCAACAGGTCTTTAAAAAAAGTTCTAAGCTGATGTTAATAATCTAACTCACTCTGGACATCTGTATAAGAAATCTCAGCACAAACTTAGAAAATCCTGGTAAATCCTCAGAGGCAGCTAAACAACAGAAAGCTGACACCTCAAAGTCTTGGAGCTGTTTGTTCAGGAAGCTAACAAAATGATACAACTCTGACCAAGATGGATCTTTTATACCACAGTGTCTGAAAAATATATAGGTCAACAAAATGATAAAACTCTTACTAAAATGAATCCTATAAAAATAATGCTTCTCATATTAAATAAATTTATTGTCTCATATTCTTTGTCAAATATAAAACTGATTGAGTTAAGCCACTTCAATCAATATTTTAAAGGGTGTCTTTCTATGTTGTGATGTGACACTATTGTTTCAGGTTAGGGTGAAGGTTGGTACCTATTAAAACTTTTAAACCTCCTGCATTTGTTTGCACCTGTCCTTCGTGAATCTGATGTTCAGTGGTTGTTGTTTGTTGATGTTGTTCATTAGTGTTTCTTGTTTCTCCTTTTTTTATAGATTTGAAAGTTGGTTTTCTTGTTCGAATGGACTTACACTTATAGCTGGCTGTTCAGTGTGAGCCAAGGCTCTGTGATGAAGGCTGTACTTTGACTTATATCTTAAAAGTCTTGAAAGGTTAAAGTGATGCTACCAAAATTCAAACTTGATCTGTGTTTTGTGGTAATAAGCATTGTGTGTTAATTTTATATCATTTGGTTGAGGCAAACTAAAATTAGAGAATGGAAAATAATTTGGGATGTATGGACAGACAGATATACAGATGGACAAGAGTAAAACTTCATGCACATTGTTATATACCTGAGTAAGACAACTAAACAATCCTTTTTATCTCCTTCTGGCTGGCTCGGATTAACACTGTCAAGTTTATTGTTCGTGTCAAGCCTCTTAAGGTATTGGTATGGTCTCTGGAATGTTTTACTCCTGAACTCTATATTATCAAACAATCTATCATGAATTGTATTATCATCAGGCTGTCGTAGGATGTCAAGACTTTCCTGTGGAGATCTACAGATTATGTGGGGTAGGATGTCTAGGCAGTGGTGTAAACACTTCAATTTCCTTCCCTGCAATTGTAAAAAGATGATAAATTTAAAGCCATCTTTCCAACTCAGATGCAAATGAAAATTAAGCACCTTTTTATTTTATTTTTTTTTCTTCAAATTATATCAATCTCCCCCCCCCCCCCTTTTCCATCCCCTAAGCAAACTAGACTTTTCCCTTACTTTTTGTCAGGGGTTGGGTTTTTGTTTTTTCAGCTTGAATATGTGTTATTAACAGTGGTCTCAATTCAGTACAACTAGATAACTCTTATCTAACTTCTTTAACTTATATACCGGATAACCCTAGTAAACAGTGTCCTTACCTCTTTAACATGTACATCTGTATCTCTAGCTAATAGTGGCATAGACTCAATAATGTAGTAGTCCAACTCAGATCTTCTCCATACATATCCAGAACTATGGCCTATACATCCAAGTATCAACAACTGGAAAAGGAACACATCTACTCCTTCTTGGACCTAATTCATATGAAAAATATACAAATAGAAAAATTATGAATTTTGAATAACTAGAATCAAAAATGTTATCACATCATTCCCTCTAAGTAAGATGCCAAAGTAATTCTAATTATGCTAAACTCAAAAGATGTATCAATTAAGAATAATATGATTTTGCTAACCTCGTGAGATATATCAATGTGGAATATTCTTGGTCTGTATTTCTGTGGAGGTAAAATTTCCTCCCTGAAAACATCCATTATTTCATCATTGTTTAATGTCTTCTCATGAAGTGGAATAGTTATACTATTCTGTGTTGACGACACTTGTTTCACTAAATTTTCTACCATTCTTTTTTTGTAAAGGGACTTCCCCACCCCTGCTCTCCATGACTTAACAACACGAACACTGCATCTGAAAGAAAGTACAATAACATTAGTGTCAAAGAAAAGTCTTAAGGTTATGTACCCTTCTGTAGCCATTTTTGTACGAATTTTTCAAACCTCAATTATATCAAAACTAAAGATATAATAAATAATAGAGATAGGCCATTTAGTACATGTTCCAAGGGGAAACTTGATGCAAAGCATTAATTTTTACTGTTTCATTGCATTTGATAGAACAAGAGGACTTTGTGGCAAATAAATCAAGATTTTTATAGAAAATCCACAGCCCAAAGAACCCAATATACATTAGTTTGGGTAAGTGAATACATATCAAAATATTAACTTTCCCAAAAATTAAACTTTTCTTTACCCAAAGAACTTTCACAAATGGCGGAATCAGTTTTGTGACCATTATTGTGAAGGAAACAAAAGTTGTAAGCTGTATAATTGCAGTAGTCACATTAAGGTATAGAGTAAAAACAACATAATAGAATGACGTTACAATAAAAGTTCCTTATCAATGCCACATTATAGTTTGTAGGTTTCTCAACAATAATCTGTGCTGGTTACTCTTCAAATTGTTTGTAACTTTGTACCTTTCATAATCTACAGTTGACGCTGGTGTCCATTCTTTGTCTGATTTGTCCACTTTAAATTTTGTCAGGAGATATTTCCTCACCATGTTGACATCTGTATGTAATGGGGGTTTGTGGTATTTGTCTAGGGCTGCTACTATTCTGGATCTGTACTCATTCTCACTACTACATATAACTACCAATCTATACTTTATACCTGCAAAAAAGAAAATAAATAATTAACGCCAAAACAGGTTATTTGTCAATATATATATATATATAAAATCAAGGACTTTTAAATAGCTAAGTGTTAACTGATTGTTCGCAAATGGAGCAGAATGTGCTTGTTATTTTAAGACTAATTCTGCTTTATTTACTGTTCCTGTTGTTCAAGCTTTGATTTCTAAGTGGTATTTTGTGGACTTTTGTATTGCCTTTCCATATTTTTCTTTTTTCAATGGTTTTGGCATCTTCTTATTTTCTTTTGAAAAATAAGCATATATATATATCCAAACATTTATAGTTTTTATGGGATTCAATTTCACTTTAAAATAGTTCATGATTCTTGAAATCACAAAAGTGTAGGTAAATTTTACCTTTACTGTCAGATTTCCTGAGATGTCTCTCTGGTGAGTTCTCTCCCTTGTCACTGACATCATAATTCAACAGATCTTACCTTTACTGTCAGCTTTCCTGAGATGTCTCTCTGGTGAGTTCTCTCCCTTGTCACTCACACCATAATTCAACAGGTCTTACCTTTACTGTCAGCTTTCCTGAGATGTCTCTCCAGTGAGATCTTTCCCTTGTCACATCATAATTCAGCAGATCTTACCTTTACTGTCAGCTTTCCTGAGATGTCTCTCTATTGAGTTCTCTCCCTTGTCACTCACATCATAATTCAAAAGATCTTACCTTTACTGTCAGCTTTCCTGAGATGTCTCTCTAATGAGTTCTCTCCCTTGTCACTCACATCATAATTCAACAGATCTTACCTTTACTGTCAGCTTTCCTGAGATGTCTCTCTAATGAGTTCTCTCCCTTGTCACTCACACCATAATTCAACAGATCTTACCTTTACTGTCAGCTTTCCTGAGATGTCTCTCTAATGAGTTCTCTCCCTTGTCACTCACATCATAATTCAACAGATCTTACCTTTACTGTCAGCTTTCCTGAGATGTCTCTCTAATGAGTTCTCTCCCTTGTCACTCACATCATAATTCAACAGATCTTACCTTTACTGTCAGCTTTCCTGAGATGTCTCTCTAGTGAGTTCTCTCCCTTGTCACTCACATCATAATTCAACAGATCAGCATTCACTAGACAATACACTCGGTCATTGTTGGCAAACAAGGCTCTTCTCCAGAAAATTTCAATCTGAAAACAAGAATGTGTCCTCAGTACACGAATGCCCCACTCGCACTATCATTTTCTATGTTCAGTGGACCGTGAAATTGGGGTAAAATCTCTAATTTGGCATTAAAATTAGAAAGATCATATCATAGGGAACATGTGTACCAAGTTTAAAGTCGATTGGACTTCAACTTCATCAAAAACTACCTCGACCAAAAACTTTAACCTGAAGCGGGTCAGACGGACGAACGAACGAACGGACGAACTAATGGATGGACGGACGAACGAACGGACGCATAGACCAGAAAACATAATGCCCCTCTACTATCGTAGGTGGGGCATAAAAACAATCATAAGAAAAGAAATCAACCTATGTAAGATTTGGCATAAATTTTTAGAGCACAAAATTAGTAATTTTCTGTAAATTGTGGTTTAAGTGATGACATAAACAAGAATGTGTCCAAAGTACACCGATGCCCCACTCGCACTATCCTTTTCCATGTTCCATGGACTGTGAAATTGGGTAATAATCTAATTTGGCATTAAAATTAGAAAGATTAAACTATAGGGAACACATTTACTAAGTTTCAAGTTGATTGGACTTCAATATCATCAATAAAGGGCTGCGCTTTAGCGCATGATACGCCCGTTGCTCTTTTAACTTGTCTTTTATGCTTTAAATGAATTTATATGATCAACTAGAAATATATATACAAATCAAAAGGGATGTTACATTAATATATTCACCAAAGTTTTTTTAAGTATAAAAATTCATTACTTAAGAAAACGTAAAATCTAAAATTTATAAAAATGGAAAGGGAGCTTATGTCAATAGATATAAACAATTTATTAAAGTTGCATAAAATTTTGTGAAAGTGTTAGTTATTGTCCCAAAATTGGAAAATCCCCCCTTTTTTAAGCATAAAAATTCATAACACGGAAATGTAAAATCTGAAATTTATAAAAATTGAAAGGGAGCTTACATCAATAGATATAAACAATTCACCAAAGTTTCATGGACATTGGTGAAAGCCTTTTTGAGTTATTGTCCGAAGTGTTGAAAATCCCCCTTTTTTTTATGAATAAAGCCCCATAAATCCAAAACTTAAAATCTGAAATTTATAAAAATTGAAAGGGAGCTTACATCAATAGATATAAACAATTCACCAAAGTTTCATGGACATTGGTGAAAGCCTTTTTGAGTTATTGTCCGAAGTGTTGAAAATCCCCCTTTTTTTTATGAATAAAGCCCCATAAATCCAAAACTTAAAATCTGAAATTTATATAAATTGAAAGGGAGCTTACATTAATAGATATAAACAATTCACCAAAGTTTCATGGACATTGGTGAAAGCCTTTTTGAGTTATTGTCCGAAGTGTTGAAAATCCCCCCTTTTTTATGAATAAAGCCCCATAAATCCAAAACTTTAAATCTGAAATTAAAAAAAAACGAAAGGGAGCTTACGTCAATAGATATAAACAATTCACTTAAGTTTCATGGAAATTGGTGAAAGCGTTTTTGAGTTATTGTCCGAAGTGTGGACGACGGACGGACGGACGGACAACGGTATACCATAATACGTCCCGTCTAAAAGACGACGGGCGTATAAAAACTACCTTGACCAAAAACTTTAACCTGAAACTCCCACTTTCATTTTCTATGTTTAGTGAAACGTGAAATTGGGGTCAAAAGTCTAATTTGGCTTTAAAATTAGAAAGATCATATCATAAGCAACAAGTGTACTAAGTTTCAAGTTGATTGGACTTCAGCTTCATCAAAAACTACGTTGACCAAAAACTTTAAGCTGAACGGACGCACAGAAGAACGAACGGACGGACGAACGAACGCACGAACGGAGGCACAGACCAGAAAACATAATGCCCCTCTACTATCGTAGGTGGGGCATAAAAAATGGAGTGATAATTCAGAAAGTTTTTACGGTAATGACAATAAATTTTTTTCAAGGTTTCCAAAAGTGCCAATCCCAAAGAATTTTAAATTAATTTAAATTGGCCTAAGTTTGGTAAATGCAGAACTTTTTTGTTAAGTGTACATTCTAAAATTTTCTATTTTTCAAAGATTTATTTACCATATCAAGAGTTGTAGTGGGTGTACAAAGTAGAACTTCGTCAGACTGTGGCAGAGGTCTGTCCACTTCATGGCTGTATACTGATAATACTGTGTTGTAGATATCACCTGGAATACATTGATTCATTAAACATATATGTTGTTTCTTCATTATTTTTGTAAGGATTCATCACTTCTTATGATACGAGATACATCTTGATGAATTACTTGATACTTATACTAATCTCTGTTAAAATTTTGATATTCGTGTCTTTTAAATGTGGAGTAAATTCAATGCATGGTATGTAAAAGCAGAATATCAAGAAGTACTGTGAGCTATTGGTCAAACATCATTTCACAACATTTCTGGCTGGTTGTATAAACATATTCATTCCACACATGGTAGTTGTGCTCCACCTAGTTTTTCAGGATTGTCAGTAGTACTCCCTGGCGCCTCAGGCTTCCTCCACCAATAAAACCTGACCACTATGAAATAGTACTACAGTGCTGATAGCATCATTAAACACCAATCAATCAATCAATAAAGATATATTCTAAAACAAGAATGTGTCCCTAGTACATGGATGCCCTATCTGCACTATCATTTTCTATATTCAGTGGACCATGAAAATGGGGTAAAAACTCTAATTTGGCATTATAATTAGAAAGATCATATCATAGGGAACATGTGTACTAAGTTTCAAGTTGATTAGACTTCAATTTCATCAAAAACTACCTCGACCAAAAACTTTAACCTGAAGCGGGACAGACAATCGAACGAATGGACAAAAGCACAAACAGACGAACGGACGCACAGACCAGAAAACATAATGCCCATAAATTTGGCATAAAATATTGTTGAATATCTAATATTTTTATCTAACTTTTCAATTACATAAGAGACTTACTCTGATTACAAATTAACAAGTTTGGTTCTCCTGCAGTAAAGCATGGATGTAACATCCTGTTAACTGTAAAGTCATCTGAAACAAATATCAAACAGGTTGGTCTTCATTTGAAATTATAATAACTGATGCCTATAAAAAAACAATAGTTATAAAATTCTTACATACAAATTCCAATAGGAGATACATTATACTTATTGTAATTATTAAACAATTTTTATGTGTTGTTGCTTTTTTTGGTGACTGCTTTCTTCAGTTTCTCTATTATCATTTTAACCTACATGGTAGAGAAGTCACTTTTCAATTTCCATTGATTTTTTGGACAGGAACAACGAGAGAAAGTGTTGACAAAGAAGATCTTTTAACATAATGATTTTATAACATTTTCATATCTGACTTGAATATTTAGCTTTTCTAAGCTGTGCTCTATGTATCCTATGCCTTATATTGATAGAAAACTCGCAAAAATCTATATTATTGGTCTGATTTGGCTGTAAAAACCAATGCTATATAATAAAACTTGGGCAAAATCTAACTTACTCACATGTATGATGTTTTTTCATTAGCTTAGAACATTTTTTATCTTGAAACATTGAATTTTATAATCAGTGCAAATATGGCGCTTACCTAACTTACTCCTTTATATCTATATATATACCTTGCTCATTAAGCCTATTAAGAATGATGCCCAGATGTTCTACACTAAGATAATCAGACACACTAGATAAAATGGACACAAGGAATCAGGCCCTTACCTAACTTACTCCTTTATATCTATATATATACCTTGCTCATTAAGCCTTTTAAGAATGATGCCCAGATGTTCTACACTCAGATAATCAGACACACTAGATGAAATGGACACAAGGAATGTCTTCCACAAGTCTTCTAAGGTCTTAATCAATTTGTCAACAGAATTCTCTCTACAAGTAAGTTAAAAATAATGATTATTCTTCAATGAAATGACAACTTTTTATAATATATACTGATACCTGTATCAAATTCATGACCAGAGTTTTGCTTTATTTCTAATCAATGCACTTTAAAGCTTGTTTTGATGTGGTTTATAACATATTATGAAACCTGATGAACATAGTTTGAAATATCTTTTTTTTATTTTTTTTTATTCTTTCATTTTTTCTGTTCCTTTAAAATTGAAAATCCTCCAAGGTGACAGAATTTGATGTCAATAGTGAATTTTAAACACATTAGAGTGGAACAAAGGTTAAATATAAGGGAAACAAGAATGTGTCCACAGTACACGGATGCCCCACTCGCACTATCATTTTCTATGTTTAGTGGACCATGAAATTGGAATAAATTTTCTAATTTGGCATTAAAATTAGAATGATATTATCAAAGGGAACATGTATACTAAGTTTCAAGTTGATTGGACTTGTATTTTATCAAAAACTACCTTGACCAAAAACTTTAACCTGAAATTTGCACTATCATTTTCTATGTTCAGTGAACCGTAAAATTGGGGTCAAAACTCTAATTGTGCATTTAAATTAGAAAGATCCTATCATAGGGCACATGTATACTAAGTTTCAAGTTGATTGGACTTCAACTTCATCAAAAACTACCTTGACCAAAAACTTTAACCTGAAGCGGGACAGACGGACGAACGGACAAACGAACGGACGAACGAACGGACGAACGGACGCACAGACCAGAAAACATAATGCCCCTCTACTATCGTAGGTGGGGCATAAAAAAAACAATTACGAAAACATACATATTACATTACTATGAAAGTACTTTTATTTGTGGGGAAACAATTTTCGTAGTTCTCGTGGATAACTTTATCCACAAATTCAAGTGTCCAACGAAATAAAACAACTGTTGTCAAGACCTGGAAAGATCCCCGTGTAGATTTGACTACTGATATGATCTAAAGAATATATTGAATATTGTCAAATCTTAGAATACTATAATAGAAGTCACAGGGCTAACGCACTATGAACTACAACTACAGACAAGATTATACCCATTTAATCTTTAAAAACATAAACTATACAACTTTTGACTTTAGGCTAAAATCCACGAATTTAAAACCCGACGAACATGTAAATGTTGCTCAAACCACAAAAAATTGATACCCACGAATTAAAGTACTTTCACAGTAGGTGATTATCTTGAATTTATAGTTTGGACTTCATGATAAAATGAATGTAAAAAAACAAAATTTTACCTAGATCCAACTCCAACGAGCTGAATAACGAGGCCCTCAGTAATAGAGGCTAAAGACTGATCTGTTTGTGTCCATCCATGGAAATCTGGAACTTCGTCAGGTGCCGTCTCACTCATGCTCTGTTCTTCTGTTCCATATTCATCTTCATTGTCCATACACCAAACAATTCCTGTTTATAAATACTAAGTTATAAGAGAATGAAGGCTTATATACCAATAATTGGCACTTTTTATCTTTTTTAAATCATGAATAAGTTTAATTGATCTGTTTCAATGCAAATTCATAGGGTTTTACTTAACAACACAAAAATTATCAATAATGGTTTACAGGGTAGTAAAGTTAATTATTTTAACAACATCAAATTTGTTTCCTTAAACTATAGTGAAATTCTTCTCATGAACAGTTGATTTCCTTTGCAATAATTTAACTTTATTTTTCAAACATGTTGCTTCTAATTGAATTTCATTTTTTTTTACTATTCAGGCATGTTGTCCAACCTTACCTCCATCTATATCATCAGCCTCTACATGTTTCAATGCCTCTCTTGCTAACCCTAAGGGGTATCCAGATTTTGTCATTTCATTGAAAAATGTCTGTGTTTTCAAATCATCTGACACTTCTACTTTCTCTTCATTTTTATCTTTCTCTTCATCTTCTTTCTCTGTTTCCCTCTCAGTGTCAACTCTATCAACATCAAGTTTGGCAGCAGACAAGGCTTTAACAAGATCGTCCTTTGTACATCCATGTTTTACTGCAGACAGCAAAGGATAAATCAAAGCAGCTGGTTCTTGGGCAGATCCTACCTTGACAAGTTCCTGTTGTAAAATCACCATCTGATCTATTGTGAAGAAATTAAGACAGTAATACTTTTCCCGTTTTTGGTCAATATAGTCCAGCCATTTCTCATGGCATTGTTCCAGAAATCTGGCTAGCTTGGGAATAATGAAACTGACATCATGGTTTTCCTCATCAATTCTACCTTTTAAGGTAAGCCTTTCTTCTCCAAATCCAAAGTTTATAAAAGCACATGCTTTTCTATCTTTGTCACATAGAAATTTTACATGCCATTGTGAAAACAGCACACATCCTTCAGCTACCAGCTTTTTGTAAATGTTACCAAGTCTGACAACTGAGTCTAGGATCTAAAACAGTAAAAATCTATGAGACCAGGTGTACATATACAGCAGAAGATGTACAATTATTTTCTTGGCAACTTATTTCGATCAACTTTGTATCTTTGCATTCTACATTATCTTTTGTTACTGTCTCAACCAGTCTTGACATGGTACCCTGCTTTCCTGACCTTGAATTATTCATGAATATTCATGAACAATTCATGAATATTCATGAATAATATTCATGAATATTCATGAATATTCAAGGTAACAGTTCATGAATATTCATGAATATTCATGAATGTTAAATGGCACCTTGAATATACATGAATATTGTTTGAACTGAATAAGCTTGAATATACATGAATATTGTATGAACTGAATAACCAAGAATTAACATGAATAATTATCTATAGAATATTCATGAATATGAAATAGAATGTCTTTGAATAATGCATGATAGAATATTCTAGAATCACCATGAATGAAAAATATATATCTATCCCAATATTGAATGCTCAATACATACTCTAGAATAACCTTGAATGTGAATATTTCATGAATATTGAATGGTTGAATATTCTAGAATAACCATGAATATTGAATGGTTGAATATTCTAGAATAACCATGAATATTGAATGGTTAAATATTCTAGAATAACCATGAATATTGAATGGTTGAATATTCTAGATTAACCATGAATATTGAAATAAGTGTCCTTGAGAGGTTTTTTGAAAACCAAAAGCAAATACAGACATTTAAGTTTAAAATATTTTTTAATCATGACCCCTGCGAAATGATTATGAATAGTTCATGAATGTTCATGGATGATTCATGAATGATTCATGAACAGTTAATGAACTAGACATGAACTATGGACAAGCACGTTCATGAACCAGTGAATAATGAACTATTCATGAACAGAAAGTGTTCATGAACTCTTTGGTTCATTAATGTTCATGAACAAAAATAGTTCTTGAACTTTTATTATTCATGAATTGTTCATGATTTTATAGTTCATGAACACGCTTGTCCATTTGTAGTTCATGTCCTGTTCATGTATAGTTCATGAATTTTTTATGAATAATTCATGAATTTGTTCATGAACCATACCAATCCATGAATCATTCATGAACACATGAACTACTGTGTTCATGAACTGTTCATTAGTAATTTAATTCATGAACATTGTTTGTCCACTTGTAGTTCATGAACTGTTCATCTAAAGTTCATGAAATAATTAAAAAGGATTTTCTTGAATTTTCATTTTTTGTGTTTTTATCATAAGTAAACTTCTCTTCCTGTCTGTAATTAAAATTGCTGTATCAGGACTTCCAACTAGAAATGCTAAATAACATCTTGGTGAAGTTGTTCTGCTTGAAATTCTTCACAGTTGAACAGATCTTTTAATCAATAAATGCATCTGAGTTCCCCCCTGCAAAATAAAAAAATCACTCCACAAAGAATCAAAAGTCCTCAGAAACTAACAAAACCTTTAAATAGACTTATTAAAAGGGGATATAGTTACGATACTGTTGTCAGGTCATTAAAGATTGCATATTTTGGCTTTAACATTGATTCACTGATAGGGTCTTTGCATCGGAACTAAACACATTTATTTCTAAAAAAACAGTTGTTGGCATGACACGGGTTATGTTCTTCTCATATATTTTATGATAGTATGATACTAAACCCCTAACGGGAGGGATTGTACCTGATATTCATATGATGAAGACATAATCTTTCAATCAGTTTAATTGAGGTCTGGAGCTGGCATGTCAGTTAACTGCTAGTAGTCTGTTGTTATTTATGTATTATTGTCATTTTATTTATTTTCTTTTGTTACATCTTTTGACATCAGACTCGGACTTCTCTTGAACTGAATTTTAATGTGCGTATTGTTATTGTTTTACTTTTCTACATTGGCTAGAGGTATAGGGGGAGGGTTGAGATCTCATAAACATGTTTAACCCCGCCGCAATTTTGCGCCTGTCCCAAGTCAGGAGCCTCTGGCCTTTGTTAGTCTTGTATGATTTTAAATTTTAGTTTCTTGTGTATAATTCGGAGTTTAGTATGACGTCCATTATCACTGTACTATTATGCATATTTTAGGGGCCAGCTGAAGGACACCTACGGGTGCGGGAATTCTCGCTACATTGAAGACCCATTGGTTGCCTTCGGCTGTTGTTTGCTCTATGGTCGGGTGGTTGTCGCTTTGACATATTCACCATTTCCTTTCTCAATTTTACTTGATATTTGTTTTTATAAATAAACACTCAAGATTAAACAGTTTCTAACAGGTATAAAACAATGTAATAACTTAATTTAATAAATGTTGTTTTTATTAAAATATCAATAGAGTAAGATTAACAACATGAATATCACTTCAACCTTTTCATGACATTTCAAATAATGTACCTACCCCCCTTTTTTCCCCTTTTAATTTACCCACACACAATCATAAGAGTGGCTGAAGCATGATTTATTTTTACCTTGAAATACAATATATTGTACAAATCTATCGGTTATTCCTGAATGGAAATCATTAAACTAACACTGTAAAATGTAAAGGCTACTTTCTGGTGTTTTATATTTATTTGAATCAATCAATAATTATTATATAATGCTTCAACAAATAGTAATTCAGCAAAAACATATAATCAAAATATATATAATTTACTTATCTGATAACAAATCTGCTTTATTTTGACAGCTATATTACTTCACTCCTCATCAAACATCTTCATTTGTATTGTAAGCGTCAAAAACACCATTTTGCTGACGTCATTATGACGTTTTTCTATTCCCAGTCACTTGTAATCATTTGTCTACATTGTAATCTTTTGTCAAAGTCATTTAAGTGTTTTACAATAGGTAAACGTAATTCATTAATAATGATAATTATTGACACCAGTCTGCAATGTTTGGGAAAGAATGAATTGTCATTAATCTGTGCTTTTTTCCCAAGTTCCTCTATGTGCTAATTTTATAAACTCTGCCTCTGACAATAACATGATTAAACACAATCTTTTTCTAAAAAGCACCAACAAATTATTTGAATCTTGTAGCTACCATGTGTGTATTTTACTTCCCAGTGGTCAGTTGGGGCATTGTAGGGATAAGTTCTTACATTTTGTAAGTCATGCATAAATGTTAAATAAATGAACAGGTCAAAAATATTTAATGTTTATAATTTATGAAACATACTGGCAGTTTCAAGGTTTATATTAATTTAAAATAAAAGTATATAATAAAACATTATTTCATTATTAAAAAGAAGTATATGCAGATTTTCCTGTATGTGGCCCCATTCAGAGACTGAACTAAAGGAAGTTAATTCCAGATGTGAACTCAGCAGGGGACAATCTGATAAATGCACACAACCAGATCTGAATTAATAAAAGGAAGAGCTGTGTGGTTAAAAGTAATTAATATTGTTAAATGATTTGTTATGTATAAAAACTATATAAATTAGGAATATAGGATAATGTTGGGCAATGATAACTTACTTTTTGAGGTGCTAGAGATTACAGTGTTAAAAATTATGTTTTTTTTTTAATCTTATTAACTTTACACACATTATCATAAATTGCTGGATGTTTAGAAAATTTTAATAAATATTTTTATAAAGTTTATAAGAGAATGGCTGTAATAATGCTATGATATGATTATTAATGAAATTTAAGAGTATTAAAGGGGGGCATCCAATTTTTAATTCAAAAAAGGGGGGTGGAAAAATTAAATATGAACTTATTTTTTTAAACTTAGTAATATTTTTGGATTATAATTTTTCAAAACAACTGTTGGGGAATTTTGCAAAGGAGCACTTTTTAGAGTTTGTCACACAATGGAAACATTTCCAAATTTATTCCTTATTATTCAATTCATGAAATGTATGCCAAAAAAATTCTAAGTCCAAACATTCAAGTAAATTCATGTGAAATTTTTTTTTTTTTTACCATGTTTATATTTTATAATCATGATAATTAATAAAATTAAATTTATAATACCTTACATGTTTTGTATGAAGATGTTATGAATATCACCTACATGAGCTATCTAATAAAATTATCATCATATTTTTTTTCATTTAACTGTGGAATACATACATGTACATGTATGTTATTCAGCATCAACAATCAAGTAAAAATATACATACAAAAGTCCTAGACTGTGTAGAACAAATTTCATTATCAATTTTTATGCCATTTGCCACAAATAATTCTGAGTCATTATCATGCAGCTTTATTCATGCTTATTCATGTTTGTCACACAATGGAAAAATATTCTAAGTCCAAAATTTATTCCTCATTATTCATTCTTATTCATGAAATGTATGCAAAAAAATTCTAAGTCCAAACATTCATTCTTATTCATGTTTATTCATATTGACAAAAAGGGTTGTATTACCCCCAAAAAACAATTTTGAATGAAGTAAACTTGATTATACTATGATATAGTAAGTGACTAGCATTTTAAGAACATTTATTTGTTGTCTCCAAACAGTTATTAAGAATTCATGTATATTCCACCTAATTCATGTTTCTTATTCATGAATAATTTTGACACTGGAATAGTAACCATGAATGGAAGTGGAATATTCATGAATATTCATGAATATTCTACCTTATTCATGAATACATGAATATCATGAAAGCAGGGTTGTAGTTTACTTTTCAAAATACATTTATCTTCCAAAAAGTATTTGATAGTTCTGATGTCATTTTCTGTTCCTAAGTGTTATAAACCTTACCAACATAAACCTATCAACATCATCTTTGCCTTTCTCAGCTTTCCCTGCTACTAACATCAGACGTGACTGGAGGTCATGAAGTTGATCATATCTGTAATGGTTTCTCTGAGCCATATTGCCCTCCTCTTCAGGGACACGAAGCTCTAATACATCTGTCAACTCCTATGTAATATAAAATACTGTGGATTCATTTATTTTCGTGGGTATCAATTATCTTGGATTGCTGAAAACTTGAACATTCGTGGAACATTTAATTTTGTTGTTAACCTGTACCCACGAAACCCACAAAAATTTGTATTCAACGAATAATAATGAATCCACAGTAAGCCGTTTCTAATAAAAACAAGAATGTGTCCACAGTACACGGATGCCCCACTCGCACTATCATTTTCTATGTTTAAAGGACTGTGAAATTGGAATAAATTCTCTAATTTGGCATTAAAATTAGAATGATCTTATCAAAGGGAACATGTAAACTAAGTTTCAAGTTGATTAGACTTCTACTTTATCAAAAACTACCTTGACCAAAAACTTTAACCTGAAATTTGCACTATCATTTTCTATGTTCAGTGAACCGTAAAATTGGGGTCAAAACTCTAATTTGGCATTTAAATTAGAAAGATCATATCATAGGGCACATGTATACTAAGTTTCAAGTTGATTGGACTTCAACTTCATCAAAAACTACCTTGACCAAAAACTTTAACCTGAAGCCAAAAACTTTAACCTGAAATTTGCACTATCATTTTCTATGTTCAGTGAACCGTAAAATTGGGGTCAAAACTCTAATTTGGCATTTAAATTAGAAAGATCATATCATAGGGCACATGTATACTACGTTTCAAGTTGATTGGACTTCAACTTCATCAAAAACTACCTTGACCAAAAACTTTAACCTGAAGCCAAAAACTTTAACCTGAAATTTGCACTATCATTTTCTATGTTCAGTGAACCGTAAAATTGGGGTCAAAACTCTAATTTGGCATTTAAATTAGAAAGATCATATCATAGGGCACATGTATACTAAGTTTCAAGTTGATTGGACTTCAACTTTATCAAAAACTACCTTGACCAAAAACTTTAACCTGAAGCCAAAAACTTTAACCTGAAATTTGCACTATCATTTTCTATGTTCAGTGAACCGTAAAATTGGGGTCAAAACTCTAATTTGGCATTTAAATTAGAAAGATCATATCATAGGGCACATGTATACTAAGTTTCAAGTTGATTGGACTTCAACTTCATCAAAAACTACCTTGACCAAAAACTTTAACCTGAAGCGGGACAGACGGACGAACGAACAGACGAACGAACGAACGAACAGACGGACGGACGAACGAACGAACGGACACACAGACCAGAAAACATAATGCCCCTCTACTATCGTAGGTGGGGCATAAAAACTTAAATAGTTATAGAATCAAAACTATTGTTCAGTTTGAATAAGATTGCAATGCTGTATTGAAATTTCCCTATTGCTTTTGAACTGTGCAAAGAAATAATCTCAAAGAATAAAACTCTAGAACATTGGCTAACATTAAGAGCACTATGAAACATTAATGCATTTTAACTAAACACTGAATGAAATATCTAAATACACAGCATTCAGCAGTCAACAAAAAAACCTGAGATTGCAACATATGCTCAGATGGAAAACAGTTATGTTTTGGAGTTAACCCTTTCGCCGATGAGTCCCGGTTTACCGGGATTTACGCTTCAGACAGCTGACGATGAGTCCCGTTTTACTGGGATCGGAAAACCTCTTTTATATTTCCCGCTAAAAACAGTGCAAACACAAGTATATCTTTCTTTGTTGAATACAATGTTGAAAGTGTAAACATGCCGCTTCCGTTTGTTGAAAACAGTGTCAAAATCAGAGGAAATTTACAGAATAAACGAGAATTTGAAATTAGGGAACATATTTTTTGAAAGAATATGGAAGAATTTAAGACAAACTAGTATACTTTTTTTACATAAAATGTCGTTTTATGTACAAAACATTTGGAATGGACATCATTCAGTGTAAGGAATTTGTACAGCCTCATTAAATTTTTTCAAAATTTTGCCGTTTTGGGTTAAAAAATTACGATTTTGGGTCAAAGAGCAGAATTGTGAGAATTTCACCTAGATAATGCTGAAAATTTGAATATTTTATGAAGAAAAAAATTATCAAAACATAAACAAAACTGTGAACATGGTGTTAGTGAATGAACATGATGAAATAAAGACACAAATAACTAGACAAGTTTTTATTGACATTTAAAATGAAGATCTCCCACTTGAGTAATAGTATCCAGGGAAGCCATTGTCTCAGAGTAGCTTCTGTCTGGGCAGCTATTGGTGAAAGGGTTAAGTATGATGTCCATTTTCACTGAACTAGTACATATTTTTTTATTTAGGGGCCAGCTGAGGCCCACCTCCAGTAGCAGATTTTCTCGCCACGTTGAAGAACCATTGGTGGCCTTTGATTGTTATCTGCTCTTTGGTCACTGGGTTGTTGTCTTTTTGACATATTCCCCATGTTATTCTCAATTTTATAATGATAAGTTCTATCTTCAACAGAGTTTTAAAAATAAAATTCAGGAAACATTCTTTAATCAAATAAAACTTACTGGAATTTTCAGAAATGTTTTTTTCTCTAAGTTTCCAACTTGGTAAATACCCTTTCCATTGATAGCTTCAGCTTGGGCAAGGGAGGTAACTTCTACAGATCCGTGAGATTTCTTCACTGATTGCAGCCAATCAAGCTGTCTAGTTGTATCAAGCTGAAAATGAAACAAAAATAATAAAATAATATATGAACAATACAGAATATATGTTGGTTAAGGTATAACATTGTTTAGATGTGTATAAAGCTATCCTGTATGGCTTTTGGTCATACATTCACAAGTATTCACAAACTAGCTATCCAAAATTTTGACTACATTTCCTTATGAATCATAAATAAGTACTTTGAACACAGAAAATCTTGTATCTTTTATTTTGAACACCCATCTTTAGGCATAGATGCTCTGACTAAACTTGAAAAGTGCGTCTCAATAATTTAATGCCTATAAAAATTCTTACCAACTTCTGTGGCAGTTGAGGATTAGGAACTAATTCTTTCCAAACAACCTCACATTTTTCCAGGAACATCTTTGTATCACATTCTTTTTCTAAATTAAAGATCAGTGGTGCATATCCAGTTGTAGCGGAATGTAAACAGTTGACCTTGGCAATCTCCATGTCACCTTCACCTGCTGATATACTAGCCAAGTCTACAAATACTTTTAACTCCTTCAGTCCAGCTGTGGTAAAATTAAATAAAAAAATCTTATTACAATAGTGTAAGCTAGAATAACTATATAGATGTCCAAATGAGCTACTTTAATTAGATGCAAATGCATCTATTTGCAAGTTAGTATAATACACTAAAACTCAATATTAAATATAAAATTCAACCCAAAACACTCTAGTCTGAAATATATATCATGTTGACATTCTTTAGGTATGGTTAATCATAAAGACACAACTAAAAGTATAATTAGACTCTTCTTTCTTTTACAGTATATGTGTATTCATCAGAAATGTACACAGAGACACAGCTTATGAACACAAATATAAATAACCAGAATGATCGAGCCAAAGCACTCATGACACTAACTAGTATAAGCAACATACATAATTTTAATTATCTTAAGTCCCACTAATGAGTTCTCTAAATGTTGTTTTCATACATGGAAACAGCAATAATGAGTGGAACAATTTTAAAAGAATTCAAACAAAGTAAATACTGTTACCTGGCATTGATTCTTTTATCCAATCAACAAGTGGTTTACATTTGATAAAAACCTGCAGACATTCAGAACGATCATGAGTTATCCCCCCTAGTATAGAGCAAGTAGTCAGCAGATTATTGTCCAATTTCTTCATTACTGTGTCCTCACCACCAGTCTGGAATATGAAAGGGGAAAACATGGTTATTTTTTTTAATTTTCTTTGCAACTAGTTTTTCTCTCAATTAATAGTTGAACTATACATAAGTTGTCTATTACAGCTAAGAAAATCTACAGCAATTTTCAAGATAATAGAAAAATTTTCTATTTTTAGTTTTCTTGGCAATGTTTGTCAGCAGAGGGAGTAATCAGACAACTATCACAAACTAGATACCCCATTGCTGATTGCAGGTTGCATTTCTGTAAATATTGACAATGCATTTTCCCATAGGAACTCCCTTTACGACTAAAACAGTGTACCACTTTTACTATGAAGTTTTGAAAAAAATCATATCCTAGAATGGAAAGTTCATATGTACTACTGTTTTTTTCAAAGGTCAAAATATAGGGCTGTGCGGCATATTTTCAACGTTTTTATGCCCCAAACTTCTAAGAGTTTAAATCAACACTAAATTTATTAACTACAGCTACTTCGACTGTAGGGTTACCACAGATTTCAATATAAACAACATTCACATGTATATTTGCTGGTAAAATTCAAAAATAATATCTCTATGAGATGCAACCTACAGATCAGAACTGGGAACCAGTATGTAAATAAAATTAATTATCTATGAATATTCTTAATCTCCCCAAAAGAGGTGTGGTTTGATAAACAGCTGTAATTTACAAAGTGCAACCTGGAGTTCGGTGTAAATTGGCTGATAGTTTCAGATTAGAAAATATTTGTAAAGTTAAATTTTCAGATTAGAAAATATTTGTAAAGTTAAATGGACAACGAAAACAAAGATGACAGATGCAGGGTGGTTGGAAAAGCTCATCTCACCCAAAGATGAAGCATACTTAAAGGATAGAAAGCAAAATTAAACCATATGTTTGTTTATAATTGCCTACATGGATCCTTTTAATGAACCAAAATAACATTTGTACTAGGTACTTACCAATTTTATTATCTCTTGTATTTGACTAAAATCTCCTTTTAAATCAAATGCATTGACTACTTCCATAATGGCTTTAGCTCCATGCACACAGTTCCTAATAGTCCCATGTTGCTGGATCTGGTACAATCTTTCTTTTATCCAACTGGTATCTCCTACATTATCCAGTAATCTGAACTCTTTCTGCAAAGTACTGCTATCTTTTGTCCTGAACCATTTTTCAAACTCTGTGAAAAACATATCTCCTGTTTTCAACTTCTTGCTCAAAGTCTTCCACTGTTCAAGAGCTGGTTGCCACACTTTTTCAAAAACCTCATTCATGCCCACATTCCTACCTAGTTGCTTTTGTTGTTCAAGTCCTTTCTTTTCCCAGATCTTCATGAAAAGTAAACTTTTGCAGCATTCTAGAATTTTTGGCAGTATATCTAACTCTTCTGGACAAAGTTCAAAGACTATTACAATAGGCCGGTAATTTTCAGGATCTTTTAAATTTTCTAGTAAGACTGTTTTAACAAGTTTGTTCAAACTAACCATTTCAGGCGCATTGAAAATTTTCAGTTTAGTTTCCAGTAGAGCAGTATCAGCTGCAAAAATTCAAGACATGTACCAATTTAAGATACTATATACACATAACTGTCCTAGAGTAGGGGAGGGTTGGCACCTTCAAACAAGATGCCACATTCTTTATTTGCCTTTCCAAAGTCAGGAGACACCTTTAGAGCATGTCAGTCATATTTGTTTTTTTCGTAAATTTTGTAAAATTAAAATGAAATATATATCTGTGAAATTTCAAGAATGATCTTGGCGAATTACAGTATGCTACAGTACCAAGATAACGTGTTCATAGATATCCTACAAAATTATCACATTAAAACCGAATCCCAAGTCGAATATAGAAAAGAAAAGTCTTTGGAAAGAGACAAACTCAAACGTAGACTCTATCATCTAATGTCCCATCAAAATTGTTCCATTACTTGTAAACTTTAAATATCTAATTACAGTGACTTGACTGTTAGTGTTGCTATTCACCAATTGCAACTTATTCAAAGTTTTGACCCAATTGCAATTTGTTTTATTAAATCAAATTGTTCAACTGGTCAAAAATTTGAACAAACTGTTCAGCCAAAATGTGAAAGTGCAAAGTGATAAAATAAATCATACTTACAATCCTATAAGTCTGTAACTCCACTGTATTGATGTAATTCCTAAATCAGTCTATCAATCTGTATAGTTATATTACAGCCATTACCATACTAAAGGTGAACTGTTTTATTTTGAATTGCTATAAAAATGTCAAAACTAAGCTTTTATAGAGTTTTTCTTTCGAAAAGTATTCTATATTTATAAGAATCACACACTATGTGAATAAAAACATTTATATTCAGTAAAATATTTGAAATTGCAATATGTTTGTAGGAAGGGGAGATAATCGCTTTTTGGTTTCAAAAAGTCTTTATTCAAAAGAATAGTATTTTAGGTTATCTCCGCAAGGAAGCATATTGTTATTTCATACATATTTTACTGAATATGAAATGTTTTTATTCACATAATGTATGATACTTATAAATATAGAATACTTTTCGAAAGAAAAACTCTATAAAAGCTTAGTTTTGACATTTTTATAGCAATTCAAAATAAAACAGTTCACCTTTAGTATGGTAATGGCTGTAATATAACTATACAGATTGATAGACTGATTTAGGAATTACATCAATACAGTGGAGTTACAGACTTATAGGATTGTAAGTATGATTTATTTTATCACTTTGCACTTTCACATTTTGGCTGAACAGTTTGTTCAAATTTTTGACCAGTTGAACAATTTGATTTAATAAAACAAATTGCAATTGGGTCAAAATTTTGAATGAGTTGCACTACAAACTCCTCAGAGTCTGAATTGACCAGTTTTTGTGCTCGACCAGTAAAATCGAGCACACATTTTACTCGACTAGTCTCGACATTGTCTCGACTGTACTTAACTGTACTTAAGTGTACTCGACTAGGTCTCGACTAGGTCTCGACTTTACTTAATTAGTCTGATTCAGTACTTGATGATCTTTGTGTAGTCTGAAATGGTCTTGACCAAGGCTCGACCTGTCTCGACCTGTCTTGACTAGTCTCGACCTGTCTTGACTAGTCTCGACCTGTCTCGACTAGTCTCGACTCAGTCTCAACCAGTCTCGACCTGTCTCGACTAGTCTTGACCTTCAAATTTAGTTTTGACTGGTGTAAATCAGCCCATCTAACTAAATTAAATATTGATCTTAAAAAATTCAAGCTTATTAGGTAGTTTGATTTATTGCTGTGAAATGAAAGAATTTAATTTTACAATATGTAAAAAAAAAATTATTATATAAAAATTCAGATAGTACACTTTAATTTTTTTAATAACTTTTTCAAATCAACATGGATTTTCATCAAACTATGCAGCTATCTTACATATATATCAAGCTTACTGAATCCCATTTCATTTAGTTTTTTGTTGTATTGCTGTAAAATTTAAGAATTAAAGTAATCTTGGTATAAAAAGCTAGGATTTGCAATTCGGACAAAATAGAGATAGTACACTTTAATTTTTTTAATAACTTTTTCAAATCAACTTGGATTTGCATCAAACTATGCAGCTATCTTACATATATATCAAGCTTACTGAATCCCATTTCATTTAGTTTTTTGTTGTATTGCTGTAAAATTTAAGAATTAAAGTAATCTTGGTATAAAAAGCTAGGATTTGCAATTCGGACAAAATAGAGATAGTACACTTTAATTTTTTTAATAAATTTTTCAAATCAACTTGGATTTGCATCAAACTATGCAGCTATCTTACATATATATCAAGCTTACTGAATCCCATTTCATTTAGTTTTTTGTTGTATTGCTTTAAAATTTAAGAATTAAAGTAATCTTGGTATAAAAAGCTAGGATTTGCAATTCGGACAAAATAGAGATAGTACACTTTAATTTTTTTAATAACTTTTTCAAATCAACTTGGATTTGCATCAAACTATGCAGCTATCTTACATATATATCAAGCTTACTGAATCCCATTTCATTTAGTTTTTTGTTGTATTGCTGTAAAATTTAAGAATTAAAGTAATCTTGGTATAAAAAGCTAGGATTTGCAATTCGGACAAAATAGAGATAGTACACTTTAATTTTTTTAATAACTTTTTCAAATCAACTTGGATTTGCATCAAACTATGCAGCTATCTTACATATATATCAAGCTTACTGAATCCCATTTCATTTAGTTTTTTGTTGTATTGCTGTAAAATTTAAGAATTAAAGTAATCTTGGTATAAAAAGCTAGGATTTGCAATTCGGACAAAATAGAGATAGTACACTTTAATTTTTTTAATAACTTTTTCAAATCAACTTGGATTTGCATCAAACTATGCAGCTATCTTACATATATATCAAGCTTACTGAATCCCATTTCATTTAGTTTTTTGTTGTATTGCTGTAAAATTTAAGAATTAAAGTAATCTTGGTATAAAAAGCTAGGATTTGCAATTCGGACAAAATAGAGATAGCACACTTTAATTTTTTTTATAACTTTTTCAAATCAACTTGGATTTGCATCAAACTATGCAGCTATCTTACATTTATATCAAGCTTACTGAATCCCATTTCATTTAGTTTTTTGTTGTATTGCTGTAAAATTTAAGAATTAAATTAATCTAGGTCAAAAAAGCTAGAATTTGCAGTTCGAACAAAATAGAGATAGTACACTTTAAGCTTTTTAATAACTTTTTCAAATCAACTTGGATTTTATTAAAACTATATAGCTACCTTGGTGATCTTACTAAATCCCAGGTTGTTATGAAGTTTTAAAATATATTTTTGTCAAATTTAATGACATGACACTATACATGATTTAATTACATCAGTACACGTGAGTTTTACAGGTAAAAAGAAAGCCCTACTTTTCTTAAACTCGTGTATTACTTATCTAGTGAATTAAAAGCCCTGCGATTTAGATTTAACAGGATGTTGCAACTTTGAATAAATGTTATTTAGAATTTAAAACTCTCTGGTAGATGTGATCTTTTTAATAAGTTTGCCCCAAGCAGAAGGTATTGCTTTATAAATCACCACAAATCAGAAGAACTCTTTTAATAATTTCTAATGTTTCATCCCTTTTTGATATATTTATATAGTGTATATCAAAAGGAATAAAACATTAAAGGAATTATATTAATATTTTATGTATACTTTTTCCCAAATTATGAGAAAAGATATATTTCTAATATCGTAGCTTTTTGACCTAGGTTAATTAAATTCTTAAATTTGACAGAAATACACCAAACAAAATAACAACCTATGATTCAGTAAGATCAATATATTGCAAAGATATTTGTAGAGTTTGATGAAAATCTAAGTTGATTCGAAAAAGTTATGAAAAAAATTAAAGTGTACCATCTCTATTTTGTCAAAACTGCAAATCCTAGCTTTTTTTACCTAGATTAAATTAATGCTTAAATTTGACAGCAATACAACAAACTTTATAACAACCTGGGATTCAGTAAGAAGAATACATCACCAAGGTAGCTATATAGTTTCAATAAAATCCAAGTTGAATTTAAAAAGTTATAAAAAAAATTAAAGTGTACTATCTCTATTTTGTTCGAACCGCAAATTCTAGCTTTTTTGACCTAGATTAATTTAATTCTTAAATTTGACAGCAATACAACAAAAAACAAAATGACCTGGGATTTAGTAAGCTTAGTATACATTTAAGATAGCTGCATAGTTTGATGCAAATCCAAGTTGATTTGAAAAAGTTATTAAAAAAATTAAAGTGTACTATCTCTATTTTGTCCGAATTGCAAATCCTAGCTTTTTTTACCAAGATTACTTTAATTTTTAAATTTTACAACAATGCAACAAAAAACTAAATGAAATGGGATTCAGTAAGCTTGATATATATGTAAGATAGCTGCATAGTTTGATGCAAATCCAAGTTGATTTGAAAAAGTTATTAAAAAAATTAAAGTGTACTATCTCTATTTTGTCCGAATTGCAAATCCTAGCTTTTTTTTACAAAAATTACTTTAATTCTTAAATTTTTACAGCAATACAACAAAACACTAAATGAAATGGGATTCAGTAAGCTTGATATATATGTAAGATAGCTGCATAGTTTGATGAAAATCCATGTTGATTTGAAAAAGTTATTAAAAAAATTAAAGTGTACTATCTGAATTTTTATATAATAATTTTTTTTTTACATATTGTAAAATTAAATTCTTTCATTTCACAGCAATAAATCAAACTACCTAATAAGCTTGAATTTTTTAAGATCAATATTTAATTTAGTTAGATGGGCTGATTTACACCAGTCAAAACTAAATTTGAAGGTCAAGACTAGTCGAGACAGGTCGAGACTGGTTGAGACTGAGTCGAGACTAGTCGAGACAGGTCGAGACTAGTCAAGACAGGTCGAGACTAGTCAAGACAGGTCGAGACAGGTCGAGCCTTGGTCAAGACCATTTCAGACTACACAAAGATCATCAAGTACTGAATCAGACTAATTAAGTAAAGTCGAGACCTAGTCGAGTACACTTAAGTACAGTTAAGTACAGTCGAGACAATGTCGAGACTAGTCAAGTAAAATGTGTGCTCGATTTTACTGGTCGAGCACAAAAACTGGTCAATTCAGACTCTGAGGAGTTTGTAGTGTTGCAATTGATGAATAGCAACACTAACAGTCAAGTCACTGTAAATTGGCAGCTTACTCTATAGTTACAACAGGTCAATTTGTACATTTGATTGTAAATAGTAGCCTACAAACAATAAATTATGACACAGTCAATAAAAATATAAAAGAATAAGAGAAGCTAAGAATTTTAAGGATTAAACACATTTTTTTCTAGAGGTTATTGATGTGTACACTGGGTGGCTTTCTCACATACTTTACATAAAATTCCAGAAAAAATATACAGTTTGTGAGTTAATCATATCATTTAAAACTGAGCATGTTTATTATTTAACCATGCTTATGGAACAAAAGTTCTGTTTGCAGGTCCATTTGAAGTAAAAAATCAGTAAATTGTAAAATTCCAGAATTTTGGTGGAAATGACCTTCTTAAGACTGCTATACCAAGATCAGTTTCACTTCAATCTTCAATGGAGTGTAATCTAAAAATCCCTTTTAAGGTTATATTATTTCTTACCTTTACAATGTATACAGACATATGTAAATTCCTGAACAATCTGGTAGGTGTTGTCAAATGCCTCTAGTTCTCTCAATCTGATGTTTAGTGTCATCATAATAGCTTCTGATTTTTCGTTTTTCATAGCAATTAATATTTTCTGAAAACTAACACTTCTACTGATCAGCTTTCTCAATATTTTTATCGAAATATTTCCTTGGATTAATGCAGTGATAAAACTCTGAATTACTTCTTCAAATCTTTTCAATAAATTCTGACACTCTTCTGTTAATGCTTTTCGAATGGAACCTATAAAACATGAGAAATCAAAATGTAAGAAGAAGAATTCTCGTTGATTGCAAGAAATGCTACCACCAAATGAAAGTATCTTATCAAAAAGGATTTTTTTTCAAAATATTACAGATTATTTTTTTTTTCTTCTGATTTTATAGTTCTTTTGTTTATACAATCAATTTATAACATCCTTCTGAAAAGCTTGCTATTTTGCAACAGAGTCGCCACCATAAACATGAGATTATAAAGCACATGTCTTGACATTAGAAAAAAATCTTCATGATTTTATCATTTGACCTGTAACTACTTACAATACATCTCCATGTATGTTGGAAAAGGTCCCCAGGTGATAGCATGATGAAGGACTTCATATGGATCATCCAGTTTCCTTATATCCCAGCTTCTTTCAAAAACACTTGATAACAGTTTTCCAAGGCGCATGTTACATCTTTCATCTTTCTGGTTTCTCCAATCAAAACTGTCACATTTATTCACAGCCTTTAAAGTCATAAAAATAATCTTGATAATGACTGAAACTATTTTATGCTGTGATCATTGCACAATATTATAGAAAGCAACACTGAAGCCTCTTAAAAAATCCGGAAGAATAAATCATTCTTGTGCGAAATTATTAGATAAACAAATGCATGAAGATCACATGATATGCCCTCATTGTGCATATTAAAATTGTTGCAAGAATAAATAGGATATTTTGAAGGCATTCAATCATATGTTCACCAAATCCTAAAAGTTTTCATTGAATTAATCAAATCATTCAAGTTAAAAATGTGAAAAATTTACTAAAATCTGACAATGAAAGTCCAATAACTCTGGAATAAAGCAATAAACAAGAAAATTTAATCAATTTATGACGGTATCAATCCCAGCAATAATTCTAAATTTTTTGTTCACAATTTACAATTTTACAATAAAAACTATGCATTACCTTCAGGGCAACTTTACTGAGAATCTCTTGTATAGTTCCATCAAATGATTCAGTATGTTCACAGTAAATCTCTATCAACTTCTCATCTGAACCCTGTTAATGTTATATTATCAATTAAAAGTTTGAACAAGAATGTGTCCATAGTACACGGATGCCCCACTCGCACTATCATTTTCTATGTTCAGTGGACCATGAAATTGGGGTCAAAACTTTAATTTGGAATTAAAATTAGAAAGATCGTATCATAGGGAACATGTGTACTAAGTTTCAAGTTGATGTAACTTTAACTTCATCAAAAACTACCTTGACCAAAAACTTTAACCTGAACTTTGCACTATCATTTTCTATGTTCAGTGAACCATGAAATTGGGGTCAAAACTATAATTTGGCATTAAAATTAGAAAGATCATATCATGGGGAACATGTGTATCAAGTTTCAAGTTGATTGGACTTCAGCTTCATTAAAAACTACCTCGACCAAAAACTTTAACCTGACGCGAACGGACACACAGACGGACGGACGCACAGACAGACGAACGAACGGAGGCACAGACCAGAAAACATAATGCCCCTCTACTATCGTAGATGGGGCATAAAAATAAAATTGAGCTGCATCCCTTCCTCTTTACAATTGAATAAAATCCATGGTGCTTTGTGCTTAAATTTTGTGAAATCTAGCTGTCATTTTCTGCAACATTTTTATCGGAAAATTTTCGAAAGTGAAACAAATTTAAAATCTGAAGACACAGTAAATAAAGAATTTATACAAAGCAAATTTGTTTAAAAAAACAAGTTCACAATAGCTTGAAATTAAATGATATATAATTCATAAATATTTTGGAAAGTTTGCTATGGAGAAATAATGCTCAAAATAGTACAGCTGACCATAATGATTAAGGGCATACGATACAGTTTTGATCCCGTATTTACAGTTTGATGAACATTTCTATATAGGCTATTTTTTGCCTGATTAAATCAAATATGTAATAAAAAATATACCTTCATGTGCTACTTTTTGAGTTAAATGAGATCGAAATTTTGTATATTTGCTCAAAATTTGGATTTGTGGCCTTATTTTCTCTTTCGAAAGAAAGCCATAACTTTTTTGTTTTAAAAAGATAAACACAAATTGTTTTTTGATAAATAATTTGTAATTTCTGTATTTTATAGGTATCCTAAAAATTTATGCAATTTTTATTCAAAAATAACTCACATTTATCAAATGGTCATGAATCGAGAAAAAAACCATAATTTTGTGCCGTACATTTATCAAAATAAAAAAAAATGCACTATTTACAGTTTTATAAAATTTAGTCCATATAATCTCCCTGCAAAATGAAACAAAATGTCGTTTTAAAACATAGGGGTCCATGCACTCGTTTTCAAATTAAATCAGTTTGAACGATAAAAATCAGTCGAAAAATGCATCTTTTCCCGATATGTCATAGTTTGACTTCGCGAAAATAACATTTTACGTTAGCAACGTCATAACCTCCCCTGTAACTGTATCGTATGCCCTTAAAAGAGTGTACAAGTCAGCCTACGAACTTTCAGTAGTTGTTGTATTCCATCATTTATAATGTTGTTCTTTTCCAAGAGAATAGGGGTTTTCCCTACCTGTCTATTGTAGAAGACTTTCATAGTCTATGATTGATTGATTGGTGTTTTTTGTGACATTTGTAAAAAGTTTTACATAAAATAAAAATACCACCTTGTTTTCTAGCATTCCTTGTAATCGTTCTTGCAGGTGTTTTGCATAGGACTCTTTGATTTTACCATCTGGAATCTTCATTTTCAAAGCTGAATTCCAGCGCTAAATTAATCAATATAAATGTTTAAATAACAATTGAAACATTGAATTCAATACTTGATTTAATACTGTAATATATCCATAAGTTTTTTTTCTGATTTCAACCAGTTAAATGGGAAAAAATACTACAAGTAAGTTAAAATGGATACCCCTGCCATGAAATACTATAAGTATATTGAAGTCAGTATGTTGTTTTTCTGCATATCCTCAGATAGTGTCTACGACTGTGCAGTTTTGTCTTGTCTTTTGGTTGCTATTACAACGGACATCTTCAGATGGACTGACATACTGACAAACGAACTGATAGATGAACACAGATTCCAAAATATCCCCTCTAAACTTTGTTTCCTAAGCATCATTAAATGTACAGGATGGAAAATGAGACCTATAATTTCACCATTATGAGACCAAAATACAGTAATTTATAGAATATTAGATTTGCTGGTTAATCAAATGGTCTTATAAACTTACTTTATGAGACTATACCATAAATAAGCATGTAATACTTTTAAAAATTTTCACCTACCTTTAAAAAATCTAGTTCTTTATAGTGAATGTCTTCACTAAGCCAATGGACTATTCTGCCTTTGAAGTCTTCTAATTTCCTCAAATGACCATCTTTTGATATATTTATCTGTTTAAGTTCATTTTTACTGAGGTCCAATTTGTTCTGTATTTTATCATATGCATCTGAACTTTTCAAAAACACCTCAATTGCTGGCAGGTGAATTGGTTCATTTGAAATACGGAATTTCAAACTCTCTTCAAGGAGGTTAGCTGCTATTTTGTAAGTTCTATATGCACTAATAAGCCCTGGTGTTGACCTTAAATATCAAAGGTATCAAGTCTGACTCATGGAAATGTGTAATTTCAAAAGCACAATTAAAGTGTTGAAATTGAAATGGCAACACTTTTTTTTTTAACATATTTATCTTTCAGAGTCAATGATTGCTGACAAAGTGAGCAGGCAAAACATTCTCTAAGGAAAAGTGGAGTGCAATATAGCTATTACAACTGTGTACCATAAATGATTTGACTTGTCATTAGCGGTTCCACTTAAACTAACATACAGGTTTTACCTGTAGTGACCTATGGTTGCTTACAACAACATCATTTAATGGAAATTTGTCTCACTAGCTATCATACCATATCTCTTTCTTTTTATACTTATCATGAATATGAACAAGTATACCGTTCAAAAATTTTAAAGTCAACAAGTCATGATTAGAAACACAGGGTGAAATATTCTTCATGAGACTGAGATGTGTCTATATTGCATGCAACATATCATAGACTAGCTAATAGTGGTTCCACTTGAAATTACCTGCCATTGAAGAGACGCATAATGGGAGTATCTGCATGGAAGAATGGGAAATAAAATTGCCATTTCATAATGAACGAACAATTAAAAATGTCTTGCACGTTGATCTTTTACCGATTTCACAAACACGGTGAATAACGAACCTTTTTCACGGCTGCATGTGAAATAAAAATGGCAAAAAACATTGCGTGAAAATAATCCTTTACCACCCTCATTGAAAGCTATGTTTAAACATTATTCATACATAATCCAATTAGCTATTTACTTCGTTTGTTGAGGACAAAATATTCAAGTTATTTAATGTTGTGTGGTATGTTCATGAAAAATTCCTTTCTTTCATCAATTAGAAGTTGAAATTGTTTAAATTTTTTTTTAGAAAAGTAAAACATGCATTTATATTCTAAATTGTTTTCCCTGTTTTTCTCTTTTCTTACTGTTACCTCACTGTTATTGTTCTACTCAACTTCTTCAAGATTCTTATTATTCATTTAAAATTCAGATACAATAGTGATCTGTTTCAATTATACCTGTAATCAAAGTTATCAAACTATAACTGGTCAAAAACAGTAACAGAAAATCCAACTTACATGTCTAAATTTTCACTAATAGACTTTCTAGCAACATGTTTAGCCAATTTCTTTATCAACTCCTACAAAAAAAATCCAAACTTTAACATTTTTAATAAAGAGGTTTTATCAGAAATAATATCATATTTTTCATTATTTATTAAATCCCCAGGACCGAATATGTCCCAACATATTATTTTGGCTGTCAAATTCCACGACTTAATGATGTCAAATAGTATAAAAAAAGAGTGCTTACTTTTATTCTTTGATGCAAATATACATAATTTATTGAAATGCTCAAGTTTTACTGGAAAATGCTGACATTCTTGAAAAATTGGACAAAGTTGAAATTGAAGATTTCTATAGTGTTTTTTGAAGTTCAACTGGACTTTGATTAAGATCATCTCTTTTCCAGCAAAATTATATTTATTATACAGATCTAGGTGAAACTCACTTTATTACTATTGAAACCTTTTATGTAATAACAGGATGATGCTAGAGTAATATCTGGAGGGATGCTGTTTGCAGTAACAATACTATACAGCATGTCTAGATTCAGTGATCCTAGAAAGGTCCTTGGCAAAAGGTAGTCCACTTCAAAGTATGGTGTCAGCTTTTTCACTACCTCATCAACTGGTCTGTAATGTAATATTTCAGATGATTACCTATTGTTTAAACTGAGATATTAAAAAGTTATAGATTCTACCACTGTATCAAGTGCGATATGATATTTGGTGGTGGAATCTGTTTCCCTATTGATATTTAGACGATATGCAAATAATCTTAAGCAGTCTTTTCCAACAACATGCAAACATTATGTTCTTGCTATGTGACGTCATCAGGTATGGTGGCTTTTTTCTTATTTCAGAGGAAAGCAAGAAAATTTGACATCATAATCAAATTTTGACAATGAAGAACTGAGATGAAACTAACATTTTTAAAATATAGATTCTACCACTGCATCGAGTGTGATACGATATCTATCCACTCGAGACAGTTAAATTTTCAAATTTAAAATTTAACTATCGAGAGTGGATAAATATCGTATTACACGAGATTTGGTGGTAGAATCTGTTTCTCTAATGATTCTCAATCAATACGCAGGCAAACTTATTCCTTCTTTGCGATTGATCTGCAAAAAGATGTGTTCTTTCTGTGTGAAGTCACGATAGGAAATTCAGAGGAAAACAAGAAAAGTTAACGTAACAATGGGATTTTAACCAATGAAGAACTGAGATCAAACGAACCACACGTTGATTAAATTTATTTATACAATGGGTGCAGAAAGGGATAAACTGACGAAGAATTAGAGAAATAAAAATAATCAACAGGTCAGAAAAAGTTTTACCGTGATATGAACTTTTGAAAACAGCATTTACAAATTAAGAAGCTTGAGCTTATGCTCACTTATTTAAACTGCTGTTCTTGCTCGTGAGCAAAACAATGAGAAAGAAGACAACAGAGTGTAGATAAATACAAGGTTATAATATACAGCTATGATATATTTTACCTGTCCCATTTTGATTTGTATTTGAAATGATCAATGTCTTTTTTATATTCCACAATACCCCACCATTCTGGCTCCCTGTCATCATGGTTAATCTTAGATGGTGCATCTTCAAAAGGTTTACATTTTTTCAACAAGAAATGAATGACAGGAACACAATAAAACCAACTTGGATCTGATGTTTTTTCAGCTATTCCTCTTGAAAATTTCAAAACTGAATCTGCAACTTTTCTGTGAAATAAAAATAATTCTTAAATCAAACACCAATATATTGCAGTTAAGAACTTTGGTGGACAAATTGAAAATATTGGGATTAAGCCAGAACAATATGAATTCTTACCATCACTTTAGTTTTGGAGTTGATTCAAACTCCTCAATGTTTTAAGGTGTCAGACCACCAATTCAAAGTCCCTATATATTCAACAAAATTTAGCAATTTTCAGAACTTTCTAAATATTTTACCTTAACCCTTTCAACGCTACACAAAAAAATAGAAAAATGGCTGCTGCTGCTGCATTTTTTTTTGGTGTTCATTCATTAGAACAGTATATTCCTTTTCAGACTGCTGTATCTTTTTTATTATAAAAGATACAGAAAAGGTTATTGCATGAAAAATGCTCAGGAGAGTATGAAACTGTAATGTTAGGCAGTTATTTCAGTTAAATTTTTATCAGGTTACCTGCATTTTCAGGTAATTAACAGGTAAAAGGTGTAATTTATTACATTTGTGTTGAATTTTGAATAAAAACTACTTTTAGTCTTCATCTATTTTGTTTTTTATCTGCCATATAATAAAGAAGACACCAATTGCTCGATTTTAAGTTTTATGTATTTCATTCTCCACTTTCATGTCTTTTTATATTTTTTTCTTTTGGTCAGCTTATAATTTAGTTTTAATGCTGCTTTCTAATCTTCTTTGATTTTTTTAAAATTAGCTTACTTTAAATCTGTAGACAGAAATGTTTTCAAATCTTCAACATCTGGTGATGTTTTAGTGTCATAATCAGGACATGGTAGCAAAGCTTCACATAACATTCTCCTTTCTTTGACTTCCAGACTAACTTCAAACGTAACTACAATGTGGGTTACTGTCACAGCTGTTACTAAACGAAGAGTTTTCCCTTCTGCATCTAGTTTATCTTTCTTCATATTTTCCAGTTGGTGTATAATTTTTTTCATCTGAGGTATTAATGCCTGCAAACATACATAATTTATGCATTCTTTTATTGAAACTTAATGATAAATAAATATTCAGTTACTTATGTGCTGACTCAATGCAAAAAAGTATTTATTTAATAAGTATTTCTTATAAATATGTATGCAGCAACTATGTATGCATTTACTTCACTAGCACATGCCATGGGGGAAATAGTTATCAAAGGTACCAGGATTATAATTTATAATATGCCAGACGCGCGTTTCGTCTACATTTAAACATTTAAGCAGTAATATATTGAGAAGACGTTACTAAGTTTAAAAACTTGTGCCTGATCCATTTGTCATTTTGATCAATAAAATTTTTTTAAATGAGTTATATATGACTCAAAAATGGTCATTGTTTTGAGCATTAGTACATTAAATTGTGCAAGCTTTCTCTTATATCCTTCTGTCAGATAGCTTACAAGATTTATGATTAAATAATTTTATTTTGGATGTAAGGCGTCTTCTGATTGGCTTATCTTGTTTTGTTTATCAGATCATAAACATAATTTTGTCATGTGACTGTGACGTCATCAACGTTTTTCATGATTTACTCCGGCTTAAAATGGAATTAAGAATTAAATTATAAGAAATGACTGTAATATTTTTTCTGTCTATTCGAAATAGCAGAAAAAATGTGGCGCACACTTTAAAATAACCCTCTAGGCGGTTATTCAGTGTGCACCACATTTTTGATGTTATTTCGTCATAGACAGAAAAAATATTAGTCATTCCTTTATATATATAAAATGGGTATGAATTGATGATATAGAGACTGTTCAAGTAAACAACTAGAGCACACCTCCCATCCTCACATGCATCCTGATAAAGGTAAAACAGCTAAAAATGTCTCCATGGCAAATATGGGGCACCCATTCTATTACGAGATTTCATAATGTGAAGCTTGATAGTTCTAACATACAGGAAAAAGCTTTGATAAACAATAAAATTACATAGACTTATGTATTGCTGAATGTCCTAAACCTATACTGAAATATGTCTCTTTTGTGTTCCATTTGAACAATATAATGCAAATGTTGAAACATAGAAAACTGTACAAAAGCTTAAAAGTCATTGCCCCTGTGGTAATACATGACTTACTTTGGCAAATAGTCCATCAAAAACTGTTCCCTCTATCAACTTCATTTGTTGGACATAAACAGATCTAAGTCCTTCATTAATGTTTACAACTTGACACATCATTTCCTCTCCATTTAATCCATCTGACTTCAATGAGTTTAACTGCCACTTTGGATGAAACAATGACACTGAACGCTTTGCATCATCCTTAAGCGCAGTGTAGTAGTCATCGAAACCAACAATTTTTTTGACAGTATCTTTCATAGTGCTCCATAAATTTTTGCTTTTTCCTATTCTTGGATCTTCTCTAGCTACACCATCATACTTATGATATACTCCTATAACAAAATTGCAAATCATAAAAATGAATTTGTTTATCTATAGAATAGTTGGCTTAATAAAATTGAGAATGGAAATGGGGAATGTGTCAAAGCGACAACAACCCGACCAAAGAGCAGACAACAGCCAAAAGCCACCAATGGGTCTTCAATATAGCAAGAACTAGGTTACTTAAAATGATTATTTGCTGATCTATATGACAGTTGATTCGTTATAATTCATAAGATACCCATTTTGTGGATTTTGTGGCTACAGGTAAACAACCAATTTGAATGCTCAACATAGTACTAATTTTCTAAAAGAAGATTTATACAAAAGCATGAAATTAAAAGTCCACGAAAATTGGTATCCACAAAAATAAATGAAAACCCAATTATCAAATTTAAATAAGCCTCCCTTCAGTAACATTAGTGCCATATCAGTCAGTGCTTACCTGTTGAATAATCTTTTATTGGTATTTTCAAGTATCTCTTGTAACCCATTTCTGCAACACTCATTCCAGCGATATGGAAATATTCTGAAATATAGTTGTCTTGGCCTTTTCCATTATCAACATTGTAGTTATAAAACAATCCATTTGACTCTGAAATCAAGTACTTTGGTATTGTCACTATCACAGAACCAACTGTATATTCATCTGATCTAGACCTAAACAAAATAATTTTAAATTAACTTTAGTAAATCTACTAGTAGATAAAACACATAGCATGAATCCCATTTGTGAAGTGAAAGCATTGACAGGACCTCATTTTTTGTTGTTCTAATATTCAATTTAAGCAGATATGCCAAGAGTCCACACCCATATCCATTGTGATTAATGAAATTGTTGCAATAATAAAATAGGATATTTAGAAGGGATAACAACAGGAGAAAATAAAACAGCTCTGAAGAAAAACATGCATGAGGATGCTCCTAGGCATTTATAGTTGGTCTATTGCTTATAGCATCTGAGAAACAATCCTAATTATCAAAACTCAACATTGACCAATGAACCCCAAAAGTGAGGTCAAAGTCAAACGAACACAGCCAGACAAATCTGTACACCATGCAATCATTCCAAACAACAAATAAAGCTGACTTATTGCTTAAAGTATATTATAAACTGACAAAACTTAGTATTGACCAATGAACCATGAAAATGAGGTCAAGGTCATATAGAATTGACAGAGTTATGTTTACCTTAAAATCATTGCATACACCAAATATATTGACCTCATTGGCAATCATACCACATCTTCTTTTTTATATATGGACCATAATTTGCTATTGGGCTCTGTTTCCTATAACTATAGAAAAGTGATAAAATTTGAATTACTGTAAGAAAAGTTGTAACTACATCTAAAGATGCCATTATTTTTATTAACATACAAGTGTATGCTACTCTTCCCTAGAACAAAAATTGAAATATACGAATTTCAAAGATTCTACAACCGTATTTTTGTGTCGTTTCTCGCGTTACTTTTTGCTTCCGAAGAGCATAACGCTGACTGATTTATAGATAATCGTCACCGGCAAATTCGTAACTTTTGCTTTCAAATAACAAAGAACATCGACCAATAAGAATAGTGAGAAGAAAATGCCGAGAACTATAAGTATTTATGTAGCAGATGTAAGAACAGTGGCGTGATTTTTGTGTCCGATTTCGTAACGCAAATTTTAGATGATGTAATCTGCTTTGTAGTAATAGAATTCTTAAAAACAATATGCAAATATGAACTCTCGCGAGATGTTCAAACAGGTAAATCAGAGATGATTTACATTCTTGTTTTGATCTTCGTAATAATTAAGTAAGAAAATGACGTTATCGTTATGCGTTACATTTCACACGAAACAGAAGTCCAGTTATTTATTAAAATTGTTTTTGTCCTTAAGTTCTAATCATTTCCGGTCATACGTGAAACATGTGACTAACATGTGATCACGCCCTTACAGTCGGACATACGATATACTAGTTCTAAACATTGTTTTTGTTTCCAACGGGATGTTAGCAAACATAATCTGTAGACTTGTTTCGACTTGTTTAAAAAAGGAAAATACAATTTTCAAAGAGATTGCGCCGGGGGTCTATTATTATTCCTATGTGCATAATGTTACATACGATCTTGTGTGAAAATAAATGCCCAATGACTTGACAAAATCGATTTCAAATTTGACCGATGCTTAAACACACTACGTTTCCCAATAACGATGTAAAGGGTCCTTGGAAAATTCAATCGAAATTACGTCTCTTATCATGGTGCCGATGTTCGTTGGATTGATTTTGCTTCAGCAGTAAATATTACTGGATATTTTAGGTGAATAAAGATAATTAAATGAAAAATGCATGTTAATATACCGTTACACTAGGAATGTACAAAGTTGGTAACTTTGTCACAATTTTTAATTATTTTTTTTTATTCATGTTCTGCAAACACGTTTCAGAAACGCAATAAACTTGTCAAAGGAAACGTAAACTTTTACCAGGCATGACTTGAAAGGAAGTACTTTATTGATTTTAGCCCACTAAAGTAGGTTAAAATGTGGAAACCATGTAGATGGTGTACAGGTCACAAATATCACATGGTGCCTATTTCAAAGATTTCAATTCCAAGTTAAAAGTTTTTTTCTTTACTGGATTTAAAGAATTTTACATTGCCAATGATTTGGAATAAATTTTATATAACTGGAATTTCAAAACCAAATATAAATATATTTTTTTGGCCAAAACATCAAGATACAACGATTATGGTATCCTGTATCAATGAAGAAAATATGGAAAGTTCTGAATAAATTGTACTAATTGTTTCTAAACAAGCACATATTTAGGAGTTTTATAATACTGTTACATTTAAGATGGATTTTAAGAAAAAGTATACTGTTCAGATTATTTTAAGCAGATTTTGCAATAAAATAAAACTTAAAAATGCTTTCGGTTTCTTATGGTTTCCTGTCACGTTTAAAAAAAACTTTAATATAACATTGAAAATAGATTTTAAATATTAACATGAAGCAAGTAACACTAGTAATGGTGTTTATTTATGCCTTTTGAATTATATTGTGCAAAATAAAGAAAATAAAGATTGGTTTCCTGTTTGGTTTCCTGTCACGTAAACGGTGAATCAAAATGCATTAATTTTTTCTCGAAAAACTCAATTGTTCCATTCATACTATTCTAACACCAACACAACCCACAAAATAAAAGTTAAAATTTTAGAACTTATAAAAAAGGATACAAAAAGAAACCAAAGGCCGAATACCAAATTATGGTCCATATACTAACTATGTTCAATGAACCATGTAAAAAAAATGAATTAACTCAAATAGACCAATTGTTTGAAGAAAGTAAAAAAAACTTATTAATAAAGTTAAACTATTAATGACTAATGCAAAGTTGTGGAGTAACTCACACCTACCTTTCAAACAATTAAAGAGATAAGATTCATACCTGTCCAGCTTCAGTTTGAACTGCTTTTTATTCCATTCCTCACCACTACGAGTATTTTTGTCAAACTCAATAACTATGGAATCTTTATTAGGATTTTCTAGTAATGTTGGTGCAATAACAACATGGAAATAAACATCTATGGAACTGTATGCAGTGTGTCTCCTACCTCCTGCTTTGTCTACAGATGAAGCACTACAAAGATAAATCATTTCCTTTATTTCCAAAAGAACAGCAAAGAGCATTAGCCCAGTAGCAAATAGAGCATGCTTGCAATTCAGTTATTCCATTTCCATATTTCATTATTTGAACAATTATGCACCTAAATTGAAATCATATAATTAAGAGATTGTTTATTGAGGCATGCCCTAAATACATTTTGTAAAAATCAATTATGCTTTTAAGAAACAGTTACATGTATAAAAGTGAAAATGCACAATATTGAACCTTACTCTTATTTTGTCAATAGAAATAACATATTAAAATTTAAAAGGAATTACTGAATGGTTCTTAGTTGTTTCATCACAACAGCTGAATCAAAATGCAACAACCATACTGTATAGTATTATTTAGCTATTAAAAGGCCCTGCCATGACAAAATGTGAAACAATTCAAACTAAAAAAATACAATAGCCTGTTCAATTTGGTATTAATCATTTGCATAAAATAATAACATTTCTCACATTTTATACATACCCTTGTGTTGTCTCCGATGTCTTTCCAGAATTTCTTTGTTTCTGAAGAAATAAAATAATCTCTTTAACAAATGCGACAAGTATTTTGTTGAAATTGAAATAGATGTTGTATTTTAAACTAGAAACTGTAAACTAACAAATGCCATACAATTTTGGATTCCTGACCTTTAAGAGTTATATAATTATCAAGGAAATAATACAAGATCTGGAAAAAATTCTGATGTCGTATTTATCTATCATAAAAATTAGACTAAATTATTTACGAAAGGTAAATATGCTTTCAATAGTAATAATGGAACTTCAAATAACTTACAGATGATCCACTTTTAGGACCCTTTGCAGATGCATTATTGTTTCCAAGATCACTTTGTATATTACTTGGATTTTCTTTTTTGGAAGATTTCTTTTTCTTTCTTTCTTTTTTCTTTTCTTCCTTTATCTTTTTGTTTTTCTTTCTATCTTTCTTCTTCTTTTGACCATGTTGACTAGCAGGCAAGTTTTTGTTGTCTTCATCAGACTTCTCACTATCAGAATCTTTACTATCACTACTGTCATCATCCGTGCTTTCTTCATCTTGTTTCCCTTCTTTCTCTATTTTAGCATTACTTTCTTTATCAGTTTTTTCCTTCTCCTTCAGTCCATCCTCTTTACCTTCATACTGTTTAGTATCACCTTTTTGAGAACTTGAATCCCCTTTGAAGTAACTTGGATTTGTGGGGTTAGATGATGCACCAAAAATAAAGGAATCTTTGAATCTGTCAGAACCTGGTCCTGTTGTAATTTCAGAGTCAACTGTCTTATCCTGATTCTTGTCAGAATTTGGCGGGGAGACTGTTGTAGTTTCAGAGGCATTTGTCTTGTCTTGATTCTTGTCAGGTCCTGTTTGAGAGTTTGTTGTAGCTTCAGAGGCATTTCCCTGCTTTCCTGACCTTGAATTATTCATGAATATTCATGAACAATTCATGAATATTCATGAATAATATTCATGAATATTCATGAATATTCAAGGTAACAGTTCATGAATATTCATGAATATTCATGAATGTTAAATGGCACCTTGAATATACATGAATATTGTTTGAACTGAATAAGCTTGAATATACATGAATATTGTATGAACTGAATAACCAAGAATTAACATGAATAATTATCTATAGAATATTCATGAATATGAAATAGAATGTCTTTGAATAATGCATGATAGAATATTCTAGAATCACCATGAATGAAAAATATATATCTATCCCAATATTGAATGCTCAATACATACTCTAGAATAACCTTGAATGTGAATATTTCATGAATATTGAATGGTTGAATATTCTAGAATAACCATGAATATTGAATGGTTGAATATTCTAGAATAACCATGAATATTGAATGGTTAAATATTCTAGAATAACCATGAATATTGAATGGTTGAATATTCTAGATTAACCATGAATATTGAAATAAGTGTCCTTGAGAGGTTTTTTGAAAACCAAAAGCAAATACAGACATTTAAGTTTAAAATATTTTTTAATCATGACCCCTGCGAAATGATTATGAATAGTTCATGAATGTTCATGGATGATTCATGAATGATTCATGAACAGTTAATGAACTAGACATGAACTATGGACAAGCACGTTCATGAACCAGTGAATAATGAACTATTCATGAACAGAAAGTGTTCATGAACTCTTTGGTTCATTAATGTTCATGAACAAAAATAGTTCTTGAACTTTTATTATTCATGAATTGTTCATGATTTTATAGTTCATGAACACGCTTGTCCATTTGTAGTTCATGTCCTGTTCATGTATAGTTCATGAATTTTTTATGAATAATTCATGAATTTGTTCATGAACCATACCAATCCATGAATCATTCATGAACACATGAACTACTGTGTTCATGAACTGTTCATTAGTAATTTAATTCATGAACATTGTTTGTCCACTTGTAGTTCATGAACTGTTCATCTAAAGTTCATGAAATAATTAAAAAGGATTTTCTTGAATTTTCATTTTTTGTGTTTTTATCATAAGTAAACTTCTCTTCCTGTCTGTAATTAAAATTGCTGTATCAGGACTTCCAACTAGAAATGCTAAATAACATCTTGGTGAAGTTGTTCTGCTTGAAATTCTTCACAGTTGAACAGATCTTTTAATCAATAAATGCATCTGAGTTCCCCCCTGCAAAATAAAAAAATCACTCCACAAAGAATCAAAAGTCCTCAGAAACTAACAAAACCTTTAAATAGACTTATTAAAAGGGGATATAGTTACGATACTGTTGTCAGGTCATTAAAGATTGCATATTTTGGCTTTAACATTGATTCACTGATAGGGTCTTTGCATCGGAACTAAACACATTTATTTCTAAAAAAACAGTTGTTGGCATGACACGGGTTATGTTCTTCTCATATATTTTATGATAGTATGATACTAAACCCCTAACGGGAGGGATTGTACCTGATATTCATATGATGAAGACATAATCTTTCAATCAGTTTAATTGAGGTCTGGAGCTGGCATGTCAGTTAACTGCTAGTAGTCTGTTGTTATTTATGTATTATTGTCATTTTATTTATTTTCTTTTGTTACATCTTTTGACATCAGACTCGGACTTCTCTTGAACTGAATTTTAATGTGCGTATTGTTATTGTTTTACTTTTCTACATTGGCTAGAGGTATAGGGGGAGGGTTGAGATCTCATAAACATGTTTAACCCCGCCGCAATTTTGCGCCTGTCCCAAGTCAGGAGCCTCTGGCCTTTGTTAGTCTTGTATGATTTTAAATTTTAGTTTCTTGTGTATAATTCGGAGTTTAGTATGACGTCCATTATCACTGTACTATTATGCATATTTTAGGGGCCAGCTGAAGGACACCTACGGGTGCGGGAATTCTCGCTACATTGAAGACCCATTGGTTGCCTTCGGCTGTTGTTTGCTCTATGGTCGGGTGGTTGTCGCTTTGACATATTCACCATTTCCTTTCTCAATTTTACTTGATATTTGTTTTTATAAATAAACACTCAAGATTAAACAGTTTCTAACAGGTATAAAACAATGTAATAACTTAATTTAATAAATGTTGTTTTTATTAAAATATCAATAGAGTAAGATTAACAACATGAATATCACTTCAACCTTTTCATGACATTTCAAATAATGTACCTACCCCCCTTTTTTCCCCTTTTAATTTACCCACACACAATCATAAGAGTGGCTGAAGCATGATTTATTTTTACCTTGAAATACAATATATTGTACAAATCTATCGGTTATTCCTGAATGGAAATCATTAAACTAACACTGTAAAATGTAAAGGCTACTTTCTGGTGTTTTATATTTATTTGAATCAATCAATAATTATTATATAATGCTTCAACAAATAGTAATTCAGCAAAAACATATAATCAAAATATATATAATTTACTTATCTGATAACAAATCTGCTTTATTTTGACAGCTATATTACTTCACTCCTCATCAAACATCTTCATTTGTATTGTAAGCGTCAAAAACACCATTTTGCTGACGTCATTATGACGTTTTTCTATTCCCAGTCACTTGTAATCATTTGTCTACATTGTAATCTTTTGTCAAAGTCATTTAAGTGTTTTACAATAGGTAAACGTAATTCATTAATAATGATAATTATTGACACCAGTCTGCAATGTTTGGGAAAGAATGAATTGTCATTAATCTGTGCTTTTTTCCCAAGTTCCTCTATGTGCTAATTTTATAAACTCTGCCTCTGACAATAACATGATTAAACACAATCTTTTTCTAAAAAGCACCAACAAATTATTTGAATCTTGTAGCTACCATGTGTGTATTTTACTTCCCAGTGGTCAGTTGGGGCATTGTAGGGATAAGTTCTTACATTTTGTAAGTCATGCATAAATGTTAAATAAATGAACAGGTCAAAAATATTTAATGTTTATAATTTATGAAACATACTGGCAGTTTCAAGGTTTATATTAATTTAAAATAAAAGTATATAATAAAACATTATTTCATTATTAAAAAGAAGTATATGCAGATTTTCCTGTATGTGGCCCCATTCAGAGACTGAACTAAAGGAAGTTAATTCCAGATGTGAACTCAGCAGGGGACAATCTGATAAATGCACACAACCAGATCTGAATTAATAAAAGGAAGAGCTGTGTGGTTAAAAGTAATTAATATTGTTAAATGATTTGTTATGTATAAAAACTATATAAATTAGGAATATAGGATAATGTTGGGCAATGATAACTTACTTTTTGAGGTGCTAGAGATTACAGTGTTAAAAATTATGTTTTTTTTTTAATCTTATTAACTTTACACACATTATCATAAATTGCTGGATGTTTAGAAAATTTTAATAAATATTTTTATAAAGTTTATAAGAGAATGGCTGTAATAATGCTATGATATGATTATTAATGAAATTTAAGAGTATTAAAGGGGGGCATCCAATTTTTAATTCAAAAAAGGGGGGTGGAAAAATTAAATATGAACTTATTTTTTTAAACTTAGTAATATTTTTGGATTATAATTTTTCAAAACAACTGTTGGGGAATTTTGCAAAGGAGCACTTTTTAGAGTTTGTCACACAATGGAAACATTTCCAAATTTATTCCTTATTATTCAATTCATGAAATGTATGCCAAAAAAATTCTAAGTCCAAACATTCAAGTAAATTCATGTGAAATTTTTTTTTTTTTTTACCATGTTTATATTTTATAATCATGATAATTAATAAAATTAAATTTATAATACCTTACATGTTTTGTATGAAGATGTTATGAATATCACCTACATGAGCTATCTAATAAAATTATCATCATATTTTTTTTCATTTAACTGTGGAATACATACATGTACATGTATGTTATTCAGCATCAACAATCAAGTAAAAATATACATACAAAAGTCCTAGACTGTGTAGAACAAATTTCATTATCAATTTTTATGCCATTTGCCACAAATAATTCTGAGTCATTATCATGCAGCTTTATTCATGCTTATTCATGTTTGTCACACAATGGAAAAATATTCTAAGTCCAAAATTTATTCCTCATTATTCATTCTTATTCATGAAATGTATGCAAAAAAATTCTAAGTCCAAACATTCATTCTTATTCATGTTTATTCATATTGACAAAAAGGGTTGTATTACCCCCAAAAAACAATTTTGAATGAAGTAAACTTGATTATACTATGATATAGTAAGTGACTAGCATTTTAAGAACATTTATTTGTTGTCTCCAAACAGTTATTAAGAATTCATGTATA
The DNA here is from genome assembly GCF_963676685.1 of Mytilus edulis. Classification (NCBI taxonomy): domain Eukaryota; kingdom Metazoa; phylum Mollusca; class Bivalvia; order Mytilida; family Mytilidae; genus Mytilus; species Mytilus edulis. The sequence continues at coordinate 5,692,463 of NC_092348.1, forward strand.
TTCCACCTAATTCATGTTTCTTATTCATGAATAATTTTGACACTGGAATAGTAACCATGAATGGAAGTGGAATATTCATGAATATTCATGAATATTCTACCTTATTCATGAATACATGAATATCATGAAAGCAGGGCTGTCTTGTCTTGATTCCTGTCAGGTCCTGTTTGAGAGTTTGTTGTAGTTTGAGAGACAGTTGGCTTGTCTTGATTATTGTCAGGTCCAAATACTGAGTGAGGTTGTGTTGTTACAGGTCCTTCCTTTGTAAAACTTTCCTGGAATCTAGATGAATCACTTTCATTCTCTAATTTCAGTTTTTCTGAAAGAACAGAAATAAAGGTCAATAGTGAATACTAAATTTTTAAATCAAATTTAAGGAAAATAAAAAATAAAAAGCAGTAAAATTGGCAACATATAAATGTATTATTGTTTCCATATCATATATGTAAGTAGGGGTAAAATACGCTTCAGCCACCAAAAAAATATAGAAAATAATGTGAGCAGAACTCAAAAACTCATACCCCACTCCCTACAAACAATAAGACAGTCCATGTTAGAAACCTCTAAAAATCATAGCAATTGTCAAGGAAAAGGGGGCCCAGATAGTTTAAAAATACTTAGCTGGTCTTTAATAAAATAAATGTATGTTATAAAAGGCTTACTTGGTGGTGTTTCAGGATTTGGTTCATCAGTAGTATTTTGTGTATGACAGGTTTTATTCTTTGATCCTGGTGGTTGTGAAGGTGAGACTTCCATTTTGTCTTCATCCCTTTTAGATCCTTCTTTCTGCTGGCTGAATGGTTTAGGATCACAATCTGGAATCTGCTCCTGACTTGTAGGATTCTCTTCAGTCTGTCTTGAAGATTTGGATTCAGAAGAATGATCTTCACTAACAGATTTTGATTTCGAAACCTGCTCCTGACTTTCTCGTGTAGAATCTTGATTATCTTTTTGACTTTTAGCATTAGGTTCTGGAGTCTTCTGACCTGTCGCTAGTTTAACTGCTGCTTTAGTATCAGATGGACTACTGTCTGTTGATAAAGCACTTTCCACACTGTTACCATTAGCAACATCACTATTCTTCATGCTGTCTTCAGGCACATTTTGATTTGGAACATTTTGACCTTCTTGTACTTGTTCAGCTGAATGAGTTTTACCATTGACGTGTTGTTCAACTTCTGATTTTGTCAGACCAATTGTATTATGTACATCATGTCCATTTAGGGGATTATCTGCATCTGACAGGTTAGAATCAGAGACGGGCACACCCCCATCTGAAAAACATAAATTTTAAAATGAAAACAGTGCATGTTCTTTTACGCAGAATTGTCTTTTAAATTCTGAACAGATTGCTGAAGCATTTTTCCAAAACATTTGGAGGAGGAAGGAATAATTCATCATACAATTGTATATGTATTAAAAGATTACTGATAAATTTGAAAGGGATTTAGACAATTTAATTTTTGGAGAACCACAGTTTCGCTGATCTTTTACTCAATTCTGTATCATCACTTGTCATGCTTGTTCTTCCCCTATGTGTCCCTTTTCCTATTGTTGCGAGTATTACAATGTGGGTTTACTGGACCCTTGTATATGTACAGATTTATGAAAAATTATTAACTTTTATTATGGCTTTAAAATTAAAAGAAAACTGTTATTGACTGTACGATTAATGTGTTATGTAATGATCCTAAAAAAACAACATTATGAACATGCAGAATTCTTTTTATACAAGTACTTGTGTTCTCTAGGTCAATGCTTTTATCTTACCTGCTCTCTTGACTGGTGAAGCACAATCTGGACAAAACTTTGCATTGTTTGTAAGCTGTCTGCCACACGCTTTACCATCATCATTTTGTCCTGTGCATATTATTCCTTCCTGGTCAAATATGGTGCTGTCCACTTTCCATGCACAGTTTGAACAAAACTTCTGTTCTTTTGTTACTGCATCTCCACACTGTGGACAACTAGGCATTGTGTAACTCTATGTAAGATTTCCTACTTTCACTCTTGGAATTTATCAGTTTTTCAAGTTAACACAGTATGTTTCATATGTTATAAATGTTTTGACTGTTTTCCTGAAAGAAAAAAAAAATTCAGGTGAAAAAACAGTTATGATTAAGTCTGATTTTTAAGAAGGGCATCAAGTAGGCTCTACTTTATCTGAGGTCTAAGCTAATGGCAGTAAGTAGAACAGGACTTGGGCAATTACAGTCATCATGGTTTGTTGATTTGAAACAAAGGATTATTTTTCAATATTAGAGGAAATGCAAACAATAAAGCATCTTAAAATCCGTTGTCTTCCCTTTCATTTTCCAGCAATTCTTCAGATGATTTATTGAAGATTATTCCCTGGAACAAACGAACGGACAAACAGACGTACAGACCAGAAAACATAAAGCCCCTCTACTATTTTAGGTGGGACATAAAAGTAGTCTTCAACATTAGACATGTGACTTTACAATATATGCAATCCAAGTCTGTAAAAGTTGTGATAAAAATAAACATGAATATTTTACGACATGCTATATATCAACACCAAATTTTTCAACAAAGAAAGTATGTTAAGCTATGTAATAAAACAACAACTATTAGGTTCATAACCTGCAGCAAACCTGCACTTGACAAAGGTTGTGGGGTTAATTCTTTTTTTTAAATAAACACTCCCATTGTGCAGATGTATTTAAAAATTTACAATAAAACCAGAACAGGAAAAGCAATTAACTCTTACTAGTAAAATAATAGAACAAAAGATAGCAACAACACCAGCAAATAAGCATTACAAAAAAATTAATAAAGAATATCATACCATATCACAGAAAACTGGCATTTTAAATTGATATAATGCAATGAACTAATCAATTCGAACTGTATATAGAAAATGGGACAAAATTACACATGTATGGGTAGGTATTTAACTTTTTAATTTATTAGAATTTGATAAGATAAGAAATTTATCAGATACACAGTTCATTGACATATTTGTATTTTATTTTATTATATATATATCATGTATATAAACTATATAATTATCTAATCTGATATATACATTTAATTTATTAAAACTTATAAGATATCTCCTATTTGTGTCATTGGGTTGTTCCTTAATACACATATCCCATATCTACCTTCATCATGTTCATTCACAATAAAGTTGTTAAATCATTATTTACATATTTCTAGGAAAAGTATTTTAATTCATGTAAAAATTTTCTTACAATAGACAACTTTCAAGTTTGTTGCATTTCCGTCAAAAACTTTGGTTTTAGTGAACATCATTCAAGCATTTAGGGGCGTCATCACTTCTGTTATGTTAAGCCATTGGTTGAAAAATGATAATGCTATTTTGCACAAATTATTAGGGAAAATTAATTCTTATAATTGATAATTAGCACTGTTATCATTAGGAAATTGTGATTAAGTACTTACAGAACAAATACTATATCTAGTTCATCCTGACAATCATAAAGACATTTGATGAATGTTAATAATAATAATAAGGCGATCCCCTCTTTCCTTTAAATGACACACAAAGGCACACAAAACTTATCTGATGAAGGACACAACTCAAAAGTAGTATATTGCATGTATTGTAGGATATGTTTAATACATTCCTACTGTGGATTCATTATTATTCGTTGGATACCAATTTTCGTGGGTTTCGTGGGTACAGGTTCAACGAATATCATATTTTCAATAGGCTTGTATTCAGAGATTGGCAAACCCACAAAATCAAATAACTAATCATTTACTAATGTACTGTGTATATATACATTTCAGGTATCAGTCATCCTTATAATTAAAGATATTAACTAGGAAGATGATGACTCTCATTTATAACTGATACTCAACTAACAGCTGAAAAACAGTGAATTGATCAATATGCCAGTTCTACAGTTCTACAGTGCCCTATAGACGGCTGTAATTAGAAATCTCAGGACCTGGATGAAGCATTTCCCGCTGCTCTAACCACTGATCTACAGATTCATGACAGAACTGTCCACCCACCTCTGGCTCAACCGTCAATGCACAAGTTAAAATTGGACCCACCTACTATAGCTGCAGGATGTGATACAGACCAATGGTCAACATTCACCAGACAGTGGAAAATGTATAAAACAGGGAAGGCAATCACAGACAATGTCTTGCCCACTGCCCTTTTCTACTGCTGTGACACTAATCTTCGTACTGACATTATGCATGACCTTCAAGGTGATGTAGCCAGTATGATAGAGACAGATCTTCTAAAAGCTATAAAAAGACTGGCTGTCAAAGAAGAAAGCACACTTGTCCAATGTATTAAATTAAACAGAATGACTTAATCACCTGGGTCAAATATCAGGACTTTTTTGGCCAGTCTCAGAGGCCAAGCATCACTCTGCCAGTATAAAGCCACATGCAAAGAACTAGGTTGCAACCACATATTTGATTACAGTGATGAGATCATAAAGGACAATTTAGTGAGAGGTATTACAGACCCAGAAATTATGTCTGACCTGCTAGGTGACTCCAAGACTTATAGAACACTAGAAGAGACGGTGTCATTTATTGCTCAGAAAGAACAGGGTAAAGTCACGAGGAGTGCAGTAGGAGATTCAGCTTGTGCAATGAGTGCTTCATGTAATACAAGTAATCCAAAACAACCCCAAGCAGCTGGAGCCAAATGTTGGGCTTGTGGTGGTCCTGCTCAGGACAGAGGAATGATTGCAAGGCCAGGTCTAGATACTGTGAGGTGTGGACATTCACATGTGCTAAATGCACAGTTAAAGGTCATTACACCAAATCATGCAGCAAGTGCACTACCTGTGGAGTAAGGGGCCACTGTGATACATCTTCTAGAATCTGTGCTCAAGGTAAGGGCAACAGGAACCCGCCCAATCAAGGTAGATCAAATAAAGATACAGACCAGGAACAAGTTGGTTATATATATGAGCAGCTGTGCACTACATCAGAACAGACAAACCAAGCATCACGTCTCAAACATTACATATTTGATGGACAGTGGGTGGCTAGACCCTCAAAACCCCACCCAATGCTTCTGGTGAACATGACACCTCTGCCTAAGGACCATGCATTATTTGGGCATCCCATGCAAGACACCTCTCAGCTTAAGACAATCACTATGTCCATGGTGACTGATACAAGGTCATGAAGGTGCCAAAGTTCAATCATACCGTTACGATCTGCAAACATCCTTGGAATAACTGAAGAGGATCTTCTTCCAGTCAAGCTTGTCATGTGTGGAGCTATAAAGGAAGACCTTGGTTTAATTGGGGCAGTTGCAATAAAAATTACATCAAAAGACAGTACCATGAGTACCAGCAATGCCAGGTCAACACACTTATTGTGTTATGTCTCTGATACCATGGAAAGAGCTTTCATTTGCAGAGAAGCACTCATATCTCTGGGGATTATTCACACCAACTTTCCTTATGTGTCAACAGTTACATCTCCAAACATTGCTGCATCTATGGAAAACTCTGAAGAAGTAACCTGCTCTTGTCCTAGACGTCGACCCTCACCACCACCTGTTCCCACAACTTTACATGCAGGTTTGAAGGCCATAGATGAACATGTAGAGTCACTAAAAGAATGGCTTCTTGATTACTATGGTGCTACAACATTTAATGTCTGTGAACATCAACCTTTACTGCTTATGAATTGTGAGCCTCTACAACTCCATGTTGATCCTATTACTGTGGATTCATTTATTTTCGTGGGTACCAATTTTCGTGGATTGATGAAAACTTGCATATTCGTGGATATGTAAATTCGTTGTTTTGGCAAAGTATGCATACATTCCTTTAAAAAACCTGTATTTCGTTGATCATTTGAATTCGTGGTTCCTCTGTCCCCACGAAATCCACGAAAATTGGTATCCAACGAATATTAATGAATCCACAGTAATGCCACTCTGGTAGCCGTCCACAAACCAGCACTTGTTCCTATCCATTGGCAGGATAAAGTTTATGCTGATCTAGAGAGGGATGTTCGAACTAGCGTACTGGAACGAGTAAGTCATAACACACCTCAAGGATGGTGGTAACCAGTAAGGCTGATGGCACTCCAAAGTGGACAGTAGACCTACAACCACAAAATAGACATTCTGTTTGGCAAACACATCATGACTTCCAAGTCCCTTTCATCTGGCTGACCGCGTCCCTCAAGGCATGAAAAAAACAGTGACAGACACTTGGAATGGGTACCACTCTGTGCCTATTCGTAAAGAAGATCGCCATTTCACAACATTTATAACACCATGGGGACGCTACAGGTACAAAGTTGCTCCTCAGGGATTCATGGCCAGCAGTGACACTTACAATCAACGATTTGATGCTATAATATCAAATTTCAAAGACAAGGTTAAATGCGTAGATGACACATGTATGTGGGTGAACTCTATTGAAGCAGCATTCTTTCAAGCATGTGTCTGAATGGCTTGACCTGTGTGCACATAACGGTATTACATTAAACCCAAAGAAGTTTCAATTTGCTCAAAACACTGTCAACTTTGCAGGACTTACTATAACCAAAACAAACATACGACCAAGTACCAAGTTCCTAGATGCAATTAGCAACTTCCCAACACCAACTGACATTACTGGTTCAAGAGCTTGGTTTGGGCTTATAAACCAAGGAGCATATGTATTTGCCATGGCAAGACAGATGAAACCTTTTCATGCTTTATTGAAACCAACCACAATGTTCTGCTGGACAAATGAACTAGATGAGGTATTTCATAAATCTAAAGAGATAATTATACAGGAGATGAAAGAAGGTGTTCGTCTTTTTGACCCTTCTTGTATGACATGCTTAGCTACCGACTGGTCTGTCGATGGAATTGGGTTCTTCTTGATGCAAAAGTACTGTCAGTGCTCCAATAACACGCCTACATGCTGTAATGATGGTTGGAAATTATGTCTGGTTGGCAGCAGATTCACGCATCCAGCTGAAAGCAGGTATGCTCCTATTGAAGGTGAGGCCTTGGCTGTTGTGTATGCACTTCACCAAACGCACTACTATGTTCTTGGTTGTGAAGACTTTCTTGTTGCAGCTGATCATAAGCCACTACTTCAGATTCTGAATGATCGATCACTCACACACATCGACAACAGACGACTCCTCAACCTCAAAGAGAAAACTTTAGGGTACAGGTTCACATAATGTACCAGGTAGAAAGAACCTTGGACCAGATGCAGCTGCAAAGTATCCTGTTGGACCACCAGATCGTCTGAACTTACCCGGTGAAGCACCTGAACTTGATTCCCTTGTTTACATGACTGCTCATTATCCTGATACACTCACCAGTTTATGTCTACATACAGAGGATTATGATACAGCTAATGACACCTCCACAGTCGCTGCTGCAACCTGTGCCTTGAATGCTGTTATCACAGTTGTTACTTGGGACATGGTCCGTGAGGCCACAGCAATAGACCCTACATTTGTTAATCTCATCAGACAGCTGGAGGCAGGGTTCCCAGAAGACTGCAAGGAGCTACCAACAGACTTGCGTCCTTACCATTGCTTGCATCCAGTTTATGCACCGTGGATGGTGTAGTTCTTATAGGCCAACAAATTGTAATACCACCAGCTCTTCGAAAACCATGCAGTACTTATTGCTCTACATGCAGCCCATCAAGGAGTCAGTGCTATGCGTGCTAGGGCCATGGACTCTGTGTATTGGCCTGATATCACAGTAGACATTTCCCAAGTGAGAGACCAGTGTGTTCACTGCCATCAGATGGCCAAGTCAAACCCTATACAGCCACATCTGACATAACACCTCCATATTATCCATTTCAGATGATTTGTAGCGACTACTTCACTTATAACAGTAATGACTATGTAGTTATTGTTGACAGGTATTCAAACTGGCCAATGGTATACAAGTCTGAATCAGGTGCAGAGGGACTTGTCAAGAGACTTCGTGAGACATTCGTGACATTTGGCATCCCAGAAGAGTTGACATCTGATGGAGGTCCACAGTTCACAGCAGGGAAGACGCAAGAGTTCTTTAAGGCCTGGGGGGGGGTCGTCATAGTCTTTCATCAGTGGCAAACCCACATGCTAACTGCAAGACTGAGATGGCTGTGAAAACAGTAAAACGCATGCTGGTGGACAACGTCACTGCCATTGGATCGCTGGATGTTGATAAATTCCAGAGAGCATTACTTATGTACAGAAATTCTATTGACCCGGAGACAAAAGCATCCCCAGCATTGATTCTGTTTGGACAACCCATTCGTGATGCCATTCCCATACTGATGGGTAGATATTCTCCTCATGAAACATGGACTGAGTTAATGTCTCATCGAGAACTGGCACTTGCCAAAAGTCATTCGAGGGAACATGAACTGTAGAATGAACACACTCACATCCTGCCTCCACTACAGATTGGAGATCATGTGTATATACAAAACTTGGTAGGCAATCATCCCAGGAGATGGGAACGTACAGGAACAGTTGTTGAAGTACAACAATATCACTAGTATGTTATACGTGTAGATGGCACAGGCCGAGTTACTATCCTCAACCGATTTCACTCCTTTTCACACCACTCAAACACCAGGTACTTTGATGGTACCCACTACAGTTCAACATAAGGAAGTAATCTTGATTTCTCCAACTTTATCCAAGACAACACTGCCAGAAGTGCCCAATATCCCTTATACCTTATCACCAACAAGAATCATAAGTCAACCAGTTGCAATGAATGAGACACAGACTACAGTCTTAATTCCAAAACCGGCAACTCAGATGATACAACAGCCTCCACAAATAGATTTGGACCAGTCATACCACCACATCCCTGAATCAGATGTGCCGTCTATGACTAAGATACCACGGGCTCTTTCCCGTCTTCAACCACACAATAAAGCTTGGGGAAATGAACTATTAACACCATGAAGACCGAGCCGCCACAACACAACAAAAACAGCATTGACGAATCAGGATCTGATTAATGAATTATATTTTGACATTTATAAGTGAATCTAGAGACTTTTTGTTTGAAATTGTGAAAGGACATTATGCGTTTAATTTTGTTCGCGTCCAGAAGACCCAACAGAACACTCCGAAAGATTTACTTTCTTATAGACTCGACTTTATTTGTTGAAGTTTTTTTCGTATGCTAAAAAAACTTGTCCCCGGGGGAGGAGATAACTAATCATTTACTAATGTCATGAATGTACTGTGTATATAAACATTTAGGTATCAGTCATCCCTATAATTAAAGATATTAACTAGGAAGATGATGACTCTCATTTATCAAATATCCACGAAAATGCAAGATTTCAGCAATCCAGGAAAATTGATACCCACGAAAAAATAAATGAATCCACAGTATTTCAAATTTGCCATTATCCCATTATCGTCCTATTTGTGGATTTCAGGATTCATGAAATTCTTAGTGTCACTCAATATTTTTTCTGTGTACAGTTTATCTCTATCATAGTAGATTTTGCCCTGAACAAAAAAGTGGTAAAAATTGTCATTCAAGGGCAATGATAACCATGACAACATGAAGAAGTTATTAGAAAATTTCTGAATAGTTCACCTATTTGTACATCTTGTCTTGCTGATCATTTTTGCTGGTTGCATATTTTGTTTGTTTGTCCAAGACGTTAAAAATCACACTGACAATATCTGCCACGTTGATATATATTTGAAGATCCTGTCTTGGTAATTATCTTTGCAATGGATATTATAAAGACCCTGACATTCTGAAAATATATACCCATGGCAGACTTTCTTCATCTAGGTTACTTTAATCTTTACAAAGCACAAAAATGTCAGTATTCACCTCAAAAGCTTACAAAACCTTTAAACATACTTATTAAGAAGGGATATAGTTACGATACTGTTGTCAGGTCATTAAAGATTGCATATTTTGGCTTTAATATTGATTCGCTTATAGGGTCTTTGCATCGGAACTAAACACATTTATTTAAAACACAGTTGTTGGCATGACATGGGTTATGTTCTTCTCATATATTTGTTGATAGTATGATACTAAACCCCTAACGGGAGGGATTGTGCCTGATATTCATATGATGAAGACATAATCTTTCAATCAGTTTAATTGAGGTCTAGAGCTGGCATGTCAGTTAACTGTTAACTATTAGTAGTCTGTTGTTATTCATGTATTATTGTCATTTTATTTATTTTCTTTTGTTACAGCTTCTGACATCAGACTCAGACTTCTCTTGGACTGAGTTTTAATGTGCGTATTGTTATGTTTCTACATTGAAGACCCATTGGTGGCCTTCGGCTGTTGTCTGCTCTATGGTCAGGTTTGGTCGCTTTGACACATTCCCCATTTCCTTTCTCAATTTTACTTAAATATAAAAGAAAAATAATGCATTTTGTTTTTATGTTCCAATTTAAGCAAAGTTGACCATGCCCTTTTGACACAGAATTGTCGGACACCTCAGTGATTCCCTTTATAATCAACCAAATTTTTTCACGAAAAGGGGGGGGGGGGGCTGGGGGGCAGCCCCCCCCCCCCCCCCAAACCGGTATCTGCCTATATATCTGGTATCAGGACTTGCTACCTAGTTCTTGAAAACGTCCCTATTTAAATATATATTCCCCTATAATTTGTGCAGTTTTTTCAAATGTTTCTCTCATTGATGGTGAAAGTAGTGATTTGGTTGCTGATATTTCTTAATTTCTCTGGTACTTTGCTGGTTTTTCACTTTAATAGTCTTAGTATTTATGGTTATGAGCTGCAAATGCTCTGGTAAAACAAATGTATAGTAAATCACTTACCTAAATTATTCAGAGATCATGAAATGATTTCCCCGTGGATTTTCACAATCTGAATAGTTGACCTTTAACTGTAGTCCAGTCAATCTAGCATAAATTTGACCCTAACCTGAAAGTAATTGCAACAGAAGATTTTTGAGTTTTAATCTTTAGCATTATATCCTAAATATACACAGAAAAAAGTCCCAAAAAATCTAACTTGAGGAAGACTAAAAAAATCACCATTTAAAATTCCTATGGAGATTTGCATTGAAAAGGGAAATAACTCTTGCAAAAAAGGCAGAAATATCAATAAAAATTGATATAAAATTATAACTTTACCGCTTCTATTCATCAGAATGTATTGATTCTTGTTTTTTTAGCAGTCTTTAGAGTATAACAAACAACTCTAAAGGTGTTTTCATATATTTTATCAAGCTATAATCTAGATTTCGTAATTTATTAGTTGACCATTTATTGAATTTTTCAACATGCCAAGGTGAAGAATCTCAAATTTAATAAAAATAATTAAGCATGTATTCTTCTTTTTGTGGTTTAAAGTTTCTTAAGATAAGTAAGTTGCTGAAAAAATATAATATACAGATATAAACAATACCAAATTTTCACATTATTTTTTCAAAATGGTTACAAAGCTTCAAATTTGCAATTTCTTGAAAGAAAAATGTGCGAAAAAAATAAAACTACCCATAACACTTCGGTTTTGTACATTTCATGAGATGAAGATTATGTAATTTAGTCAAAAACAAACTTATAACCCCATCAAAGTATCATACTATTCATAAATTTCAAGAAAAACAACCAAAAACTGACCAAAAAAGACTAATTTTTGCAAGAGTTATCTCCCTTCCCAATGTTAATTTCCATAGGAAATTTAAAATGCTGATTTTGAGTTTTCCTCCAGTTAGATTGTATGGGACTTTTTTCTGTGTATATAAAGGGCATATTACTATAGATTAGACTTGAAACATTTTCTGTTGCAATTAGTTTGAGGTTAAATCTTAGTTTGACTGGACTACTGCTGATAATAACTTTACTGAAATTTCCATTACTTCCAAAAAATGTATTTCTACTTTCGGTTTCGTTTCTGTAAATACCCGCGAAAAAAATGTGAAGCTAAATTCACTGCTGTGAACCCGACAACACGATTTGCTAAAATTAAATTAAAAAAAAGATCGCATGCTACAGTGGCGGATGCAGGAATTTTCGAAAGGGGGGGGTCTAGCCCAGGGCAAAGGGGGGGTGCAGGGGGGGTGCAAACATATGTCCCGATTCAAATGCATTGATCGGCCAAAATAAAGGGGGGTGCGGACCCCCGGAACCCCCCCTCTGGATCCGCCACTGTGCTAAATCGATAACTGACCCGGCCCCAAACCATCAATGATTAGGGGACGACCATTTGATATTCTTGGGGGGGGGGGGGGGGGGGGGCAGGAGGATTTGTTTATGATCGGTTATTTATTTTTGTAAACTAAGAGGACAGATTATTCATTTTCTGCACTATTCAGTGAAGCAAGATTTTTCATTTTCATTAAAGTAAGGGACTGATTATTCATTTTTGATATTCGAAAACATACAATTTTTAAATGATTTGTTTATTATAAATAATACATATAGTATAGTCAAGTCATCATGTACCATTTAATTAGATTAACCATCCCCCTCTGTAGAAATGAATCTTTTAAATTCCCAACTTCTGTAGTGGTACGTGTAGAATCCTGTTTAGGCTTTTATACACGATGGAGAAGAGCGCCGTTGTTATGGGCGGTGTTCTTGTAGAGCGGTCTTAAATGCCTCTACAGAAGCTACATGCACAACTTTATCTGGTAGTTGGTTCCAATGAATAGTTGTTTTCACTTTAACATGAATGTTGCATCCATGCTTAAATTCGCATCGTCAAAAAAAGTCGAATAACAGATCTTATTAAACTAAACAAATTTAGTTTTGACTGGTGTAAATCAGCCTGTCTAACTAAATTAAATATTGATCTTACAAAATTCAAGCTTATTAGGTAGTTTGATTTATTGCTGTGAAATGAAAGAATTTAATTTTACAATATGTAAAAAAAAAGTTATTATATAAAAATTCAGATAGGCATCTTTAATTTTTTTTATAACTTTTTCAAATCAACTTGGATTATCATCAAACATTGCAGATATCTTAGATATATATCAAGCTTACTGAATCCCATTTCATTTAGTTATTTGTTGTATTGCTGTAAAATTTAAGAATTAAAGTAATCTTGGTATAAAAAGCTAGGATTTGCAATTCGGACAAAATTGAGATAGTACACTTTAAGTTTTTGAATAACTTTTTCAAATCAACTTGGATTTGCATCAAACTATGCAGCTATCTTACATATATATCAAGCTTACTGAATCTTATTTCATTTAGTTTTTTGTTGTATTGCTGTAAAATTTAAGAATTAAAGTAATCTTGGTATAAAAAGCTAGGATTTGCAATTCGGACAAAATAGAGATAGTACACTTTAATTTTTTTATAACTTTTTCAAATCAACTTGGATTTTCATCAAACTATGCAGCTGTCTTACATATATATTAAGCTTACTGAATCCCAGGTTATTTTGTTTTTTGTTGTATTGCTGTCAAATTTAAGAATTAAATTAATCTAGGTAAAAAAAAAGCTAGAATTTGCAGTTCGAACAAAATAGAGATAGTACACTTTAATAACTTTTTCAAATCAACATGGATTTTATTAAAACTATATAGCTACCTTGGTGATCTTACTAAATCCCAGGTTGTTATGAAGTTTTAAAATATTTGTTTGTCAAATTTAATGACATGGCACTAAACATGATTTAATTACATCAGTACACGTGAGTTTTACAGGTAAAAAGAAAGCCCTACTTTTCCAAAACTCGTGTATTACTTATCTAGTGAATTAAAAGCCCTGCGATTTAGATTTAACAGGATGTTGCAACTTTGAATAAATGTTATTTAGAATTTAAAACTCTCTGGTAGATGTGATCTTTTAAATAAGTTTGCCCCAAGCAGAAGGTATTGCTTTATAAATCACCACAAATCAGAAAAACTATTTTAATAATTTCTAATGTTTCATCCCTTTTTTGATATATTTATATAGTGTATATCAAAAGGAATAAAACATTAAAGGAATTATATAACTATTTTATATATACTTTTTCCCAAATTATGAGAAAAGATATATTTCTAATATCGTAGCTTTTTGACCTAGGTTAATTAAATTCTTAAATTTGACAGAAATACACCAAACAAAATAAGAACCTATGATTCAGTAAGATCAATATATTGCAAAGATGTTTGTAGAGTTTGATAAAAATCTAAGTTGATTTAAAAAAGTTATGAAATAAATTAAAGTGTACCATCTCTATTTTGTCAAAACTGCAAATCTTAGCTTTTTTTTACCTAGATTAAATTAATTCTTAAATTTGACAGCAATACAACAAACTTTATAACAACCTGGGATTCAGTAAGATGAATACATCACCAAGGTAGCTATATAGTTTCAATAAAATTCAAGTTGAATTTAAAAAAGTTATAAAAAAAATTAAAGTGTACTATCTCTATTTTGTTCGAACTGCAAATTCTAGCTTTTTTGACCAAGATTACTTAAATTCTTAAATTTTACAGCAATACAACAAAAACTAAATGAAATAGGATTTAGTAAGCTTGATATATATGTAAGATAGCTGCATAGTTTGATGAAAATCCAAGTTGATTTGAAAAAGTTATTAAACAAATTAAAGTGTACTATCTCTATTTTGTCCGAATTGCAAATCCCAGCTTTTTTTACCAAGATTACTTAAATTTTTTAATTTTACAGCAATACAACAAAAAACTAAATGAAATGGGATTCAGTAAGCTTAATTTATATGTAAGATAACTGCATAGTTTGATGAAAATCCAAGTTGATTTGAAAAAGTTATTAAACAAATTAAAGTGTACTATCTCTATTTTGTCCGAATTGCAAATCCTTTTTTTTTTTTTACCAAGATTACTTTAATTCTTAAATTTTACAGCAATACAACAAAAAACTAAATGAAATGGGATTCAGTAAGCTTGATATATATGTAAGATAGCTGCATAGTTTGATGAAAATCCAAGTTGATTTGAAAAAGTTATTAAAAAAATTAAAGATGCCTATCTGAATTTTTATATAATAATTTTTATTTTTACATATTGTAAAATTAAATTCTTTCATTTCACAGCAATAAATCAAACTACCTAATAAGCTTGAATTTTGTAAGATCAATATTTAATTAAGTTAGACAGGCTGATTTACACCAGTCAAAACTAAATTTGAAGGTCAAGACTAGTCGAGACAGATCGAGACTGGTTGAGACTGAGTCGAGACTAGTCGAGACAGGTCGAGACTAGTCAAGACAGGTCGAGACAGGTCAAGCCTTGGTCAAGACCATTTCAGACTACACAAAGATCATCAAGTACTGAATCAGACTAATTAAGTAAAGTCGAGACCTAGTCGAGTACACTTAAGTACAGTTAAGTACAGTCGAGACAATGTCGAGACTAGTCGAGTAAAATGTGTGCTCGATTTTACTGGTCGAGCACAAAAACTGGTCAATTCAGACTCTGAGGAGTTTGTAGTGATTTCTTCAAATATTTTGAAAAATTGGATATTAGTTCATGCTTACTCTTCATTTTTTAAGAAATGGATACTTGTAACATATATTGTATGTGCTAATTTTAAAAAGATGACGTTTTGATGACGTCGCATGGCGAAGTTTCCGTACATTTTGCCTTTTCAGTAAACACTTCATCTGTTGATAAATACTGTGAGCGTTTTGTGTATCTTAATATTTTTACCTATGCATAACATAACTAGAGGCTCTTAAAGAGCCTGTGTCGCTCACCTTGGTTTATGTGCATATTAAACAAAGGAAACCGATGGATTCATCACAAACTGTTGATATTTATAGCCTTTTTCTTCTTCGCTGTGAATACCACTGTCACTCTAATATAATTATAATCAATTTAATTATTGTCAGTTTATTGTCTTAATTTTGTATGCCATAACCATTTAATGTAAATGTGTTTGTGCGAATAAAATATTGTCTATTGTCTATTGTCACAAAATTGTGTTTTGGTGATGGTGATGTGTTTGTAGATCCATACTTTACTGATCATTTTTGTTACTTACAATTTTCTCTATCTGTAATGAACTTGGCCTTTTAGTTACAAAGGAAAAAACTTTGTAAAAACTTACCAAAATTTACCAAATTAATGAAAAATGTTAAAAAATGACTATAAAGGGAATAATAATGTTGACTTATTTGTAGATCCTAATTTGCTGAACATTATTGATGTTTACAATTTATCTCTATCAATAATAGTATTCAAGATAATAACCAAAAACGGCCAAATTTCATTAAAAATTACCCATTGGGGGGCAGCAACCCAACAACCAGTTGTCCAATTCATCTGAAAATTTCAGGGCAGATAGATATTTACTAGATAAATAAGTTAATCCCTTGTTAGATTTGCTTTAAATGCTTTGGTTTCAGAGTTATAAGCCAAAATCTACATTTTACCCCTACATTCTATTTTTAGCCATGGCGGCCATCTTTGTTGGTTGGCCGTGTCACCGCACACAGTTTTTAAACTAGATACCCTTATTATGATTTTGGCTAAGTTTCGTTAAATTTGGTTCAGTAGTTTCAGAGGAGAAGATTTTTGTAAAAGATAACAAAAATTTATGAAAAATTGGTAAAAAATGACTATTAAGGGCAATAACT
Organism: Mytilus edulis; assembly: GCF_963676685.1. Classification (NCBI taxonomy): domain Eukaryota; kingdom Metazoa; phylum Mollusca; class Bivalvia; order Mytilida; family Mytilidae; genus Mytilus; species Mytilus edulis. The sequence continues at coordinate 5,708,982 of NC_092348.1, forward strand.
CCTTAAGGGATCAACTGATCATTTTGATCACATTGACTATTTGTAGATCTTATTTTGATGAACATAATTGCTGTTTGAAGTTTATCTCTATCTATAATAATTTTCAAGATAATAACCGAAAACGGACAAAATTTCCTTAAAATTACCAATTCAGGGGCAGCAACCCAACAACCCATTGTCTGATTCATCTGAAAATTTCAGGGCAGATAGATTTTTACCTAATAAACAATTTAACCCCAGAATGCTGTGGTTTCAGAGTTATAAGCCAAAATCTACATTTTACCCCTATGTTCTATTTTTAGCCATGGCGGCCATATTGATTAGTTTGGCGGGTCGCCACACACAATTTTTAAACTAGATACCCTAATTATGATTTTGGCTAAGTTTCATTAAATTTGGTCAAGTAGTTTCAGAGGAGAAGATTTATGTAAAAGATAACAAAAAATTATGAATTTTGGTAAAAAATGATTGTTAAGGGCAATAACTCCTCAAGGGGTCAACTGACCATTTTGATCATGTTGACTTATTTGTAGATCTTACTTTGCTGAAAATAATTGCTGCTTACAGTTTATCTCTATCTATAATAATTTTTTAGATAATAACCGAAAACGGACAAAATTTCCTTAAAATTACCAATTCAGGGGCAGAAACCCAACAACCCATTGTCTGATTCATCTGAAAAATTCAGGGCAGATACATCTTGACCTTATAAACAATTTTACCCCATGTCAGATTTGCTCTAAATGCTTTGGTTTCAGAGTTATAAGCCAAAATATACAATTTACCCCTATGTTCTATTTTTAGCCATGGCGGCCATCTTGATTATTTTGGCGGGTCACCGGACACAATTTTTAAACTAGATACCCCAATGATGATTGTGGCCAAGTTTGGTTAAATTTGGCCCAGTTGTTTCAGAGGAGAAGGTTTTTGTAAAAGTTTACGGACGACGGACGCCGGACGACGGACGACGGACGCAAAGTGATGAGAAAAGCTCACTTGGCCCTTTGGGCCAGGTGAGCTAAAAACGGTTTAGTCTCTAGGAAATCTTGTACGATTTCCGCTGCTTTTTTTGCTAAATAGTTGCAATGTGGATACCGTCACATTCCTAATATCGTACCTACAATTAAGGTCTATTTCCTCTGGCTATTTTAAACTTACAGAAAATAATGAAAGAATTAGTTAGTTTTTTTTAAAGACTAACACAGATCACAGATACAAATATCTTGTTTGATGGAGAGACAAAACTAATACTTAGTACAAAAAAAAGTACCAGTGTAGTTGGCCTCTTTATACGACGTATAACTAACATGTACGTACTTGCCTCCCAGTGGCTGATCCAGAAACTTTTCGTAAGGGGGGCCCACTGACTGCCTAAGAGGGAACCCGCTCCAGTCATGCTATATTGATTCCCTATATATTCAACCATTTTTTTCCAACAAAAAGGGGGGGCTGTGGGCCCCCTGACAAACCCTCTAAATCCGCCTCTGCCTCCTACAACAACAGGTCAAGTTTGGAGAACTTTGGAAACGTGATTTGACACATGTTTGAGGATTATAAAATTCACGAAAACAACAAATCATAAATATCCTATTTTAAGAACCCTACCCAACAATCTTCTTTGAAAATGGTTCTTTCTTTTAACAGACGATGAATGGCAATCTATTGAGTCTGCATTTATTCTATGACAGTTGATTTTAATGTATATCTGCATTGTTTGCAAAAGTGATACAGACACAAAAGAAACAAGTGTCATGTGCAGTTCAGGTCTACAGTGGCAGCATCTTTTTCAGTTGTGCAAGAATAAAGAATGCATTAAAAGAAAGGCACTAGATTTGTAACACTTGTAAATCATTTGAGGTTGTTGAATTTTACTTTTTATTTCAAAACAAATAGGATATTTTTATTTAAAGTTTTGATTAGAATGTCGATTTTTCAATGTGTATAAATATTTTTTTTAAATATAATTTTTTATATTTTTATTCTTTGTAAATATGTTTTAAACTGAAAAACATACATTTTAGAGATTTCTTATTTTCAAATATTAATTTTGATATGCACACTTTGTACATGGACATTCTATACTCAAGTATAGTCAGAGACATATACACACATTGTATAAATGTATTTAAGAAGACTTATTGTTTAGAAATTTTATTATCAAAGTGTTTGTTTCTATATTTTTCTATTCTTAATTTATATACTGAAAATCTTAATTAAGACCGGAAAAATAGCAAAACGCTATATTAATCGCTATTTTCTCGGCAAAATAGCCGCTACCAAAAGATTATAGGATGATTTACTGTAACAGAATAGGACATGGCCCTGTATCAATTATGTGTACAACGCTAGAGATGCATACTAATTCTTCAGTAGTTTTAGGAACACAAACATGATGCCTGGTTTCACATGCCAGAAGAATATCATCACAGCCTTTAACAACTTTTGGTGGATATTTTCTCGATAGATTGTTTAAAATACGAGGAAATGAGCTGCAGCATCCCGTAAGGGACGACATCAAAAGTTCAATGTAGGATAAAAAAAAAAAAACACACACTTAATTCATATATGTTTTTCACTGACCTCCCTACCCCCCCCCCCCCCCCCCCCCCCCTTTTCCTAACTTAATTTGGGAAAAATTGATTGCCCAATTAGGATATATATAAAATCGATGTCAATTAAACAAAACTTGCAGCAATTTTATAGACCCCCACCCCCAAACTATTTCAATTAAGTTTTTATCCTTCATTGATTTTTTTAGTAGTCCGATAATAATCAATAAGAGAACTGCAATTTAATGGAAGAAGTGCGTGACTGGGATCTTATAAGAAGTTCGCCCACCGATATTCCGATGTAAAAAAGCACAATTTCTACATCAGTTTATTGAGAAGTTTTATCTAACCTCGTACCGCGTAATTCTTTGAAGTAAAAAATTAAATCAATATCAACGTTGTGACTGATATTAATAATAATATTTCACTTGTCTGCACTTTGAGTGATTAATAACGTTAATAAAGGGGCGAAAATACCAAAAGACATTCAAACTCATGAGTAGAAAATAAAATATAAATCCCATGGCCAAAAAATAATAAAGACAACAGACAAACAATGTTACACAAAACACAACATAGAAAACTAAATTCTAAGCAACACGTGTTCTGGAAGGGTAAACAGATATCTGCTCCACATGTGGCACCCGTCGTGTTGCTCATGTTAGGACAAACCTGGTAATAAGTCTGATTCGGTAGTTCACATTCGTCATAAGGGGACGGGATTGTAGTTACAACAATAAGAACAGATCCGCTACCAGCTGTGAAACGGATATTCAATACCGATTAACCAACTCGTGATGGCGTTTGTAAAAATTACGAAATGATGGTTATAATTGAATGATTTAAAATGATATATACACCACGCGTGTTTTTGGCGAAAATTGCTCTTGAGATTCATATTTATAGAAAGATTATGTTTATTGTCTTTACGTTACTAACATTGATTTTATTTTCAATATTTCGTATCATAAGAATGCAAGTGCTGCTATCCAGATATTTTAAAAAGCACTTCCGATTCTTCATGATTGCCGATAGCTATTATATGTTGGTATTGCGCATGGTCATGCTGTTCAGTGTTCCCAGACGGTACTGACGTCTTTATGCTAAATCCGTTGGAAGTGTGCAGATTGAGATTTTGTGTAAAAGAGCAGGGTTTATTCAAAATTGAAATTTGAACTAACTTTGAGTATCTGTGAGTACTCTTAGGTTAATTGTTTGAGTCTTTTATCATTTTGTTTTTTTTGGGGTGCTATGTTCGTTTCTAATGAGTAAAGCCCTTTCCAGCTGACTTTTACACTTTGTTCTTAGCATGTTTTGTTAAGCCAATTATCATGATAAGAAGTAGGGTTGAGCCGTCACTCACATGGTAAACCATGTCACATAATTTTTGTTTCTATCTCAAGCCTATCAGTTATCAAGTGGTTGTCTTAGATTGCGGTTTGTCTTTCTGTTTTACATTCACTGTTGATGTATAATAAATCGTTGGATATCTCTTTAAAATTGTTTTATATTTTGTCATAACGGTGACTTTTCAGGTAACTATACCAGTATGGGATTATTCACTCATTTGAATAGGAGTAAATATGAATAAAAAGTTTTTTTGGTCAATGATTTTTAAGGAAAGAACGGGTTTAACTATTCTTTAGCCTTTACTGGGTCTTTTCATTATAAATTTGTATAACACCAACAAAAAAAAAGAATCAAAAAGAAAAACAACAGAAAATCACCGTGGCCAAAATATGTGCCGAAATGAAATTAACAAAAAAAGTACACAGAAAGGTACAAATTAAGCAACTTGAACACAACCAAAACGGCTTGCAGTGCAGTATGAAGTCCTGGAATGCTGGGCCGTTTCTGCTCTACTTCTGGTCCAGAAGTGGTATAGTTATCAAAGGTACCAGGATTATAATTGAGTACGCCAGACGCGCGTTTCGTCTACATAAGACTCATCAGTGACGCTCATATCAAAATATTCATAAAGCCAAACAAGTACAAAGTTGAAGAGCATTGAGGATCCAAAATTCCAAAAAGTTGTGCCAAATACGGCTAAGGTAATCTATGCCTGGGATAAGAAAATCCTTAGTTTTTTGATAATTCAAAGTTTTGTAACAGGAAATTTATTAAAATGACCACATTATTGATATTCATGTCAACACCGAAGTGTTGACTACTGGGCTGGTGATACCCTCGGGGACGAAACGTCCACCAGCAGTGGCATCGACCCAGTGGTGTAAATAGTTATCAAAGGTACCAGGATTATAATTTAGTACGCCAGACGCGCGTTTCGTTTACATAAGACTCATCAGTGACGCTCATATCAAAATATTCATAAAGCCAAACAAGTACAAAGTTGAAGAGCATTGATGATCCAAAATTCCAAAAAGTTGTGCCAAATACGGCTAAGGTAATCTATGCCTGGGATAAGAAAATCCTTAGTTTTTCGATAATTCAAAGTTTTGTAACAGGAAATTTATTAAAATGACCACATTATTGATATTCATGTCAACACCGAAGTGTTGACTACTGGGCTGGTGATACCCTCGGGGACGAAACGTCCACCAGCAGTGGCATCGACCCAGTGGTGTAAATAGTTATCAAAGGTACCAGGATTATAATTTAGTACGCCAGACGCGCGTTCCATCATGTTGCAAAGGCAAATATTAAGGAAAAGATGAGGGTCAGTGTGGTAACGACAAGTGGAAAATATCTCCCGCAAGCATATTCGGTGGTGATGAAATGTTTCTACACAGAAATGGAACGGTAACAATGTAAAATTGAAGTAATGTCTTTTGTCAGAATGATTAAGTGTCAAGCGACCTTCGATTTTCTAGATGTATGTCAAGATATGAGGCGGACCTAGCTGTACCTATGATATCTGTTATTTGATGTTCGGTGGGATTGATGTAGCCGACATATATGAATTTTAGAAAATGATTTTCTAAATAGTTGTTATTGTTTTTGATCAAGTTGCTTTCAGTATCTGCGAGTACTCTCAGATCTGTACTTTGTGTCTTTTATGTTATGTATTTTTTTTTCTTTATATCGATCGACGATTTAACTCCTTTTCATCTGGTTATTATAGTTTTTTCTTATGTTGTTCTGTCGCACCACTATCCGAGATTATTATGAGGGCTGGCGAGGCTTCAAATATATTTAGCCGTACCGCACACTTTATGTGTCTGTCCCAAGTCAGAAGGCATGTAATCGGTTGTTGTCACTTGTTGCTGTAAACCATATTTGTTTTTCATTTATTGTTTAACATTTGCCATTCCGGGGTTTTTATAGCTTAGTCCGTGGTATGGGTTTTGCTCATTGTTTAAAAACGTACTGTCTTCATCGTCAATTGGACTCTGGTGGCGATTGTCTCATTAGCAAACATACCAGGGCTGCGTTCAATATCGTAGCAGCTACGTAGTGCTACGTAGATTTTGACTATTGAACGTGTAGCTATAGACTAGTTAATACATAGATATTGATACGATATTGAACTCAACCCAGGTCTTCTTACTTTTATGTGATCTCCAAAGATTGAATTCCATAGTGAAAGGACATCCTCTATTTATACTGAGCCACTGCACAAGTGAAATAAAACTATAGTGCCATGATAAAACAAACAAAGAAACTGATAGTTATCTCACTAGCAATCATAGACATTGTAGGAATCAACAGAACATTTCTATAGCAGAACAATTCATGCTCATCCTCGTTGAGAATAAACATTTGGTAATGACTTTGCTCCTTTTGGAGTGATATCAGCTTGTCAACGTTTTTTTTGGGGGGGTTTCAAATTATCAAATATGTTGGCATCGACCATCACTGAAGAGTCGTTATCGAAATGCGGACTTTTACGTGTCTCTCTCAGGTTAGGGGAGGTTTGGGATCCCGCTAACACGTTTAACCCCGCAACATTTGGTATGTATGTGCCTGTCCAAAGTCAGGAGCCTGTAATTCAGTGTTTTACATTGTCATTTCGGGGCCTTTTATAGCTGACTATGCGGTATGGGCTTTGCTCATTGTTGGAGGCCGTACGGTGACCTATAGTTGTTAATTTCTGTGTCATTTGGTCTCTTGTGGAGAGTTGTCTCATTGGCAATCATACCACATTTTCTTTTTTATATTTTATTCAGTGCAGTAAACGGAAGACATCGATTAAACAAAGTGTTTACATATAAGATTTACCAAGTAGTTAGAACAAGTTAAGACAAAAGATTAATTTACTATTTTAATGTCTTTATACCATATCATATATTTTCAATACTATACAATTTAGCTAGGCGTCGGTCTTGTCATTCTATTTTTCCAGGGCTCATTCGAACGTAGAAGACAAAGCCACTATTACAGGCTACAAATGGAATATATAATTTATCAAGGTTTCACATCTTATCAATCAAAACATTCAACAACAAAAATAAATTCTCTTTCGAGAGTCGAACAACAATTAATAAGACATTACATATAATCGCATTTGTGTTGTGCAGTTTTAAGCCTACATTGTTGCATAAAGAAGAAATTTTGTAAATAACATATTACCATGGAATGGGGATTATTTGCTAATCACAATATGTAGTACAACCGTTCGCCAACAGAATCTTTTTAATTCTTGGTTGATTAGCACTCTTTTTTATAAATATAATTTTTATTGATAAATGCAAATAGGTTTTGGATTTTGAACTTATTACATGTATCATGAATCTGCTATCAGAATGGGATGCTTAATCTGTTTATTGTTCATAAAGAAGGAACATCTAAAATATGGAGATTATAATTGCCATACTGGTAGAATTCGTTGGAATGTTTTGATAAATGTTCAAAATCATCAGTTTTATAATTGAAATGAAGAGCTTGCTTAATAAGTAGAGGTTCCAATTAACTCTCCCAATTTAGAATTAAAAACTGCACACAACAGGCCAAGATGGTAAATAAAATAGAAACCTATATATATACTGGTGCTTATCACCATTGTCTGCTAATATAATAAGATAATGTCAATAATCATAATGCCAATACTAATATATTACTAATTATATTAACTAATAATGCCAACATTGCCATTAATAATAAGTTCCAGTCCCTATCAGGGAAGAAGTATAATATATCAGATCAACTCTAACGTTGTCAGGTTGATTTTCACAATGAATTATTACAAATAAAAATCCTTTAAACATTTATAAATGCGAAATTAAAAGCTTTAACTGGCGATTCGACATAATAAACGGACATACAACCACAGCAAAAAATGTTACATGAAAGAATGTAACAGAAATAGTACGACAAAAACTAATAATTTGTTAGTGTATAATTGCTTGATCATGTGTGATAAAGAGCTACGCCATGAGCACATGATACGCCCGTCACCAAGTGGACAGTTTTCGAAAATTTCAGAAATCAGAAAGAAAAAAAAACGGAGTTTATTTCAAAAGATATAAACAAGTCGTCAATGTTTCAGGATAACTGCTCAAGGCATTTTAGAGTTATCGTCCGGAATACTGAAAATTTCCCCTTTCAGTACTCCAAAACATAAGATCAAAGTTGTTTTGAAATCGAAAAGGAACACATGTTAATATATATGGACAATTCACCAAAGTTTAATTAACATTGTTTAAATAATTTTGGAGTTATACGTTTTGTAGTCAGAAATCTGGAAAATCCTGCATTTCTTTTTTAATAAAATCCCATATAACAGGAAAACGTGAAATCAGGAGTTTAAAAAAGTATGATAATCGAAATACAGCTCACGTCAATAAATATAATCAGTTGATTCAATTCACCAAAGGAGTAGGTTCGGTAAGGACCGATTTTGGCCTCAAATTTCAGGTTCATCTGACGAAAGATTTTGACCACTTTTTAAACACTTGAGTGTCTATTTTATTTGAATTAATTAGTTTATGTGAAAGATTTTAACTGATTTAGTCATTAAAAACGATCCGATTCAAGCTCAAATATGAAAAATCTACTAAATATGCCGGAAAATGTCACTTTTCAGATGGTTTTTGGTAAAAATGGAAGTGGCCGCATCCGTGTTCACCCTAAACCTTTATATATGTTATGTATTATCATCAAATACAACTTAAATTTCAATATTAAGGATGAACACGAATGCGGCCACTTTCGTTTTACACGAAAATCGTCTAAAATTTAACTAAAATGCCAGAATTGTGAAGATTTCAATAATTTAGCATGACTTAATGGTGCTAGTACAGGATATATGTGCATTGTATTGTCAAACACAGCCCATATTTATGTAGCAGAACCATTCTACTGTTCAATAAATAACTAAAAGTTTACATTTTAACTATTTTGTAAAACTGCTATATTTTGGGGCCAAAAGGGGGTCTTACTGAACCTACTCCTTTTATGAAAATTGATGAAAGCGTTTTTGAATTATTGTTCGTTTTTGAAATATTTTTCGACATATTGACTACGGACGGACAGACGAACAACGGTATACTAAAATGCGTCCCATATAATCGGGCATATAATAGCTCATCAAATAAATCAAATTTAATTTTGTACACCTGCAGGGGCCTGGTTTTCGAAAGTAACATAAGATATGTCATAAAATATATCTTAGGACATATTTTATGATCATCTTATGACTATCATATGATATGTCATAGGATGTAAATCAAAGCTGTCTTAAGAGAGTCATAGCTATGATGCTCTTATGACTGTCATAAGTGAACACTATTTTCTATTATTTAAAATAAATTATTAAAAATTGATAAATATAAAAATGAAAATGAAAAGTATGAACATATCAATTATTACCATTCTTAACATTTACGAATATTTTATTTATTTCATTATAATGAACATGAAATTTTAAACAAAAAGGAATTGAAATACGATGCATGATGAGTTGATAATTTGTTTAAATTTAGTTTGTAATATATAATAAATATTAAACTTCTCTTTCGTGTATTATCATATATGCATTGTTATTTAACTGTGAATACTTTTAGATTCGGTACATCGAGTACCCGCTTAACGAAACGTCCGTGCATATACGTGAACTATACTACGAACGAAAGAATATGTATATTTATTAAAAATAAAACATGATTTAGAAAAGAATTCCAAATTGCATGTCCCAGGAGATTCAAATTTTAATTCACGTAGTTGAGAAAAGTAAAAATCTTTTAAGCTAACTGAGAAGCATAACAAATATTTTTATTGCAATTAACATGAAAGTATACATGAAAAGTAATTAAAATTTTAGTTGACAATCATAAGACCATCATAAGTCATGTCGCGAGAGGTCTTAAGTTTACGACAAAAGTTATGACAAATCGTAACTTGGGACACTTTCAAAAACATATCTTACGACTATGACATGTCCTAAGATCATCATAAGACATGTCTTAGTCATAAGATACTTTCGAAAACCAGGCCCCAGGCTGACGCGTAATTGTGGGACAACATTCTACTAAGTTTAAACATGGAAGTAATATTGAAATATTACTTCCATGGTTTAAACAAATATATATTATCACTATCAAATATAAATACGAATAGAGATTAATTTACATTAAACACATGGATAAAGCCTCCGGATACAATCAATGAACACACAATAAAAGGTTTGTAAAATGCATAACATATAAAGGAGAAGTTATTATATAATAGTCCACAAATATACCATTATCAGCAATATTTGAGAACGCCCACACAATTTAATTTACTTCCTTAAAACGTTAAGCAAGTTCTTAGTTTTCAATAAGTTTCACATCAGAACAAAAACGATATAAATAATAAGAAAAGGTCGCTGCTTTTTCTGTACCTGTTAACTGCAGTTTTCAACAGCTTACAAAAATGTCTGCAAGGAAAAAGTAAAACTGTTTTATGCTTTATTAATTTGTTTTTTGGTGTTTAAGATATTAAAACTCCTGTTGTAATATTAACAATTTTTTACAGTTGTGCATTAGCAGTCATACCACATCTTTTTATCTTTATAATTGATTGTTGGTTTTTTAACGCCACTTTTCAGCGCCAGTTTTGGGTTTTCCGTGGCGGCCAGTTTTTATTGGTGGCGGACGTCAGAGTGCCTGGAGAAAACCACCGAACTTTGACAATGAAATATTTTATAAATGTGTTAAAAAGGGGTTGATATGCACATAATATGATTTATACTGAAGTTTTGTTCAATTTATTAAGATTTTGCGAACCATTAATATGATTGGATAAAACATGCATATTGTCATGGGTTGAGTATATGCACTAATTGATATTGGGTTTTTCTTTGAAAATAGTAGTCGTGCATATGAGCTTTCCATTCTAGGATATATATTTTTTGCGAAACTTCATAGTAAAAGTGGTACAGTTTAGCCGTTAGAGAAATTTTTATGGGAAATTGAATTGTTTATATTTTTAGATATGCAACCAATACTTAGTAACAAAATCCTTTTTCTCCAAATTTAATATGTCTCAACTGATAAAAATATGAACTTTAGTTCAATTTTTTCACCCTCAAATATTGTGTCTGTAAACGTATGTCTATAATTCGGACACATATTTTTGTTCTAATAATCAGTCGTCAATATATCCGTCCCTTTATTAAAATCATGGTTCAAAAACCCATTGCGAGCCTATGTTGTATTGTTACAAATCTTGCCGACTTTAAATAAAACTCGTTTGATTCGATTTAAGGTATGTTTGAATGACATCGTTTCCGATCATACAGTTCTTGCAGAATTTCCAAGTACATATAATTTAGAAACATAGGACGTCGTGTTTAGAAAGAAAGAAAAAAACGTCTGACGAGAATGACAAAGCATTGACCGTCGAACATTTAATTATCAGAAAGCGAGATTCCACTTCAATCTGAGGTATGGACGCTGAACGACTGGATGACGACATATGTCTTACATGTACACATTGATATAATGCATGAAACTCTTCTCTTTCCGATTTGAAATTATTGTAAAATAATGGAGAAAAGAAGGTTAGAACAGACAATCAACAACGATACTATACTTGAAATTATGTTACAATTTGCTATTTAAAATTATATCTTTCGCCGTAAAATTCCTCAACCATTATTGTCTAGATATGTACAAGGATAAACATTTCCAAGATCACTGGGATGGTAGATTTTATTTTGATTTTGAACTATTTATAAGGGTTGGTTGTTATATAGACAAAATGAGCATTTAGCTTGTCAAATTACAAGCCTGGTATCTTTATTAAGATTTATCATTATATTTTACCTTTTAAACTATGAAATTTCATAAAAAGGATTTATTCATGTTGTTATTTGATAAATAAATTTGTTCTAAATTTGTTATTATTTCTATGCGCGGTTTTATTGCTTTGTCACTGACGTTTCTTTCATACTTTTTTAGTTGTATGTTTTTATCAAAACAGCCATTTCTGAAATATACTTCACTGAAACTAATACCAAAAAAATAGCTATACTAACCTTAAAACTCGCATTAACACATTTACTATTTTGTCCAAAATGATTTCTTTTTTCCTCCGCTGTCTGTATCAGTACGATTGTCGCCAACACTGGTACCTTCCTCAAGTAGTGCTCTAATATTAAAACCATCTTTGATTAAATGACCGAGTTCCTTGATCCTCATATTTGGATTGTTTACTGCAGCAGTAATAAATGTTGTCAAAGCTTTCAGTAAAATCAATGAGCGATGTTTGTCCAAAGATTTTGTACTGTAAAACAATTCTAACTCGACTGAATTTCCTGTTCCTTCAATGTCGTAATACACGAAGAATCCGGTTTCATGAGTGTAATCGCCAGTCACTATTCTCTTAACGGTTATAGCATTCTCTTTGCTTTTTTGTAAAATCTTCCATTGTGATTTATCTCCCATGATGATAGAATGGGCAAAAACAGCTGCTTGGTTCAAATTGGATTGTCCGTTCAATTCTAGAATTTCTCCGATAGGCAAAAGGCTGTGTTCCATAACTCTTAAATGCAGTTCTTTGTTACGTTTGATAAATTCAATAACTTTGAAGTTTTCGTCTATCTTTATAATCAAGGGAACTGCCTGAGTAAACTTTCCAACAGTCTTATCAAGCTCTGGAAAATGGATTCTCATATCAACATCCGTGAACATGCAGATAACATTTTGTTTAAGAATAACATGAAACAGAATCTGATACAAGCTTGTTATAAAATCAAACAGTCTGATATTATGACTTTTGAGAAAAAATTTCAAGTTATTCACCGAATCTGCTTCAACACAGACCTTAGTGTAATCAAAACACGTTGGATCCAATTCCAGGTTCTTTTTGTCCCAGTTCATACTAGGCAGTTGTTCATTTGGAGTAAAACGTTTCCAGAATTCTCGAAGTTTTTCACGGTCTTCCTGAAGTTTCTTTTCCACGAGAATGGCAACATCGGTGTTCGAATAATTATCTTGTACCAACGGATCGTTACTTCTAAATAATTCTTCTATTATCATTTCAGTAGACGTAAAGTCAAGACAGAGATGATTGAACAAAAACCGAACCAGGCAAACACCTTTTTCGTTTGCAAAAAGCAACCGACATGGAAGGTCTTTTGATGGGTCAAAGTAAAATAAATGTTGATTTGGAGGAATATGTCCATCGTGATTAATTTCTGTCATTGGGACAACGTGAAATGGGAGAGTTATTTCATTGATGTCAACTATCCTCTTTTGAACAAAGCCTTCTTTCTTCACAAATAGTGTCCGCAAAGCAGGATATCTATGTATCACAGTTCTAAAAAGGCTTTGCCATTTGACAGAATCCACTAGATTTAGTGACACATCTAAATCCACATATATAGTTAATGAAGGATCAAAATTATTTTGCTCAAACTGTTCGTATAAACCCTTTTCCAAGAGCGTGATTCTGCTTTCCTTTATTTTATGATCATTTATTTCTTTCGGCGGAATTTTAGTTGTTTTTTCCAATTTAGCGACAATATCACCAATTGATAGGTTATGAGACAAGAGGTTTACAGCAGTTATAGTCGTGTTTCCGTTAATCTGGTTAATGCTTCGTGCAAATCTCATTGCCTGTAAAGAATCAATGCCAAGGTCTTGTATCTCTGTTTCCAGACTAAGCCTTTCTATATCGATTCCACAAATTTCATTTGTAACTTTGAGGACAAGTTCAGTGTATCTTTTTTGAATGTCCCCAGTAGAAAAATGTTCAAATGGTAGACATCCAGCTACAATTTTTCTAGTTGTCTCTGTCAATGCCGAATGAAACTTTTGCATAGTTAATTGATTTCCAACGGTTGAACTTGATATATTGCTTCCAATTGTATTCCAGTCAAATTTTCCTGTGATAACCTGAATCAATGGAGAGTCAAGGATTTTTAGTGTGATCCGTTCTATTTCCGCCTCAGAGAGTAAAAAATATCCTGCTTCTTTGAGGTGGGTCTCTAGTTCGGTGCTTTTATTCGCTATTCCAACATTTAAAGGACCCCAATTTATCGTTTGTCCGCACATACCTTTTTGTCTTCGAAAATGAACTAAGCAGTCCATAAACGAATTTCCAGCTCCATAATTGCTTTGCCCTGGATTTCCAAAAACAGCTGTTATTGAGGATTGAACAACAAAGTAATCTAAAGGAATCTGTGCTGACAATAAATGAAGATTCCAAGTACCAAGAACTTTTGGCTGAAGAACATTTAATTTTTCTTCGTTCATATCGAAAAACAGTTTATCATCAATTACGCCTGCTCCTTGAAAAATTCCTTTAATCTGGAAGGGCGCCGTTTTTATTTCAAAGAATACCGATCGCAGGTCACCAAGTCTTGTGATATCGACAGAAAATGTTTTAAATTTACACCCGGTTGCTTCATTCAACTCATTCAATTGATTTTGCTTTTCTTGTGTGATTTGACGTCTTGACAAACTTATCACCTGTCCAGCCCCTTGTTTGGCCAGCAATTTCAGAAGAACCCAGCCTAGACCAGACAGACCCCCTACGATAATGTAAGAGCAATCTTTTCTGAAAGGCGTTCCTACTGGTGCTTTAACTTTAACTATGGTTTTTCTGTCAACTTTTATTGTTTTAGTTGGCAAAGGAAACACATTGTCATTATCAAAGACGGTATCTGTGAATGCCTTATGCAAGTCCTTTGATAGCCAAAGAAAGATATCAGGTACTGTTTCCTGTATTTTGCTCTGCATGAAAATATGTTCTACTTTTAAGATTTGCACCTTGAATTTTCCCGTTTTTAAATAGTCTTTTAAATTTTGATGTAGAAAAGATTCAAAAATAAGAATGTGATTTAACTTGTCTGATTGTAAGATATTTTCTATTGTCGGTACGTCGAGGCTTATCAATGGTATTAATACAGCGGCGTGGTTATTAATTTGAGGTAATTCCGTAACGTCTACTCGAACATTTTTTATATATCTTTGCAATAGAAGCTGTAACAATCTTCCAACGAAACTCTGTTTAGATTGACAAAGTATATTGATTTCTTGGTTAGCTTGAACATGAGTTTTTAATTCCCAAAGCAATACAGATACGGAAAGAATACCAGGTTTATAGTCAGGTAAATCGGCATTCTGGTATACACAACACAGTGGCACGAACAGGTCTGTTTTTATTGTAAACGGAAAACATACGATACATTTTACATGGTTTCTACTATAATCAAGACATTTACAAACATCTCCTTTTTCGCATAAATAGCCAACAGCTTCAAATGATACCACATCAAAACCATTGGCTTCTGTTTCAGGCCATATGCAAAGCCTCTTCGTCTCATTTCTTAAAACTAAAGGATGCACCTGTCGTGAATGCTGGCTAAACTCAATTGCATGAACCATTACAAACTGACTTCTTCCGTTTACATTTTGTTGGCTATTTTTAATCCGATCCTGACTGTGTAATTCATAGAAAATGTCTGACAAGCTATTCGGACTTCGCGACTTTAACTGAGCTGTACAGCTATTATCAAAGAACGAATTTCTATAATGCCAAGTTTCGGGTTCATTTTGCTTTATAATACTGGTGAAGAGGCGACCTTTCCTGTAAACAAGTTCCGCCTTTTTAGACCACATATCTTTTACACCTACAAGTAGACATTTGATGAATTCTTTCGCTTCCAACAGAGAAGGCTGAATATCTATCAGATGAATTTCTATATCTGTTTCCTCCCTTAAGATTGATCTTACTTGACCCCATAATTCAGATCCAAGTATATTGCATTCATCCCCTTTAAGCCCATCTAGGAATTGACAGCTTTCAGTAATAACTGTTACTAGAAATTGCATATTTGTCTTAGCTATACACTGCAATATTACGAGTAGTCCCCTACAAGATTGGTGAACAATTTCGTATATGTCAGTTTCGCTCATTTGGTCATTATACCGTATACCAGGTATGAAAAACACATTTACTATACTTTCTGTGTGACATAAGGCAGATTGAACTACTGTCTTTAAACATGATACATTGTAAATATCTCTCAACAGAACCTTTTCGTTTAAATTCACTGGCATTAGGCTCTCAACCAGCTTACCATTTAAGCAGAATACCAATGAATATTTTTCCGGTTCCTTGTTTATTGTCAAAAGCTTCTGCAATGGTAAATATTCTATTTCTCGCCACATTAATTGACATTCAGTTGTGGTTTTGAATGACATCTTCAAATCTACATTTTGAATTTTGAAGCCCTTGATTGTGGCAATTACTTTTGTATCTTCGCTCATCAATAAAAAATTAAAGGAGTTTTCAATGGCGGAGACGTACGTTCTTTGTACAAATCCATACATATGTTTCTCTGGTCGTTTCCTTATCAAAAGTTCGCCTATTCCCGTAGGAAGAAATTCTCCTTTTTGTTCTTTTGTCTTTAAAACTATTACACTCTGGAATAAAGCATCTAAGATAGATGGGTGCAAATGTGTACTTTTGACATCCCTCCAAACTTCCTCAGACACACAAAGTTTCACCAAGCACTGATCTTTGTTTGTATACACTTCCTCGATCATCTGTAGCTCACTGCCGTATTCGAATCCTGACTTTAACAAATTATCATATACTTCTTCCTTGGAATTATAATTCGTGCAGTAATGTCGAATATTTTGTATATCAATTTCTACAGGGGTAAACAATTTGGTGGTAGCGCAGGATGAAAATCTTGCAACAATGTCTTTATTATTTCTTATAATACCATAAGTGTTATGTTCATCAGAATCATCTGCTATATAAACTGCTAAACTGGAAATTTGGTGTTCTAAAACACGGACAGGTCTCACATATTCTACTGAAAAGGTCAAGTCTTCTACTTTGTGTTTAGTCAGTTGGTGTCCTATTTCAGCTGCCGCCTCCGCATATAAAGTACCTGGTACAAGTTTTTCTTCAGAAACAATATGCGTATACACAAATGGCGTACATTCTGGAGTGATTGTCAATTTAAATTTGTTTTTCCCCGTTCGGCTTACAAACAAGTGAGAGCTTTGAGTACATTCTAAACCATTATGCTTTAGTTGCGTAGATTCTGATTGGAACAATCCGTCTTTTTTCATGAAAAAATATGTTGGTATGTTACTGATAATCCTCTGTCCTTTGTGTATTCTATTCCAATTCAAATCAACACCTTCCTCGAACAACTTTGCTACTGTCGACATGATAGTCTCTATTTCTTTACCCCTCTTCACTGATGGAAAACATACAGCATCGTCTTTACTGTAGCAGTTTGATATATGTGAAGATAATACTGGTGAAGGACCTACTTCTACAAAAATATTGAAAACTCCTGTTTTGCCTACACCTTTTACAGCATCATTTAACAAGACAGTATTACAAACGTTTTTTCGCCAATATGAAGATTGTCCCAATTCAGTCGGATTTATCCACTGTCCTGTCACAGTAGACATCAAAGGTATTGACGGCGGAGAAGCTATTACATTCTTGAGTGTATTTTCTAAACTAGTTCCTGCCTTTAGCGTGTGGTGACTGTGATAGCCACATGGAACATTCAGATCATGAAATAGGATATTTGTACATTTGTTCTGCAAAGCCTCCTTCAGAATATCTATGATGTCATTGTCACATGATAGAGTGCATGAAACGGGACTATGTTGAACTGCTATACTAGTTTTACCAGGGAAAATACTGCATATCTCTTTTATCAAATCGATATTACAATTTCCCACAACAAACATTTTGCCAGCAGTAACATTGGAAAGGCATAAGGACCGATAATAAATGATTTTCACTGCTTCCTCGAGTGACAAAGCCCCTGATGCAAAGGCCGCAGCAACTTCCCCAACTGACTGACCTATAACTGCATTAATTCTAAGACCCCAATGATTCCATAGATTCCAGAGTGCAACTTGGCTAGCAAAAATCGCAATATGTTTTTGTAATGGACTACATATATTGCGACAGTTATAAAGTATATTAAACAATGAAAATTCAACAGTATAATTTTTCAGCAGTTCATCAATGTTATCAATTGTTTGATAAACAATTTCTTCTTGCATCATCAATTCTCTACACATACCTTGCCATTCAGTTCCTACGCCACAAAAAACTGCTACTATATTTTGATCGCTTTTGAAAACTGGAGGCGCATATTTTTGTTTAACCATTTCTTGGCATTTCATCTGTATTTCAACGACAGATTTTCCATAAAAAGCTGTTCTACATTTGAAATGATCTCGTCGGCAAAGAGAAGTATATGAAATGCTGTGAAGAGAATCGACGGTACGATTGAGCTGCTCAATAAACTCTTCAATGGCTCTGTATAATCCGTCTAGTGTCATTGCAGAATGAAATACCAAGCAATTATTCTCCGTCTCTAACTCTGTTTCTTTGATTCCAAGATATTCTTTTACAATTGCATGTGCGTTGGTGCCTCCAAACCCAAAAGAATTAATGCATCCCATTCGTCTCTGGTATGGATGACATTGCCATTCTAAATTTGATGTAGGTACGCAAAAATTATATCTGTCAAGATTTGCTAAGGGATTTGCTTTCATAAAATGTAAGGATCGAACAATTGTTTTGTATTTTATCATCAGCAACATTTTAATTAGACCTGCTACCCCTGCTGCTGATTCCAAATGTCCAATGTTAGTTTTCACTGAACCAATATAAACTGGTGCTTCACTTTTATTTGTTTCTGAATGATACAGTCTTCCTAAAACCTTTCCTAGGCTGTTTGCCTCTATTGGATCTCCTTTGGGTGTCCCGGTGCCTGAAATCACACAGAATCAACATATGATGGGAGGGAAAATATTTCACTTACCATTCGGAAATACAGACAAACGTCTGAACATGGGAATTTGTATATTCCTATCATTTTGGTCCGTCCAAAAGTTTTTCTTTAAATATGATTTATACAAAAAATGTTTAAAGTGAAAATTTCGGCATCCAACAGTAAATAATTGATATGGATAATTGATATTAAAACTCAGGTCTGAAAAGAGGGACGAACGATACCAGAGGGACATTCAAACTCATCGATACAAAAACTGATACTGCCATGTCTAAAAAAAGAAAAAAACAAACAGACAAATAATAGTACACAAATCACACATAGAAAACTAAAGACTAAGCAACACAAACCCCACCAAAAAACTGGGGTTCGATCTCAGGTGCTCCGGGAAGCTTAGCATATCCTGCCCAACATGTGGCATCCGTTGTGTTGATCAGGTAGCAATACACAGTTATAAGTTTAGTTTTGCACTTTGACATTGGTGAACATTTTAATATAAAAGTTTTTGTACAATAAAATTGATTTTTATATAATTGAAAAATAATATAGCCTTCTAAGTGGGTAATTGATTTTAGCTTGTTTTAAAGGAAATTTGTCTGTTTGACAGTCCATATTGTCACATTTGTACCGCCAATAGGTCCACGCATTATTGTAGTGTCATCAACAACGATTTGAACCTCGATCTTTTCAATTCAATTTAATGGAAACACGAGCAGAAATGCATATGATTTTTTTGGGACCTCTTGATAGATACATTTCTATGGTTTCAGGAGAGGTATCACTCTAATGGATTGAAATTCTCTTTTTGACAAAATTTTGTAGACTTTTGTGGCATTTTCTTCCACCTTTTCAAATATTTTGTATCAAATAAATGCAGATTGTTGCCATGGCTACACCATTAAAATTATTGGAAATAAAATTTTATAGAAAAAGATGCTCTTTTCATAAATATACACATGCATAACACAAATATAGTCTTATTTGTTATAAAGAAAGGGGAAAACGGTGGTTAAAAATTTTGACTCAATTTTAAGTGTTTTTCCTAACTGTGTATTGCGATTTCGTGTTATTCCAAACCCGGTAAATAATCTAATTCGGTAGGTCACGTTCGTGAAAATTGAACGGGATTGTAGAATTACGAAAAACTAAGATTTGCAAAGGATACATTAAATTTAAAATTGAGAATGGAAATGGGGAATGTGCCAAAGAGACAACAACCCGACCATAGAAAAAAACAACAGCAGAAGGTCACCAACAGGTCTTCAATGTAGCGAAAAATTTCCGCACCCGGAGGCGTCCTTCAGCTGGCCCCTAAACAAATAAATACTAGTTCAGTGATAATGAACGCCATACTAATTTCCAAATTGTACACAAGAAACTAAAATTAAAATAATACAAGACTAACAAAGGCCAGAGGCTCCTGACTTGGGACAGGCGCAAAAATGCGGCGGGGTTAAACATGTTTGTGAGATCTCAACCCTCCCCCTATACCTCTAGCCAATGTAGAAAAATAAACGCATAACAATACGCACATTAAAATTCAGTTCAAGAGAAGTCCGAGTCTGATGTCAGATTTTAATATTTGTCTATATTATATAATGGGAATATAATATACAAAGATTTATGTCACTTGATTTAGGTTATTGAGATTCTGAATGTAGAATAAAGTGGGAAAGCTGATGAATTCAGTAACACATTGCTTAAAACTTTGACTTCTAAAAAATAAAAATTACAAAAATACTGGACTCCGAGAAAAATTCAAAACGGAAAGTCCCTAATCAAATGGCAAAATCAAAAGCTCAAACACATCAACCGAACGGATAACAACTGTGATATTCCTGACTTGGTATAGGCATTTTCTTTTGTATAAAATGATAGATTAAACCTGGTTTTATAGCTAGATTAACCTCTCATTTGTATGTCAGTCGCAGCAATTTCTATTATATTGACAACGATATGTGAACTAATATATAGCATTAAAAACTATATTTACTGTAACTATTTTACATCAGGATCAAGAAAAGGGAATCAACTGGAGCGATGGCTAATCTAAAACAAACCGTTGACATCCTTTTGGGCTTTGTAAAGAGGAATGTGACAAACTTTGATGGGAAAATAAAATTGAAAAGATGAACACATTCTTTTGTTCCTAGCACAGAAATCTATTTTTGAAAAAAAAAATTAGAAACTTCAAAACATTTATTGCACATAATTTCACTTTTAAAGAAACCCTGGCTCTTGTATACTTATACATAATAATATTTTGAATATAATACAGAAAATGTTGTTACAAATTCACTTGGGATAATAAACCAGATAAAGTTAAAATAAATTCGGTCATTGTTCCATTTGAAATGGGTGGATTAGATATAATAGATATAAGAAGATATTTCATTGCTTTAAAAGTTATGTGGGAAAAAGACTATTAGTGATTGTGAAGGAGATTGTCAATTTATGCATCAGCGCTTTTTCTGTAAGTTTAGGTCAAACTAGCTCACTGGTATTAAAGAGATAATAGTAACTGCAATTACAATTATCCCAATATGGCGACGGCAGATATAGGTAAATTCTTTACAGTCATTTTACTCAAATGTAGCATGTTTTTGTCACTAGTTACTCAGCTGCAAGATTTTTCTATACCATTACATCATATTTGAATCGTAACGGTGCACTGGAATTGTCTAAGCGCTTCGAAAATTGCCGTTGAAAAATTCGGGATGATAATCGTAACTAGGATAAAAAGATAATCGTAATTATGGTATTAAAAAATGCGAAGATAATCGTAACTGGATAGTGTTTTATTGATATTGACACTAAAAACGTATATCTGATAGCACATGATGAAATTATGGTAATGAATTAATCACGTTTCAACATTTTATGACATATCTTTTTGTGGATATATTATTAATGGTTCTAATGAAAACAGCTACACACTATTATATCATAAAATTGGAAGGGTGAATAAGCTTTAAGAAATTTGGATATGGGAAAAACACGAACTATATTAAAATACAGAAAACTCCCAAGAACTAGGAATGTCACAAAATATTGGAATGAGCGATGAGGCAATTTTATAGGAAGTTATGATATATGGCAATAATTGTCAGGGGAAACGCATGTGTCACCCTACATCAGATTTGTGATTAATAAGATTGAGAATGGAAATGGGGAATGTATCACAGAGACAACAACCTGACCATACCAAAAACAACAACAGAAGGTCACCAATAGGTCTTCAATGTCGCGAGAAATTCCCGCAGCCGGAGGCGTCCTTCAGCTGGCCCTAAGACTGTTAAAGAATATTGATTTATCCTGAATAAAAACATAGTAAATATAATAATTATTGTTTTAAATCATTTAATGCAGGTGGCTATGTGTGCTATTTGTTCCCCCGGGAAGCGACTGCTGGTTCAATTCTAGTCCATACCCGTTATGCCATAATGAAGTAGGAAAGACGTTTAGTATTCGCTAGAGACAGGTAGACGAGAAATTAAGAACAACAGTTTTGCACTTTTGGGATATGGGATATTGCTACCCCCTCCATTTCTTCCCAAATAAACCCACCTTAAACGCGCAAATAACATTGAAACTTTGAAAACAATTAGAATATCTACTTACCACAATACCTGACCCGACAGCTGCTTCATTGTCAATATATTGAACAGGTATATGAATATAGGAAGATGCGATGTGAGTACTAATGAGACAACTCTCCATCCAAATAACAATTTCAAAAAAGTAAACCATTATAGGTTAATGTACGACCTTCAACATGTATACATTAAAAGGTAATACATATTGTTGTCTGTTTTTAGGGCAATTTTCAATAAAAATGTGAATTTCAGACGTAAAAAAATTGAAAATCAACTTGTCAATTTTTTTATTTCTAGAGTTATTTTGAATACCTCTATTGTAGACCTGATTGTAAATAAAAATAAAAAGTGCAATATTAAATACTCTTAAAATGATATCCTTTTTATAATGTATGTACTGTTTCGCAGGGGACACGAAACTGCTTTTAATCGGACATCTTATTGCATTTTAATGTCTCCTATAGACATTCTAGCTTGTTTTACTTTATAAACTAGAAAGATCTCATTTTTTTCTGAATGTGAGAACCATTTTTTATCGATAAATATTAGACAGTACTTCACATATAAACGTACAACTTATGTTACGTAGTGGACATTTTCATGAGTATTCATAAACTAACCCTTGCTATTTGTTTTGCACGAATAGAATTGAAAAAATAAAAATCTCCAATACTTGTTTCGTAGGTGACCGTTTTGTAGTGGACATATTTACATGGGTTTGTTTCCCACAATCTCCATATTGCAATAGTAACAAGAAAGATTATATTCATCAAAACACGTATTACGCTGTACACTGATTTTGTTTCATAATTTTAGAACCAGATACTGAAGGAGATTTGAACCGTTTCGAAGTGGACATTAACAAAAAACGGTATCACTCTGGTCTATTTGATGTGCTCTTTTTTGTCAACAATTAAAGTGCCGTTATTAAAACATCATTTCTTTTGTAAGACCCTTATGTTTATATATCTTGCAAACATTGAGCATGAATGTTGAATATGGCGTCTAGGGAAGTGCCAGCTAGGAATCCATAGCTTATTAGTCCCTCTAAAAATATTATGTTTCTTTGCTTAAAAAATGTTAAATCTAATTCCATGTAATGACTGCACAACAAATTACTTGTAAAGATCAAAAACATTAATCTAATTCCATGTAATGACTGCACAAAAAATTACTTGTAAAGATCAAAAACATTTTTTTTAAAGTGGCTGGGACAAGAAATCACGGTTTTGTAAAAACAAACGCCAATAAATCGACAGATATATAAGTAAATTTGCCTTAAATATTAACCTGTAAGTTTCTTCATTTTTTTTATTTTCTGTTAATGTCATTCATTAACTGTACATTTGCATTTTAATATACACAATACCACTAAAATGCTGAAAGACACATTTAATTTTTCAGTTACTATTATCCGATAAAGAAATTACGATTATCAAACAAGAAAAATTCCACAGAGTTACGATTATCATCCCGACTTTTTCAAAGGCAATTTTCAAAGCGCTTAGACAATTTCTGTGCACCGTTACGATTCAAATATGATGTAATGGTATAGAAATACCTTGCAGCTGAGTAACTAGTGACAAAAACATGCTTCACACTAGTAATTTTGGGGCCCTTTATAGCTTGTTGTTCGGTGTGAGCTAAGGCTCCGTGTTGAAGGCCGTACTTTAACCTATAATGGTTTACTTTTTAAATTGTTATTTGTATGGAGAGTTGTCTCATTGGCACTCACACCACATCTTCCTATATCTATTCATTTAAGTAAATTGACTGTATAGATTTTACCTATATCTGCCGTCGCCATATTGGGATAATCGTAATTGCAGTTACTATTATCTCTTTAATACCAGTGTAGCTACTGTTTTAAACAAACAGTTAGGATAAATCAGAAGAAAGCATTAAAAGAATCCTAGATTTTTTATAAAACTATCCATAAATATTGGATTAAGGTGGTACCTAACACTACAGGGAGATAACTCTGTAAAATCAGCAAAACGTTTTAATGGCGTTGTGTTGTTAAGGGAATATTAAGCTGCTCAATGATCAAAATAAGTGTTTGTCAAACTGCAATATAACCAGTGTAATTTTTCTGATTAAACGATTGGTTCAAATTTTTTATATTTTTGTCAAAAGGTCAAAGTAAAATACTTTGTCAAAATTTTAAGAAAATTAAACGAGCCAAATTAATTTTAGTTAAGGTGTTGGGTATAATAAACTCATCATAGATACCAGGACCAAATTTAGTATATACGCCAGACGCGCGTTTCGTCTACAAAAGACTCATCAGTGACGCTCGAATCCAAAAAAAGTTAAAAAGGCCAACTAAAGTACGAAGTTGAAGAGCATTGAGAACCAAAATTCCTAAAAGTTTTGCCAAATACAGCTAAGGTACCACCTTAATGATTTTGGGTTTCTTAACGTGCAGTGACAATTATTTCAGGCATATTCAGGACGACTAAATATTTGAAATCAAGCCAGTAATTTAAATACAATATTTTTAATGTTTTGAAAAAAGATTCAAGCTGTCACCAGGCTAATTAAAATCAGTGTTTCAGATGTATGAATACTGTCACGCCATATGGTGGTAACAGTTTTATAGATGATTTTCATACTATCAAATATCACTTACCATGAGCTTCTATGACTTGAATATCATGAGGATTAACTTTGTTACGTTCATAAATGCTTTTCAGTAATTTTTCTTGCTGTGTCTGTGATGGAGCTGATATTGGTTTTACATTTTGACCATCTTGATTGCAGGCAGTTGCAATAACACCCCATATTTTATTCCCATCTTTCTTTGCCTATAAATGATCATAAAAAAGGGAGTTATTCTAAAGCCTAATAAAACAAGAAAAATGACTTTATGGGAAGTTTATTAAGTGCGTTTATAAACACATAACAAACAATGACAGATAAGAGAAATTAGACAAACAATTTTCTCATAAAAAAAAATGAGCCAATGCGATAAAAGGACAATTGGATACTTGTGAAAATGTGTTTTTCAAAACTATATATGAATAGCGTTTGAAATTTTATGCATTATTCAATGCAAAATTAAATATGTAAATAATATTGTGAATCCTAATATGAAATGAGAAATACTTTAGGAAAAAAACCGAGCGCAATAATATGGACGATATTGCAAAGAGACTTTTCAAACCTTCAGTGCATTGAATACAGAAAGTTTGGTTATAAATATACACTTTCATGTTCTGCTATAGAGTAAACTACTTGAAAAGGGGACAGACTCAAATTGTGAAAAATAAAAAATTGAAAACAACACATTTAATAATTTCTTGCGTCCGAAGAGCTTTTCTGAGAATCAGAGTTAAAGTAACTGAAAGTGATGTCGCAACAACAATCGGTGTTGGTTGACATTTTATAGATAGTTACGATGTTACAATGTCAAGGACACATAAAATAAAATGAAATTATGTATAATACGATTTTTTAAAGGGCACTTTAAACTAGGTTCTGCAAGACTTTTAGGTCGTTAATGTATTCAATTGAATTGTTTAATAATATTTAATGTCGATGCCCCTTATAGTATACTACTAGGTATTGGTTGCCTTTATTTGCTTTCACCCACTTCCTTTAAATAGTTATCAAAAGTACTAGGCTTATAATTTGATACGCCAGACGCGCGTTTCGTCTTCATAAGACTCATCAGTGACGCTCAGATCGAAATAGTTACAAGGCATTGAGGACCCAAAATCCCAAAAAGTTGTGCCAAATACGGCTGAGGTAATCTATACCAGGGATAAGAAAATCCGTAGTATTGTTACGGGACGGGGGTGTCCCATAAATAAAGGTATTTATATGAGGTTATAACCCTGGTTACTATATTCTTGGTAAATTCTGATATAGAACTGTCAACTCTGGTGTCGAGTTACAGACTAAGTTATACTGGTAGCGTAGCTGGCAAAATGGTCAAGGCTATGGTATCGTAGCAGGCAAAACAGTTAAGACACTGGTCTAAATATGGTAGCACAGAAACTCATTTACATTGACTTACTAACTACATGTACAACAGATAACAAGATTAATAAAGCTTCACAATTTATTATATACAAAACATTCAATACTATTCCAAGTATAAATTACATGAAAACCCAACAGAACACTTAATAAAATATACAGAGACCCCCCTTTTCGGTACGTTAATCGTTTGTCAACATCGTAGTAAACGTAGTAAAACATCTAGGTCAATTATGGTTTGGTCCATTTATCCAACGGGGATGCAAAGGTACATGTATTGCATCGACTGCGGCACTTTTGGTTTGCTTTGCCTTTGGTAAGTTTCCTTGGTATCAGGAGTGACTGCCCTGGTAGCGGGCCGCAGTCTATCTGAAGACTGTTGTGCACTTGCTTTTATATCTCTGTCCCACCAACGTCTCGTGCCCCTATGGAGATGGTGGGCAAATTACGTTATGCTGATTGGATGCTGATCTCAGGTCATTAGGTCACTGACGTCAATAAACATAGTGATGCAAATGGCGGCGATCGGAATGTTGACATTCTGTCGAGTCGGGAAATGGACAAACGGGACTTATCTAAGCTTACTCTTAGCATGTATGGGCTCCGGTTACAATATATATGCCTAACGCTAATAAAATAACAAGGTAATAAAGCAGGAACGTGTGAAATAAGGGTAAACAGAAGGTGGGAACATCGTTCAGTCAGGGGACCCCCCATGGCCAAACAGTGAAGACGAACTCTATAGTATTATTCCCAGAGACCTGACTAACAATATTTACATACAATAACAATAAAAATATATACAATGTTCATCACATGTCTTTGTATGCGCGTTGGCTAACAGTAAACGACGAACGCGAAAATAGAAATGAGTGTTTACTGAGTAGCCCGATAGAGTCGTATGTACAAACCTACAGCTTATACCCTAAACCGTAACAGTATTTAGAATAATTCATACTTTTGAACCTTGTTGGAAAGCCGTCTCATTAGCAATCATATCACATCTCCTTTGTTTACCTGAGTAATGTATTAAACTATAAATGTTTGTAATAAAATACAATAAAAACTTAATCAATAAAGTTGGTACAACTTATGTAATTGACAACCTTTTATAATGAGTTTATACAAAGGAACAATAAGTGTACAGGGAACATATATATATATGACACAGTAGGGTTCTTTTTTTTTAAGGTTAAATAATGTTGTTGACATATTTTGGTTTGATGATAGGTTGAGGATTAAAGAAAACAATCAGAGTTGTATTCTTATAAATACCTGCTTTAATTTCTTTAGTATCACAATTCCACAACCTTCTCCTCTTGCATAACCATCTGCGTTTTCTGAAAAGGCTTGACATTGTCCTGTTGGTGATAACATCTTTGCCTGACTTAGAGCTATAAACAGGTCTGGTGATAGAATACTGTTTACTCCTCCGCATATGGCCATAGACGTGCTTCCTATGTTTAAGAATACGATAGGTAACTTAAAATAACACTGACATCTTATTAAATATATCGAAAAAGAATTAACCAATACCAATTAATGATTTCAGTATTTCCTTTACAAATGCAATCTAAAAGTAACCCAGTTTGTAATCTAGTTATGCAAAGCATATCTTTGATTATTTAGATGGTGCTGTTTGAGAGTATTTGTGCTTATGAATTGAAAATTAGAAAAAATTGTGCTTAATCAAGTTTTTTACTCATAGAGTACGCATCAAGTCTTGATGAGTGTTTTTCAGAAACACATATCCGGAGTAGATACAATTGATATTATATGCTTGATTGGTAAAGGTGCTAGTTAGGTTGAAATATCAGAATAATCTAACACCTACCTGATTTAAGATATTGAATTCCAACATCTATTGCTACTAACGATGATGAACAGGCTGTATCGATACACATTGATTGTCCTGATAAATCGTATACATATGATACCCGAGCACCAATTAGACTCATTGAAGCACCAGTTAGTGTATAGTTGGACATAGATTTGAAATCATCAGCACCTATTCCTTTATAATCATCATTCATCACTCCTAAGAATAGACAAAAAACATGTATATGCCTCAAACTGTAAACTTATACTAAAACTCTGTACTACACTTCCTTAACTATTGGTCTTCCTCAGAATACCAGGATGCTATTTATGTTCGTTTATAATTGTAACATTCCAAAGTTATATGTCTCTATGATATGAAACATATAGATCATATGTGGGAACCAGTACGTTAACAAAACCATAATATCTATAAAAATTATATTTCTCCAACAGAGGCTTGGTTTGCGAAACATCTATATTTACAAAGTGCAACCTATAAGTTACCTATAAAAACTCCTGTATCAGATCCTCTGATGCTTTTTCTTGTAATACCACCATCTTCGAGAGCCATGTGTACACACTCAAGAACATAACGCTGCTGGGGATCTATTTCTTTGGCTTCAGTGTCGTTTATGCCAAACAATTTATTGTCCCATTGAGTAAAGCTGAAAAAATAAAAGGTCAATACAGTCTACATTCTACATTCGTACAGCTACAAACAAGTGAGAGGTTTAGCTAGCTATAAAACTAGGTTAAATACAACATTTGCTGCATAAGAAAATGCTTGTACCAAGTCAGAAATATGTCAGTTGTTATTCATTCGTTTGATGTGTTTGAGATTTTTTGCCATTTGCTTAGGGACATTCCGTTTAGAATTTTCCTCGTAGTTCAGTATTATTTTTAATCTAGTTTTACGCCTAAAAAATAAACTTGAATTATAAAATCCAATGTAGATACAGAGTAACCTAGCAATGCATCGTTACTTCGCCGCTATGGCACTTGTTTGGAAACAATTCAGATTTTTTTAAACCAAGTACTTGCTAATACAGTTTAAGTTCATTAATAATGTTAATGTGAACGTAAAATATCAAAACAACGCAAGAGAAGCACAAGGAACTCTCAGGTTTTAAACGTTTGAATATTTAACAAATATTTCCATAATTTTAACAATTGTATTAAAATTATGCTACACTTTATGATCGATCGCATATTTATTGAGTTTGGTGGATAACGGTGTAAATACATTGACTTTATTTTGTTCATATATGAAGCTGAACTCATAAAACCCTTTGACAAAAAAAAAAAACTATTTCAAAATAAACTGGCGCAATCAGTTAAGGGCAAAGAACCTCGTAAAGTCATATTATCTTATTGTTATTAATGTATTTTGTCTTTCAACGGATTTTGTATTGAAGCCAGCTAGTTGACTATCAGTAATATTTATCTAGAAACGGGACAGTTTAGAGTTTGATGGACTTTAAGTTGAATACTTAGATATGTTCCTTGATATGTACCCCCATTTATCCATCTTAAGTAAACACTAACAATTTGAATGGCTTTATGCAAAGATAGTGATCAATCTTTTTTTCGTTCAGGTATTGTTCCTAAATCATTTATTTGGAAATAAATTGAGTATCGTCAGGAATATGTAGTTATCAAAGGTACCAGGATATATCATTTGAATAAACTTATCTGTTATATTAGTAGTAGTATCCATTTATGATTTATTTTTCAGTTCTAACATCTATTATCTTTTCCATGAATTAAAACTTAAGCAAATATGTATTATAATTTTTTTCAAAACTCTTAGTTCTTGCTTTTCTCGATAATTCTATTTTTGGATTACACAAGGTCGCGTCTTTAACAGATTTAGACATGATTAGTTAAATCGGACTGACGACTCAAATTTAAACGTAAAATAAATATAACGTTTTAGAAAAAATACTTTTTAACTAGTCCAGCATGCTTGGCATATGTTTTTCCAGAGCTGTCTAAGTCTTCAGAATGAAAAGCCTCCACATTCCATCGATCTATTGGAATATCTTTTACATGATTTTCTCCATTGTATAAAACTTTCCAAAACTCTTCAATATTGTCTGCTCCTGGAACCTTGCAGCCAACACCAACTATAGCAATATCGTCATCCGAATCTGTTTCTATAGATATAAATAAATTCCATTTTTTCAATTATAGCATTAATCTTAAATCATTTAATGCATACACAATAACGTAAATAAACATTAACGTCCATTGTAAAAAATATGAAAACGCATTCTTTTGTTTAGCTAAGGATTAAACCTGGTTTTAAAGTTAGCCTAACCTCTCACATGTATGACAGTCGCATCAAATTCCATTAAATATAAGCATCTCCCATTTATATACATTTTTTTTTGTTGCATAATTGAGACGAGAAGACTTTTACTGCTTTTCAGATAATTGATTTACATAAGTACATTTGGCCGAGTGGGACATACAATTATACTTATTACCGAGGTTGTAATAGCATGAGTGCTACATGTGGAGAAGAATCTTCCTACCCTTCCGAACCACGTGAGATCACCCCAATTTTTTTGTGGAGTAAGTGTTGCGCAGTCTTTATTTTTCTTTGTGGTTTATTGTGTACTTTTGTTTGTTTGTTTGTCTTTTCCCTATTAAGCCATGGCGTTATCAGTATATTTCCGATCTATGGGTTTGAATGTCCCTTTGGTATATTTTGCATCTTCCGTACAAATTTTGACATGCCAATTACCAATAAAAATATTAGTTTATTATTTTATTGCAGTACTTAACATTCACAAGTTGTTAAATATCCTTCAGAAATATGAAATATAATAGTACAAAATTTTTTTTCAAGGTTTTGTAAATTTAATTTAAAAATCACAAATTTACACAAGTGATATTTACGAAAACCACGAAAAAGCAGAAATACTTCTCCTATTATGCTTTGAATATAACAACCAGTAAAGGGAATACTTTCCATTGTGGCTGTTTAGCGGGATGTTATAATGAAACTACGGATTACATATGTGAAATGTCAAACAAAATTAAATGAAACGTCATCCGTTGTCATATATAAAAAAAAAAAAACCAATTCTATTTATATTTCAATTTGAAGTGTAGATACCTTCGTGTTTATAAAAATCTGACTTTTCTTCATATGAGTCGTCTTGTTCATGTGTCCTTGTCTTTTTACTTTTGAAAGGCATGGTTTCTGTCATTGTCAGCCTCTTTGACATTTCACCTATTTATAAGATAAATATATAAAAAGTAAAATCACAAAAATACTGAACTCAGAGGAAAATCAAATCAGAAAGTCCCTAATCATGGCAAAATCAAATGACAAAACACATCAAAAACGAATGGGCAACAACTGTCATATTTCTGACTTGGTACAGGCATTTTCAAATGATAAGTCATTAATAATAAAGCATTCAAAAGGCATCTGGACCAGATGAAACTCAAAACAGAATACTAAAAGACAAAGAATGTGTCATGAATCAGAGTAACCTTTCAAAAATCAGTAGATATCGAAAATCTACCACAAGACTATCATGCATATTTGAAAAGTAGATAAAATGCTGCCAAAATTTACATACCTGTATTCTTAACATCAGTTACTTGTCGAATCCCTAGTTGTTTGAAGTAACGAATTTGCTTCGATCAAAAATAAAATTGGTTCTATTATGTGGTATGAATCGCTGTGCAATTTGTAATAATGCCGAGAAATTTATTTCCAAACAACCCCTGCTTTTAAAAAATCGGCAAAACACACACTTAATATATATATCTCCAAAGCTGTCACCCCAAACACTGTACAAAAAGTATCCCGTACAGTCAAGCTCTCAGAGTAAAGCGGATTTGCTCCTCTGAGGAGGCTGTCACTCAGCGGTTACAGGAACTTCGCGGATTTTTAATCACACGAGGTTATAAGAAATGGGACATAGATAAGGGGTTTGCGCGTGCTAAAAGTAACAGCCGCAATGACCTGTTACAGTAAAAAAGAAGAGGCCCAGCAAAATAGTTCCATTTGTTTTAACATACAATCCCGCCTTTACTAACCTTTCACGTTTGATCCGTGCCAATTGGCAAAGTATTGCCAATCACCCAAAATTGTCCAAAATCTTTGCCGATCTTCCTGTCTTAGCTTTTTGGAGACCAGCAAGTCTAAAAGACTTATTTATGAAAGCTGCCGTCTCATCTAATAAAAGCTGTTCAACTACAGGATGGTGCAAGCCATGTGGTAACAAACGATGTTTGACTTGCCAACAAATACTGAATACTCAAACATTTACTTGCCACTCCACTGGGTATGTGTACACAATATTTTGTAATGTAACTTTCAAAACCCAGAATGTTGTATACATTCTTCAGTGTCGATGTGGCATGTAGTATGTTGGAGAGACAGAACAGCCATTCAACAAACGTATGAATGGTCATCGTAGTGACTACACCTGCAAGCCCGACCTCCCCGTAAGTCGTTATTTAAGATCACAACGAGGATTGGTCAAAGGCCTGCTGCAAACATTTATATGCAAATGAGTGTTTGCTGCAGACCTGCTGCAAACATATTTTTGCAAATCAATCTTTCTCCTGCGTGTTTGCTGCAGACCTGCTGCAAACATTTATATACAAATGGGTGTTTGCCGCAGACCTGCTGCAAACATATTTATGCAAATTAATCTTTCTCCTGCGTGTTTGCTGCAGACCTGCGGCAAACATTTTTATTCAAATCAATCTGTTATACAATTAACTAATGTCATGTTGTGTACACATCATGTTATCTATACTACACAGCAAATTCTAAAAAAGTTATGTTATATCCATTCATTAAATAATTCAGTTAGGAAGACTTTTTTATTGTATAAATTTCAAGATTGTAACAGTTTAATCTAAGAAGACTTAAAGATGATTCATTTAACATCAGAATCTCACTGAGGAAGGATATCTGTTATCCGAAATATTTATAAATAATTACATTTATAGTTACCTTCTTTTTGTATTTGGAGTTGTTGCGTACACTTTTTTAGGCGTTTATATAATTTATTTATTGTGTACATGTATGGAAATTAGTATGGCGTTCATTATCACTGGACTAGTATATATTTGTTTAAAGGCCAGTTGAAGGACGCTCCCGGGTGCGGGAATTTCTCGCTACATTGAAGACCTGTTGGTGACCCTCTGCTGTTGTTTTTTATTTGGTCGGGTTGTTGTCTCTTTGACACATTCCCCATTTCCATTTTCAATTTTATGTATCGTTACTCGTAACGATCTAGCGCCCTCGTGGGGAAAATCGTTGACTACTATTCAGACGTTTCATATAGCAACATTTTAAAACTCTTTTTGTGTATTTAATTTTTAATATACAATTCTGTACACCGCTTGAAAAGAAACTTTTTTTGTACTTATTGTTAACAAAAACGTTATAAAAAAACACCAAAGTAGTCTTATAACACTCAAAGGTCTTTAAATAAATTTAGTTTTATAACGATAACAAATATTTTGATTGAAGCATCTCCTGATTTCTAAATAACTAAATAGCCTAGGTCGAATAATTAAGGACCCCTGTGTTTTTTTAACAGTATCCATTAACATGAGGAAAATTAAAGGAAATCACACAGTTTTTGAATAACAATTACTATTTTGTTTTTCTGATAAGCATAGTTTTAATACATAACCACTAAGATAAATCAGGTTCACTGGCTATCATGTGTTGATTTAATATTGAAAATAATACATATTACACATTGTATGTGATTGACAAAAATCAGAGTTTTCACCTA
This sequence comes from Mytilus edulis, assembly GCF_963676685.1. NCBI lineage: Eukaryota > Metazoa > Mollusca > Bivalvia > Mytilida > Mytilidae > Mytilus > Mytilus edulis. The sequence continues at coordinate 5,742,883 of NC_092348.1, forward strand.
AGTCTAAATATCGAACATAATCTTAAAAAAGTAAACATGAGTCGACAATGTTGTTTATTTATCTGTCAATCTACAATTAGACCTAGATATTTGATTTTTTTTATAATCTTCTATTAATTCGTTGATGTATTCTTTTACATTTGTATTTGCCTGACTTTGATGGTTACATTTACTTTCTAACAAAGGAGCCTTTACCTTAATTTATTTCAATATGCATATGTATTAAATCTCAATAAACTGGTCTGATTTTCTTTCTTCAAACTCTTTAAAAGCCAAACTTTTCAGAAAGTTTCAGAATAGTATTTAAAAAATGTAAGGCCAAACTTTTTGGACATTGCACCAGGTTTTAGACTTTGTCTTGTCATATATAGCAATTCTTCTCATCGGTGTTGTTATATTGATGCTTGGCTCACCTTATTTTTTTTTGATCGCCTAGATTGTTTCTCGTTATTGGCCTTTGTCATAAATAGTAATTCTAAAACCAAATCAACTTAAATAAAAAAGACATTATATATGAAACCATTATTGTCTTTCTGATTTTAGGATATATGAGGTATTATGTATTTTCTGTTTAAAATGTGTTGTTTACAATTCATTTAGCTATGTGACATTAAAAAAGCAAATCTTTGGTAGTTTCATATGAATCAATCCACCACTTTTCTAAACTTTGGGCACTTAGAGTTGATTTTTTAATGTCTTTTATGACTTTGTTGTGAAATTGGGTACTGAGATTTTGTCTCATCAGCTTATGTTTCATTACATAATAAATTTAGATTTTACATATATGTTAATAGTCAGAAGCCAATCTCTTACCGTACGTAAAAATGTCATCGGCGGAGGACCTTTAATGGAAATACAAAAGATATCTTGGAGGCAACATTATGTCAATTTGTCGATAGAATCTGAAAATAAAATCTTGAATTTATAAATATGAAACTGACAATTACATTGCTGCTGGTTTAAGATCTACAATAAAACAATTAACACATCCAATTTCATCTGCGTATGGGATATATATTGCCCAACTTATTCGGTATTAAAGAGCATGCAGCAAATACACAGACTTTGTAAAACGTCACTAGTGTCTGACCAGGAAGTGGATGAACCAGGGGTATGTCAAAGAACGTCTCGTCCTTTTTCTATAAAAGTTCATCTAAAGGTACCAAGACTTTAATAATAAATATTCCGTATCAACTTTACAAATAATTCACGATGGTCATGGAGTATAGATTACGGGTACTGTAGTTGTTTATCATATAAATAGCATGTTATATTATTCTTTTATTTGTCTTTATGAATAATACTTCTACTGTTTAGTTTGTTTTTGGTTTTATCAATTTGATGTGGCTGTGTCCTTATACATTCCGTCATTGTGTTATTGTTATTTTTCTAATTTTTGTATTTGTGTCTTTCCTTTTTTCTATTATGCTTTGTCTATATGCTTTTTGTGTTTCTTTCTTACATATGACGTGGCTCTGTGCTTATGCACCCCGTCATTGTGTTATTGTGTTATGACAAGTGTTTGTTTATAAATTTGTTTGTTTTTATAGTAATTAAGATAATAAAACAGTGCTGACTGCTGTTAACTCTATTTTATCATTTTTATCCAAAATGTCTGTTTGCTTTGTTCACACACCGTTGTCAATATAATGGGATTGATTGCGACTGTCATAAACATGAGAGGTTTAGCCAGATATTAAACCTGGTTGAATCCACTATATTCTACACAGAAAAATGCCTTACAAAGTCAGGAATATAACAGTCGATGTCCATGGGTTTGATGTATTTTAGCTTTTGATTTTGCCATTTGATTAAGGACTTTCCTTTTTGAATTTTACTCGGACTTCAGTATTCTTGTGATTTTACTTTTCTCTCTTTAATTTTGATAATATCGTCGGAACTACACGCATGATGTTAGAAAAGTCGAAACAAGTTATAAAACATTGTTCTTTTTATCCTTGAAAACATGAATAGTTTTGATTCATTGTCAATGTTTTGCCTAACTTTAATTCTTTTTTAGATTTTAGTCAGCTTTTAAACAATTGAATTAGGTTTAGGACTTTCAAATACTTTGGCCTGGCATCATAGGAGAGACAGTTATTATCAAAATTCGTGGCTGGTGCAATAACATTTGTGACGTTAATGTTATTAAAAAGCAAGGTTGATAATTAATCTATTACCTATTATCATACGTAATATATATCGCCTCTTTTTTTTTAGCAGAGATCTTTAAATGTAAGTATATAATCATTTCTAATAAATTCACATGAAATTCATATAAATAAAGGCAACAGTAGTATACCGCTGTTCGAAATTAATAAATCGATTGAGAAAAAAACCAAATCCGGGTTACAAACTAAAACTGAGGGAAACACATCAAATATAAAGGGAAAACTACGACACAACAGAAACACATCATTAAAATGTAACACACAGAGAAACGAACTATAATATAACAATGGCCATTTTCCTGACTTGGTACAGGACATTTTAATAAACAGAAAATAGTGGTTTGAACCTGGTTTTGTTACCTACGGGTCCCGAGGCCAATACAGCAAACCTTGAATCTATACCAGTGCCAATACAGAAACAGCCAGTTAATAACACTATTGTACTACAATACTAATTATTATATCAAATTGTGGTAGTAATGAGATAATTAATTGTATTTTCTAGCTATGTCGGTATTTCTTAAAAAAAAGACTTTAAACCAAATATATCGTATAAATTTAGTTGAAATGAACTGGATGATAAATTATTTTTACCATAACACACGAATACAACAGAAAAAATAAGAATGACAACTACAAACGATAAGACATTGAACAAAATCCGATGAGAATAACAAATATAACATCAAAACTAAATATATGAATTTTGAATAGAAAAGTAACGTGACACGTCTTATAGCAATGCGAATTCACACTCAGGAAAATAATCACAATCGGGAATAAGTCACGTTCGGTAATTAAAAGATCAGACGACGTCATGACAAACCACAATCTAACACGTGGTAAAAATGTCTTTAGTTAGTTTGGACAAAGACACATCGTATGAATTAACCAATTCGTGATGGTGTCCGTAAAATTGTGTCATTTTTAATCTGTTCTCCTCATAACTTTGTTGGAGTAATTTCTGCGTTAGGAGCACACTCCTGTACATGAAGTCCGTAAAGTGTGAACATGCACGAGCATAACGTATCAATAAAAACAGAAAAAAACCATATCAAAGATACTTGGAATCCTACATTCTACTTCAGGAAAAAAACTAAAGATGAAACGAATTTGTTAAAAGCCCATTTTCTAAAACAAAACGGGTAAAATTATAAAATTTGTTTTATTTAAAAATGAGAAGATATTGTATGATTGCCGAAAATAAATGAGTTTGGCACTCACGACTAGAGATTTTTTAAGTGTTCATTCGTCAATAATCAACATATGTTAATGATGTTCTTATTCGTAACCTTAACCAAATTATTATCGATATAACACAAAACTCTCACATAAGTGTAGCCACTTGCAAAAGTCAAGTGCATTTTATACATATAATAAGTACTCGTAATTCATTTGATCTCAATGGGAATCGTCTCTAAATAGTATCAGTATTTGCAACCAATCTAGAACATTCAATATGTAAATAAATAATTCTTATAATTATTTACTTGGAAAAAAAGCCTCTTATACCTTAAAACACCATAAACTTGTATCGATACATTTACAACTTTGAAAAATATAATGCAATCTTATATGCTAAATATGGATACGTGCTGTTCTTTATTCTATAAGAAGAAAGAAATATGCCGTTGTCATGGTATGACAACTGGTAGAATGTCTTTTTAAAACTCAAACTGCTCACATTCGGAAACTAGTCAATTTACACGAGACACATCGATATCTCCGTTCAAACGCGACACATTTACATACAAATGTACCGCCCGCTCCAAAAGTACTTAGTGATGATTACAATTTTATTTTAAATTATTCCTCCATAACTTCCTGTTAAGAATTTAAAAACAGACTTTTTCTATCATGAGTTGATATGGAATTTTAAGGGGAGATCACAAGAACATTACCGTTCATATACAGCAAGTTTTTAAATTGATATCGATGAAAATTTAGTGTGTTGGAAAAATTTAACTTTTATTACTATTATTGTTAACTTGATTAAATTGAGAACTTCGTATACTATTTGGTGATCAGACAGTATGCTCTTTTCAGGGTACCATTGTCATGCGGTGTCCTAGCAAGTTCCCAAATAAAGTTGCATATGTATGGACAGTTTCCACCCCAAAATACATTACGTAATGAAACAGAGATGACAAGCTCGATATATATTATTAGGATATATTCTAAGAAGTGGAGGGCAGAGGAAGACACCAGAAGAATATTCAAACTAATAAGTTGAAAACAAAATGACAATGCTATTACAATAAACTACAAATAAATACTGGAAGACTAGCAACAGTGAAAACAAAAGCAAGCTAAAAATCTGAGGTTGATCGCGGGTGCTACGAAAGAGTGAGCATATACTGCTCCATCTGTGACACACAATGGTGATAATCCTATAAATTACGTTGATAAGTTATTTCCCGAGATAAAGCATCACAACATAGCAGATTATTACATGACTATTACTTAACCTTGAGACGACACTAACTTTGAAATCATTGGTAATCAAAATAGGATCGATATCGAACCAGGGGATCTCATGTTTTCCAAGGTTGAAGTTAATATTATGTCTCTAAGCAATCACATATCTAAGTATGTGGGGTTGACAATATCAATCGATAGTGTCCACTTTATGCGAAATTTATTAAATGGGCGGAGCTGCTAAAGGTTTACATATCGTTGGATTGCGGCCAACTAGAATTTCTATGCAAGGCTAAAATTAAAGGAAGGTGTGGTCCATAATTTTTATATATAAGTTTAGATGTTTGAGGCATACTTTTTTTTTATGAATGTTGAAAAAAGGCCTCACAATTTAATTATTTTTATCTTTGCAAAAAAAAACTTTCTTTCGAGGATATACTTTTTAACGAAACTTCATAGTAAAATTAGCACAGTTTAAGCCGTAAAAAGTCAAACCCCCAAATTACCAACTTCTGAGTAAAATTAAAAAAGGGAAGCCCTTTTCAAATGGCAAGTTCAAAAGCTCAAACACATTAAACTAATTGATAACAACTGTTATACTCCTGAATTGGTAAAGGCATTTTCAAAAGGAGTTCCTATGCGAAATTGCACTGTTTTATTAACCGAAGTGAAACCGATAAAAAAAATCGGTATCCAAATCTTTCATTTATTTAATTGTGCGAAAAGAAAAACTATTAAAACCCAAATTAGCTCTTAAAAGGTTTACAACCAGCTTTCAGACTAATTTTTCGAATCAGTTCTCATTGGGAAAACACAATGACAATCAAAAATATGATATGTTCATTTAAAGTTAATATTTTTTTCAGCCAGAAATGTAATGAATGCCATAAGTAAACAAAATAACTTTTGCCGAACACAAAACCATAAAATACGCAACATACACAAAAAATTAAAACGGAAATCACATAATATATGATATCGTTTTTAACCGATTATATGACTTACATTCTGCTGATAAATGCATTAAGTTCATGATAGATCTTCAAAATATTAGTCAATATTAATAATTAAAAAAAAGGCACGAAGATATAATGAATACTTAACTTTCAGACACAAGAAAGGGTCTGCTATTTTTAAAATTTCAACCCAGAATCCATGCAAATCTGTCTTTAAATGAAACGATCTTTTGTCAATCAAGTCTGTTTTTGCAAGAGTTTATATATGTTATCACACACCTAAAAGCAAAAATTAAGCTAAGCATATCTGTAAAATAGAACTTACGTGAAATTTGATAAATAAAATATCATTTAATGGCAAGGTAAAGCGCATATAGTTGTATAGAATAATAGTTATACAAAACGTAAATTCAGTAAACATTAGTTGTCCTAAATATTGCCTACCTGTTATAAAACGTCTCTAATACTTGGAATAATTCTAATTTAAAAATCCGAAATTCGTTTTATTTTTCTATGACATGACCTGAAAAATGATTCTATTTTTAAAACCTAGTAATATACAATAGTGACTTGATCACGTACTTGGTTCAACTGATTTCATATCTGACAAACATCAATTGTGGAAAAACCTGAAACTTTAATTTATACATTTATTTAGGATTCTTGACAAAAATATCGAATTATTCAAGTCATCATGCTCGCTTAATCAATAAAAACTAAATTGATAACGGAATTTTGGCAATATTGTTTTTTAGAGCCCAATTGTATTAGTATTATAAAAAGATAAGTTGTTATTTGTTTTAACATTAAATAACACTTTATAAATTTCGTGGTCAAATTTGCCTGCAGTAGTTTAAAACTCAGTTTTCTTTTCATAATTTTCTTTTTTAAAAGCAAATAATAAATGTATAAATAATATATGCAACTTGGCCATTTATCCCTTGAAATAAGCATCACGTCGCTTCCACCTTCAAATGATTCATTTTTACAGTAGTAAATTAAGGCGAAATACATAATAACTGATTTACTAGTACATGTTGGCAGAGATACACAAACGAATTAACGGTTTTCGTGACGTTTATATTATCACAGGTAAATTTTATCCTTCCGGAGCACCTCAGTTCACCCCCAGCTTTTGGTGGCATTCGTGTTGCTAAGTCTTTAGTTTTCTATGTTGTGTCTTGTGTGCTGTTATTTTTCTGTTTGTCTGTTATTTTTTAGCCATGGTGTTGTCAGTTTATTTTCGAGCTATGATTTTGACTGTCCCTTTGGTATCTTTCGTCCCTTTTTTCCAAAAAATGAAATATATTTGCTTTATTAATTAATAGACGTCTACAAGCATATGACATTGAGATTGAGTTTGTAGTAATGTTATGTTAAGTTCTTTCTAACAGTGAAACGCATATTGAAAAAGAATAGGGTTTGTAATGGTGTTTTGACTTGTATTTTCTAACCATGTCGGTTTTCTTCTAAATCAAAACTGTTTAAAACAAAAACAAATCATGTGCATATCATATTCCCCCGTTTACCTTACATTATGTGCACTTAACAAATCTATCTTGTTTTGTTAAGTGCACATAATGGAAGGTAAACGGGGGAATATGATATGCACATGATTTGTTTCTGTTTTAAACAGTTTTGATTTAGAAAAAAACCGACATGGTTAGAAAATACAAGTTTCATTCTCGAAGAACCTTTAAAAGTTTAAGGTTTGTTTATGCATGCCTTATTAATAAATCAGATGTATTCTTATATGAACTAAAATGCAATCAGTAATACTTCTTGGTATATGATATACCATACGGATCTTGATTTTATTTGGACCGTTGTCAAGAATTACAGTATTACATGGTTTCAAAAATAGAGTTTAAAGTGTATTGTCATAAATAGAAATACTTTAAAGGAATACCAGAGTTTTAAAAAGAGAATATGTCCAAGTATAACCGGTTTTCTGAAAATATTATAAAAATACACCTTCCGCTTTATAGATTGATAATTCAAAAATTGATTATTTTCATTACATCCACCACATTGAATATGAAATATTAGAAACAATGATATAGTTAAATCGGTCAGACACCTGAACTTAAACTGAAAAATGGCAATGCGGACTGAACTTCAAAACAAAGGGATAATTTCACTTTTACAAATGAAAAATTCCGAATTTGCATCCACCACATTGAATATGATATATTTGTAACAATGCTATAGTTAAATCGGTCAGACACCTGGACTTAAACTGAAAAATTGGCAATGCGGACTGAACTTTAAAACAAAGGGATAATTTCACTTTTACAAATAAAAAAAATCGAATTCTCTGAGGCAATATCAGTAAGATCTTGCAAATGCCGTTTCCAAAATATTTAATTTATTTGGGCCGTTGTGAAGCATTCTTTATTAGAATTACAGTTTTACATTGTTTCAAAAATAGACAGCGTAAACTTAATTGTCATTAATAAAAATAAATTGAAGGAATACCGGAGTTTAAATAAAAGAATGTCCAATTATTTCAGGTTTTCTGAAAATGATATAATAATACGTATTTTTATAAAATTTTCAGAAAACCTGTAATACTTGGTTATTCTTTTTTTAAAACTCCTGTTTCCTTTAATTGATTTTTATTGGTGACAATTAACGTTAAGCTGTCTATTTTTGAAACCATGTAATACTGTTCTTCTCATAAAGAAGGTTTGACAACGGTCCAAATAAATCAAGATCCAACACAATATCGATTTGGAAAAAAGCATATACCTTTAATTATGATATAGGTACACATGTATGTCATATACCAATTTCATACATATTTAACAAAGAAGTATTATTGATTGTATTTTAGTTCATATAAGAATTCATCTGTCAAGATAATTTATTGTTAAGGCATGCATAAACAAACAGAAAACTTTAAAAGTTTCTTCGAGAATGAAATCCACACACACGATAGATTTTTTAAGTGCACATAATGTAAGGTAAACTGCAGAATATGATAACACAGAACAATTAAATAAGGATTCCAATTTTTAAAATCAAATGTCATATTGCTCCAACAAATGTTGTGTCTTTTTCTCCTTTATACACGGTTAATTATTTGTGGTTAATTGTGTACAGATCTAACTTGTTTTGTTTTGAATACTATTTTAGACTTTTAAGACTGCTTTATGGATTTTTCTGAAGTCTTTATAGATACCTTCCATTGTACTTTCGTAAATTTTAAGATATGCCATTCAACATTCAAAACAATAGCCTATGTGAAATCCTGTACATTTATAAATTATGTTCTCTTTTTGATATATAAGCAAAAGAAATATATCACAAACGTCCATACACTTAAAAAAGACAAGAACGAAAATTAACTCAAAAAGACCTATGCTTGGAGTAAAAAATGACAGATATAAAATAGTTGAAACAATTCTATTGAAAAGATTTAAGATATCGTTTTTTATTCAAAAGACGATTTCAATATTTGTTATCTTGAGTAAAAAAGAAAGTTTTATACATCCATGCATTTGTGTCAAAATCCTAATGGGCACTGGTGTCGAACAGTAGTCTACTTATGTTCCAATCTCGTTTATCAATTCAGAAGAAATAAATCGAGGTTACAAAATAACGCGTATAGAACAGCATCTACTCCAAAAATAGAATTACTGAGTCCATCGACGGAGTATAAAGTAAAATAACAAAAAACAGAACTCCGAGGAAAATTCTAAACGGAAATTTCCATAGCAATGGAAAATAGAAAGTATATATTACTATGCATGCATCACCAAGTTTTCAAAGTACCTCCTTTACACATTTTATTGTTATCACTAGCAGGATATGCTTACCCTTCCAGAAATCATGGCATCATCTTCGGTTTTTGATGGGGTCGGGTTTTCAGTCTTTGCTTTCCTATGTTATTTTTTTAGATTCTGGTTGGTTTGGTTTTTCGACGTTTTATTTTTTGACTTGACTTTTTCACTTCTTAATCAACTTATAAGTTTGAAAATGATCCTTTTTGTATCTTCAGTCTTATTAACTGTTTATACCTGTATAAAAGTTTTTATAATTTATTATTTAGAAAGAATTTATGAACCTCCAAACAATCTCATACTCGAGAACACCTACAGCTCATTAGATATTAATGAATATGTATCGAATGTTATTTTTTCAATATTCACAGCTTTAACGTAATTACAAAAAGTATCCTTTTAAGCGGTGCACATAACCACAAATGTATATATCAAAAATTATAATCACAAAATGAGTTTTAAAAGCAGCATATATATATGTTAGATATGTGGATGAATACTGACATCTGAATGATGTTTTATATCTGTTCAAGATAATCTTAGATAAACATTCATTATTCAAATCAATTGAATTGTTGAAATTTTAAACTAGTAGAATGAGTTATAATGTTTTAATGTTGAAATAAACCTTATTATGCTACAATTGTTTTGTTCGTTTGTGCATGCATGTTATTTGATAAGACGAATTTCAACATTAAATATAAAAAAGAAGATGTGGTATGATTGCCAATGAGACAACTCTCCACAAGTGACCTAGATGACACAGAAATTAACAACTATAGTTCACCATACGGTCTCAACAATGAGCAAAGCCCATACCGCATAGTCAGCTATAAAAGACCCCGAAATGACAATGTAAAACAATTCAAACGAGAAAACTAACGGCTATATTTATATATATAAAACAAAAATGAACGAAAAACAAAAATGTAACACACAAACAAACGACAACCACTGAATTACAGGCTCCTGACTTTGGTCAGGCACATACATACATCATGAGGCAGGGTTAAGCATGTAAGTGGGATCCCAACCCTACCCCTTACATGGGACAATGGTATAACAGTACAACATAAGAGCGAACTAAGACCTCATTATTCAATCTACAGGTTCACAATTTCAACAATTCAGTTAAGTAATGAATGTTTATCTTAGATTTTTTGAAGGTGTTCTTGAGTATGAGACTGTTTGAGGGTCCATAAATTCTTTCTAAATAATAGATTATAAACACATACTTTTAAATACGTCACTGATGAGTCTTTTGTAAAACGAAACGTGCGTCTGACGTAAAAATGAAATTTTAATCCTGGTATCTATGATGAGTTTGTTATATTTATATACCTTAGCTGTATTTGGCAACACTTTTAGGAATTTTGGATCTCAATGCTCTTCAACTTCGTACTTTATTTGGCTTTTTTTTTTAAAACTTTTTTGAATTCGAGTCTTTTGTGAACGAAACGCGCGTCTAGCGTAGATATCAAATTTAGTCCTGGTATCTATGATGAGTTTATATGTTACCACATTGCCAGTCAAATGTTGTTTCAAGTATACTTTGAATACTAAAAGGGGGACGAAGGATACCAGAAGGACAGTCAAACTCATAGATTGAAAATAAACTGACAACGTCATGGCTAAAAAAAAAGACAAATAATAGCACAGAAGACACAACATAGAAAACTAAAGACTAAGCAACAGGAACCCGACCAAAAACAGGGGTGATCTCAGGTGCTCCGGCAGGGTAAGAAGATTTTGCTCCACATGTGGCACCCGTCGTGTTGCTAATGTTATACAAATCCGGTAAAAAGTCTAATTCGGTAAGTCGAATTCGTGAAAAAAGGGAAGGGTATTGTAGTTACGACATAAGGAACATATCCGATATCATTTGTGAAACGGTTATTTTATAACGTTCAACCAACTCGTGATGACGTCCATGAAATTTTCTACTTCACCATTTGGAACTTTTGGTTTAATAGCTTCCTTGTGAGTAACAATCTTCTATCAAGTAAATCGTGATAGGAAACAGAAGCCCGGGAATATAGTATCAATTGGGAAATATATATGCAGGCGCTGCTGGAATGTTGCTACACAGAAATGGAAAGTTCACAATTGGGAAGCTGAAATCATCTCTTTTGTCGTAAAGTTTTGTTGTCAACCGACCCTCATTGCCAATTTCTAGATGTAAGTCAAGATATGAGACAGGCTTACCTGTATCTATAGTATCATTTAACTCTAATTCGATGGGATAGATCTGTTCAACATAGTCACCAAATGTTTAGTGAGAGAACATCATCGATATAGCAGACCGTAAAATTAAAGATATTGCTAACTTCTTATCTTTCTTCCTAAGATGTTCCTGTATGAAGTCAGCCTTATAATAATTAAGAAACAAGGCGGCAATAAGAACACTCAATTGGTTACCATTGGACTTCCGACAGTCTGTTGATAAACACGTCCTCACAACGTAAAAATATGTTGTCAATCAAGAAATCAAGCATCTTGATAATGTCAGTTTCAGACAATTTTTTGTTTGAATCAGAGTGATTCTTTACAAAGTAGGATGTATCCCTCCCCAAGACAAGATACTTGTACCTACGTTTGCCTTAATTTTAATGAAACAAAGTGATACCAATTCATTCAATTTGTCTTTTAGTTTGGAATGAGGAAACTTGTGTAAAGTGTGGCAAAGTCAAATGTTTTATTACTATTGCAAGATGAGATTTTTTAAAATTGTATGTACTCTAAAAGATCTTTGATATATTTTAGTATCCACATCTGATTCACGCCACCTCTAGAATAGGTAGTTTCACAATAACTTTGGAGCCCGTCTTTGATTGCTGATAAAATAGATGTTAAAAATTTAGAAAGAGGTTTCTTGCAGCACTTGGAAGACCCAGCAATATACCATTGTTTGTAAGGACACTTATGTAGTTTAGGTATCCAATACAGTGATGGAAGATCCAGTTCTTCATCTTTGGTTAAAATTGAAAAGGAACTTAGAGTATTATTTGGCCTGTCTCGTTGGGCTCTACGGTTACCCAAAAAGGGACAATACAAGCTATGCTTAGTGTGAAAGTAATTTTACCTTCCTACTAGTCAATCCCTGCGAACCCGCCAGGTCCTAAATCTATGACTCCTTGCCTTGCTCGTTCTGCAGTAGGAGAGAGTTGCACTCCAAGAAGAGGCTGCGAGTACCCAACTGTTACTCTTGTGTACTGTGTCCCTTCGAATACCTCGGTGCTGTACCAGTAGCCTCGTGATAAGCTGGGTAAACCCCCTTGTACTACATGAAAATTACACAACAGTATCAAAGAAACACAAAAGGCAAATAGACAATGCACATTAGCAAAAAGGAAAGACAAAATTACAGACCTTATTATAAAACAATAACACGAGGACGGGATAAATGAGTTAACAGTTATGTCTGATGAATATCACCAAAAACAGAATAAACAGTAAAAGTAATATTCACAAAGACAAATAAAAGAATAATTTTTATCAAGTATCGACTTTTGACGACGTCGATACGTTATATGTGGACCTGTTCAGATTATTGACCGAAGACGAAGTCCGAGTGTCAATTTAATCAAACATGTCCATATATAATGTATTGGCCGAGTGAAAAATCCTAATTTATATATCATAGATGTAAACAATGTATTCGAAAATTGGAATTCAATGTTCTTCTGTGTATTTTTAAGGTTTATTTTGCAAGATTATATATTGAAAATTGAAAATATTATTAAATAATATTAATTAGTTTTTATTGTAAACAAAAACTCAACATTTGTTTTCTGTTTAGAACACATAAGAATTTAAATGGAACTCAATTGAGTCTACTTGCAAATTTTCGTACTTTGCGGCGCTTCCGCCATGATTGTTATGTGTGACGTCACCGATTTTTAATATTGCCCGTCAATATTCGTATGTTTAAAACATAGCGTCAATATACTTAAAAACAGAATCAGACTTCATTATACATGAAATATCATTTGAATCACGTGATCGTAATATCCAAGAAAACAGAATTATTCAAACGATAAACAACATTACTGTCCAGAATCTATACCTCAAGACCATCGTGTATTGTTTGTGAAGTTAATACGGATTATTTATCAACAAGGTCATTGTATCGCCCAAATTGAAAGGCAAGACGTTCTTTGACATATGCATTACCCTGGTTCATCAACTTTCTGCTCAGACAATGGTGACGTTTTACAAAGTCTGAGTAGTAGCTGCAAATTCTTCGATACCTAGTAACTTGGGAAATGTATATAATAATATTTGTGCTCGATTTTATTCATCATTTCATAACATTTGTATTTTGGTGAATTATTGGATATTTGTGCTGTACTGTATTTGGAGATTTGATTTTAATGCTGAAAGACTTGTGATTGATAGAGCTTTTCAAAGTTGTGGTCATGAACGTTATTGGTGTTTTTTTTAATGATATATGTAATATTTGAGAAATCGGTATCGAAAGTATTAACTACTGTGTAACTTATTGGTATATTTCGTAAAAAAAGGGCTGTAATAAAACAGCAACCTGTGAATTAGACATAACGTAGTGTTACAAAAACTGAAAACAGTCGTGCTCAAAATCCCTCTTATTTGCTAGTCGTTATATAAAGTAGGAATGAAATATAAGGAGGAGATGATATTATGCCAAGGAGGCAATCTATTTTGATGTCTATAGAAAACAACTTAAAAAATGTATTCTGAATTATTCATGCAGTACTGATTGCGCAAATAAAAAGTTACCGGTTTGTACACACTTTTTGTGGCCATGGCTAACAAAGTCGGATTGCGCGGCAGTAAATGTCAATCGAAGAAAAACAGAAATACTTAACACGGGTTTTGTTCTTATCGTATATTTTATGACGGTATAAAACTTAAAAGTAAAATCACAAAAATACTGAACTTAGAGGAAAATCTAATCGGAAAGTCCATAATCACATGGAAAAATCAATTGACAAAACACAAAAACGAATGGACAAGAACTGTCATATTCCTGACTTGGTACAGGCATTTTCAAATGTAGAAAATGGTGGATTAAACCTGGTTTTATAGCGCTAAACCTCTCACTTTGTTAACAGTCTCATCAAATTCCGTTATATTTACAATGACAAAATATGGGCACAATAGTCATCATCATGTAACAATTTTAAAAGGAACAATTTAACAGAACACAAAAACATCTATCTACAAACACATTAATTGATTCCCCTAACAGTAGGGATTGTGCCTGATATTCATATGATGAAGACATAATCTTTCAATCCGTTTAATTGAGGTCTGGAGCTGACATGTCAGTAACTGCTAGTAGTCTGTTGTTATTTATGTATTATTGTTATTTTGTTTATTTTCGTTTGTTTCCTATTCTGACATCGGATTCGGACCTCTCATAAACAGCGTTTTACTGTGCGTACTGTTGTGCATTTGTTTTTCTACATTGGCTAGAGGTATAAGGAAAGTGTTGAGATCTCAAAAAACATGTTTAACCCCCGCCGCATTTATGCGCCTGTCCAAAGTCTGGAGCCTCTGGCCTTTGTTAGTCTTGTACCATTTTTAATTTGAGTTTCTTGTGTATAATTCGGAGTTCAGTATGACGTCCGTTATCACTGTACTAGTATACATATTTGTTAAGGGGCCAGATGAAGGACGCCTCCGGGTGCGGGAGTTCCGCGCTACATTGAAGACCCATTGGTGATCTTTGGCTGTTGTCTGCTCTATGGTCGGGTTGTTGCCTCTTCGACACATTCCCCATTTCTATTCTCAATGTTTTGAAGAGCATTGATGACCTAAAAGTTGTGCCAAATACGGCTTATATAAAAAAGAAGATGTGGTATGATTGCCAATGAGACAACTATCCACAAAAGAAGGGTGGGATAAGAAAATCTTCAGTATTTCGAATAGTTCATACATTTTCATACAGTTAATTTATAAAAATGACCATATAATTGATATTCATGTCAACATTGCAGTGCTGACTACTGGGCTTGTGAAAGTATATGACGCCGAATGGAAAAGTGATTTGTGTATGCCATTGAAAGTTCAAGCGGAACAGATTTTCAAATAGCGGTACGTGTATTCTTCCTCAACGTTAATTTAAAATGGAATACTTAATATCTATAACTCTGAGAAATAACATGTTTATTGTTAATTGGTTGTTAAACATTTCACAAAACTTTGTTTACTCACTGCAATACGCATTTTGTAACGTTGAAAATATTAAACATAATTTGATACTTGTGATGAATAGACTATTTTCCATATTGGCCGTGGTATCAGTCCACGACCCATATCAAGCCCTCTGGCTTGTTATGGGAGTCTAGGGCTGTTACCACGGCCAATATGGAAAATGCCATGTACTAACATATAAATGATTTCCTGCGTCCTAAATGCTGTTATGAATTTACCTCCATCAGGAATGCTGAAACCAAGATATTTCTAAAATGGGTTTCACGGTAATAGACAATTAACATAACCATAATGAACTGTCTTTTTAGCTGTAACGGTAATGTGGCTATTGATGAAGACGGGTGGTTGATACTAAAGCTATGAAAGACAGACAACAAACTATCACTGATGGCAACAGGTCGCACTGGTCCTTTGTGCCGAAAATCGTCCAAGGTAACATAGCGATTTTGATTGTCACCTAATACAAATAAAAAACCAGATCAATATGATTACGCTGTATGAAATATACTTTGAAGAAGTAAATTTCCGAAAATGTCTTTACTTTAAACAT
Source organism: Mytilus edulis (assembly GCF_963676685.1). Lineage (NCBI taxonomy): Eukaryota > Metazoa > Mollusca > Bivalvia > Mytilida > Mytilidae > Mytilus > Mytilus edulis. Next base: position 5,758,961 of record NC_092348.1, read on the forward strand.
AATCTTGTAGTATATTTAAATGATCGATTTTGGTTCTGAACAATATCGTTGTTTTATTTTTAAGTCGTACCAAGTTTTTATGACTACATACTACGAGAGAAATAAGAATTGAGAAATTTAACAAAGGCGTTGTTCAACTCATATAAGATCTTTTTTGTTTATTTTATTTCATCAGTGCGATACAATTGTAAGCGTTTAAAATATTAGGGAAATATATGTAATATGTTGGATATATTAAAAGGGGGCAGTCAAACTTATAAATCGAAAATAAACTGACAATGCCATGGCTTAAAAAAGGCAAACAGACAAATAATAGTACACAAAGCACAACATGGAAAACTAAACAGTTCATGGCCTTGATTTATTCTATAATGGATTACTTTTTACAAAGTCTGACTTGGATGTAGAGTTGTCTCATTGGCATTCATATCCAATCTTCTTAATTCTATTGGGATAAACATTCATAAGTGAAGCCTAGCTTCTATTTTTAGCCCCATTTATGGTCATAATGTTTTCTTATCTGTGCATCCGTTCGTTCGTCCGTGCGTCCATTCGTCCGTCCCGCTTCAGGATAAAGTTTTTGGTCGAGGTTAAAGTTTTTGGTCACGGTAGTTTTTGATGAAGTTGAAGTCCAATCAATTTGAAACTAAGTATACATGTTCCTTATGATAAAATCTTTCTAATGTTAATGCCAAATTAGAGATTTCATTCAATTTTTACGGTCTATTGAACTTAGAAAATGATAATGCGGATGGGGCATCCGTGTACTTGGGACACATTTTTGTTTTGTTGTTAATTGTCTCGTTATAGCATTGGTCAGAAAAATGGGAACTTCTGTTAGGCGGAACAAATATACGTTGACAAGTGTTCTGTTGTCTAGTTGTATTCCTATTATAGCTGATGTGTTTCCTCGGTTTTAACACGGATTTATTTCCTCTGAATCGATTTTTGACATTTGAACAGCGGTATACTACTGATGCCTTTATTTATCTCAGTTACCATCAACCAACAACGCGGCTAAGCGTAGACTGAATGCTTCCGAAAATAAAAATCGACAAATATAAAAATTCAGTGATCTTTAAACCAAAATTGTTATCAATACTTTCTGTAGGAATAAAAAAAACCCATTTATTGTGCCTAATCGATGATAATAATATATATTGATACCACTATATTAACAAACTAGAGACAGAAAGAATAGTTAACTTTATGTTGACGACAGCCTATGAACAATCAAAATATAGCTATATGTGCGTGTGAGGTTTCTTGTCTACCTGCGGACTGTTACCTTGTGAATTAGGACATTAAAAAGCGTGTCGGTCTAGTACAAAGCAGGGTTAAAATTTCCATTAGATTGACATGTTCTCGTTCTGAACATTCATATGAAATTGTTGCTGGACTGTAAGCAGCCATCCATCATCATAATTATCATCATGTGTTGCCTATATTTTCTATACTACACTACATATGTGTCCAAGGAAATACACAAAGTTAGAACATGATATCAAATTAAAAAAAAAACTACGATCAGTTTTATCACCATAAATCTGAACGTTGGTTTTCTTTTTTGAATTCTTTCACACTCTTTGCTTTCTTTGAGACTCTTGTATGTTATTTAACTGTATGGAAATTTCAGATATTTGTATCTGATTTTTTATACAGTTTTGTATCGTTAGACATTATTTATCATCAAAATGAGAATATTTTTTTGGAGAAAAAAAAACTGAAATTACTCTCTGTAGAATTTTATTTATGCTAGAGAATGTCCTTTTTAATTTTACTGTTAAAGATATTTGATATTTTCAAATCCGTCAGATTTACAACTTTGGGTCTACTTCAGACTTTAAAATTAAATGTTCAGAAAACCCCTAATGTTTGTTAAATCTTAAAGTAAACACATGATGCTGAAACGCGGGAATTTAAATGTATATTAAAGTACCTAGGGAAAAAGTCTAAAATTGGCACTTCTTCTTTCTGTTACAAGTAGATTATCTGATAGTATCGTATAAAGAGTTTGTTGATCGAATGAGAAATAATTTTTTGACTTGAGGTATATTAACGCAAAAAAAGTTGATCAAAGAAAACGCAGCGGTTTTAGAAAATGTTGGAAACATTCTTGGAGCTATGGTATCCATATTTGATAAAATTTGAACTAATTATGTGTATCGACAGGAAAATGGACTAAAATATAATTTCCGACAGATATTTTTTTATTGCAATAAACCATGAAATGCTTCAATTAAAACAGGGAAACGATTTGCATTTGTCCTTTTATGGTGTTAGATTTTGTAAATTTTTTAATGTCAAAAGCATTAATACTGAAATTATTTTAAATTGACGAGGACATTGAGCTGGTATTTATCATTTATCTTATCCATAATTTTGTTTTTTCCTTATTTTATTTTAACATTGGTTTTATAAGAATTTTTATTTCATTAAGATTAGAAGAAATGAATCGAATCGGAATAGGAAAGCTACACAATAATTTGTATAATATATTTTTCTATTTAAAATTGTTACATTACTTAAATATAGAAATATGTCCGAAAACAGAGAATTATATTTATATTAACTGTCAAATTCAGGCCCACCAATATAACTCAAATTCTTATATTGGATTTATAATATACTTAACCGTAAATTAGTCTAGATGACATCTAACTAACTATCTACAAAGACTCTCGACGGTCATTTAACACGATATAAACATAAAGTGAAAATATATATATATATATATATATGTCACGATATCACAGTAGCATGGGTTCGAATCCCGGCGAGGGAAGAACAAAAAATTTGCGAAAGCAAATTTATAGATCTAACATTGTTGGGTTGATGTTTAGACGAGTTGTATATACATTATGTACACAGCCATGTATCACCATCATTGATGGCGATCCGATGGATACATCTGTTGTAGAGTTGTCACTGACTCAGACGTACTTATAAATATAATTATTTTCTGTGACTGTATATTACATTAATTTGTAGGATCCTTTACTATAGATATTTTAGCTGATCTGTAACAGTAACATCTTCATGCCTTATATATCATGTACTGTAGTACGCCGCTAGATTAAAACTGACGAGGAAAGGTAACACACGGCCAGCGAAAGCTCTTTTTTGAGAGCCCAGGTGGTCGTGTGGTCTAGCGGGACGGCTGCAGTGCAGGCGATTTTGTGTCACGATATCACAGTAGCATGGGTTCGAATCCCGGCGAGGGAAAAACAAAAAATTTGCGAATTCAAATTTACAGATCTAACATTGTTGGGTTGATGTTTAGACGAGTTATATATATATATATATATATATCGAATCCCGGCGAGGGAAGAACCAAAAATTTGCGAAAGCAAATTTACAGATCTAACATTGTTGGGTTGATGTTTAGACGAGTTGTATATACATTATGTACACAGCCATGTATCACCATCATTGATGGCGATCCGATAGATACATCTGTTGTAGGGTTGTCACTGACTCGGACGTACTTATGAATATAATTATTTTCTGTGACTGTATCTTACATTAATTTGTAGGATCCTTTACTATAGATAATTTAGCTGATCTGTAACAATAACATCTTCATGCCTTATATATCATGTACTGTAGTACGCCGCTAGATTAAAACTGACGTGGAAAGGTAACACATGCCCACCGAAAGCTCTTTTCTTAGAGAGCCCAGGTGGTCGTGTGGTCTAGCGGGACGGCTGCAGTGCAGGCGATTTGGTGTCACGATATCACAGTAGCATGGGTTCGAATCCCGGCGAGGGAAGAACCAAAAATTTGCGAAAGCAAATTTACAGATCTAACATTGTTGGGTTGATGTTTAGACGAGTTGTATATACATTATGTACACAGCCATGTATCACCATCATTGATGGCGATCCGATGGATACATCTGTTGTTGGGTTGTCTATGACTCAGACGTACTTATGAATATAATTATTTTCTGTGACTGTATCTTACATTAATTTGTAGGATCCTTTACTATAGATAATTTAGCTGATCTGTAACAATAACATCTTCATGCCTTATATATCATGTACTGTAGTACGCTGCTAGATTAAAACTGACGTGGAAAGGTAACACATGCCCACCGAAAGCTCTTTTCTTAGAGAGCCCAGGTGGTCGTGTGGTCTAGCGGGACGGCTGCAGTGCAGGCGATTTGGTGTCACGATATCACAGTAGCATGGGTTCGAATCCGGCGAGGGAAGAACCAAACATTTGCGAAAGCAAATTTACAGATCTAACATTGTTGGGTTGATGTTTAGACGAGTTATATATATATATATATAAATAGATAGCTTAATCGTGTATTTGGATTTTTCTCGGTCCGTTTGATTTTTTTATAATAGGTTAAAAATATATGTTAATCATCGTTTTACCTGTATGAGAGTGAGTTTTTGGGGATCGAATAAGTCAACAAAATGGTTAACTATTGTTTTACTTTTAATTTTGACATTCTTTTTCCGTTAAATAACTGAACACGTCTAATTTATGCTCAATTCATCTCTATATAACGAGTTAAATTGTAGGTTATATCAATACTGATTCAATGAGGTCGAATTATTGACTTGCAAGTTTTACTTTTTCATTTTCATAAATGATTGAAGAAAACCAATCATTGTTTATATCAAGTAATTGTCATAAACAGAGGTAAACAGAATGCTACCTAAAGCAAAAAGGGCGTATGATTACCTGAGTTCATTATTGAGCATTTTATTTTTTATGAAACAAAGCAGGACTAACTCTTTCAATCTGTCTTTTAGTTTGCATTGTGGAGTTGTTGTGTAAAGTGTAAAAAATTCAGACCCAGCATTATAAGGTTACCGTTGTTTATAAGGACACTTATGTTGTTAAGGTATCCAATACAGTGATGGCAGATCTATTTCTTTATCTTAGGTTGAAATTGGAGAGAAATATAGACCAGACCTATGATTATCTGGGATTTCCTCTTTGTTAATTGTCGTGGAGGTATATATAGAGCTTTCTAGTGAACTGTCAATAACTTATTCATTTATCAAGCAGTTTTGTAATGTGATTAACACAAGTAAAGATGTTGTTTGTGACTCTATCTGCGGGGACAAAAACATATTTGTCATGAAAAACGAATTTTGCATCATTTGGGTTTTTCAAGATTGACATTACCATTAGAAAAGACCCGTTCAGTTTCTTAATTTTGATTTGTATCAACGATCTCACAGCAAAAATCCATTTGGAAAAAAGTATTACGTCTTCTTTCCCGCGCTTAGCCCATTGCCTGGCTTAATCCTCGACTAAAACTATCAGTACGTTGAATTTGTGCTTCAAATTGTTTGATAAAAGCTTACGATATTTCGGGCCGTTCGAAAACACTTTTAGCATAGAAGTGTTTTTGACAATGTCTAGGTGACCAGTTATAACGTAGCCAGGCGGATTAGCTATGAATGGGGAACTAGCACAGAAGTAATCAGGAGCTTACGACACAAAGTCATCAATATTGAGATCCTGCAATCTGTTGTACCAAGTATAGAATAAAACATCTTCCACTTGGAATTTAAAGAAATAACCATAATAAAATCAAGTGTTTGTAATAGATATCAGAAGATGTGGTATAAATGAAAATAAGAACAATTTTCATCCAAGTCACAACTAGTAAAAGTTTACATTTATATGTAACAGTACGACAATGAATACAGAGCTTTGTCTCACACCGAACAGCAACCTAAAAATCCCCTAAAAAGTTTAAAACCATTCAAACAGGAAAACCAACGGTCTAATCTATATAATAGAAACACTAATAAACCATATCAACTAACGGCAACCAACGAACAAGACTTTGATTAAGTTAATTTTAATTTATTTTGACGAAAAAAACAAGGTCCATGACCCCAAGTTTTTATATCGAAATTACAAATTCCTTAACCCAGATGTCTTTGACAGGAATCGAACATTTATACATGATACCACTTTATAATGCTATGTTCTAAAAAATATTTTCCCAATTTTCAGATTGCAATGGCAGGTCAATTTATCAGAGTTTTATACTTGCTTCGAATAGACCTTATTATTGGTTGGTATATTTTATTCATTTATAAGATATAAACTTTCCTTCTGAAATTAATGATTAAGCATTAGTGTCTTATATATTACTAGAATAGGACGGTTTGATTTCTACAACAACATATTACAATGTTCTTTGTACAGTATTAAGTTATAAGACAAATACATTCTGATCCGTTGTGGTGTAATTATATCGCCAAAATATCATTCTGTTATTATCTTTAACTGTTCCCGTGTTAGACAATGAAAAAAACCAAAAACAAAACATGCGTGCACTTCTATATACCTTTTCACAACTTACAAACATTCTTCTTTAAGTAGCAGGTTTTGGCCTGCCAGAAGACATTCCCAGCGAGAACTTGTATGTGTACAATGGTGATACGGCCAACCTGGTATGTCCCTACATGTCAATGGAAAATTCAGCCCAGTGGAGGGGTCCCGTGGGTTTGACTGTATATACCGACGCTGGAAGAATAAAAAATTCACTAACAAATTACGGAAGGCTGCAAGTAGTTTTTAGTAATGTCACTGGCGAAAGTAATCTGCTGATAAGTACCTTTTCTGAAACAGATGAAGGGCTTTATCGATGTATCACAATGTTGAATGGAACTGCCGTCCATAAAGATTTCATGGTGATCCTCTTCAGTAAGTATATAGATTTTTAAGTAAGCATATAGATTTCAACAACTAGCCTATTTCTACAAGAATTGAACAAAATGATTCAACTATACAGCATTATCGAAACATTATAAAATTATGTGTTGATGTCAGTATTTTGTTATCTTTCATTTATTTACAGCGTGTCTAGAGCAACGCATGGTGCATAAACACTTGTAAACTTGTAGATGATATGAAAAAATGTTTTTTTCAACATAAAGAAAACACTAGCTTTTTAACGTACCAGTCAACTCGTTATAACTATACACATACAGTTTACTATCAAGCTCATCCAGGTCAACACACATGTCCGTTTCACCGAAATGAGTCCTTAAATTCATATATCACCCACAAATTTTCAACTCTAGTCTAATTTCTTCCTTTGCTCAAAGTGTCCTATATTTACCTCAACCGCCTACACGTTTTCGACGTTCTAATCGCAGAACCATGCCCTTTTCAAGACCTTTTACAGTTTAGAATTTAATTTATTGCTAGTGTGTCCTCTGTGACGACAGTAACATTGTCAGTAAATTTAATGATAGCGACGGTTTTCAGCTGGGGTAAAAAACTTCAATGCCTTTTTTCACACAAATATTTATCATCATCGCAATAATCCCCGCTATCTAAAGTTTGATTTCTTTTTACTTACTTTGTAACTTAAGTTAGATGTTGTTTACCATTTTTTATGTTTCTAAAATCCACCAAGATATACGATCATGGGGAACAAATCCTACATTTATGATTTTTACGACTGAAAATGCCTCGTTATTACATGTATTATGACTTTCTATTTTCCATCATTGCATTAACTACATACGGGATCTTATTCGTGTTATGTATGCATCACAATGCAATTTTTCAAATATTCCAACTATAACGATATTAAACTTCATCTTTGGGTTCTTGTTACTAACCATTCTTTCTATTTTACATACTTCTATATATCATAAATTTTATAATATTCTTTGCTTCCTCCAATTCATTTTTACCATAAAAAACGAAATGTGAATACTAATAAGAATATTAATTTTTTTTGTAAAAAAGAACCACCTTTAAATATGACGGTGTCTAATGTCACTGACGATGGGACAATACATGTACTCGAAGGTACACAAATAACTTTAAGCTGTTATGTTGGCAGTGGAGTACCAGAGGAAATGATGACGTGGATTTCAAATGATATCCTGTTGAATAATGGTGGACCAGGATATCTAGAGTACATATTTATTCCAAAAAGAATTGACCATATGAGGTACTTCACATGTAGTGCTAGTAATGACAATACACATGAACCACTCAGTCAACGAGTACAATTAGAAGTTGTATGTAAGTATATAACGACTAATGTTCCGTGTCCTGGTTTTTCAAAATTTTCTCTTGAAAATAAAAAAGTAGAAAAAAACCTTGCTTGTGTTGACAAAAAAATGTATTCGAAACTTAATGTCTGTATATAATTATATATATATGTTGAACTCAGATCGACGTCCGTTCCTCAAATCGACGTCCAAATCTGACCTCACATTCTCAAATCGACGTCCAATATTTTAAATACTCTAATCCACGTCCAATATTACTTCATGTATTGACAAAACGACCGCTGATGGAATACAAGACTTACACTTATACATGTACATGTTTTGTAGGGTTCCAGATCATGACAACTAAATTTTCAAACATTTATACATACTTTCCAAATAGATTTTTTCAACCCGAAATAGGTAAAATACATATTAATATTTATCTTGATAAACAGTTAGTCCAATCGATCTACATTACAGTATGTCATTCATATTCATAACAATAAATAACATGCATGTTAGTGTAAGTCAATGAGAAAACAACCCAACAACAAAGAAAACAAAACGACATCTAGAGGTCATAAGTCAGTCTTCAGTAATGCACAAAAAAAGAAGTATAGCCAATGGTTATGATCGTATTATAATTCGGACTTTGTTTATATCTAGAGTGAAACATATACGAAAGAAACTGGCATTTTGTATAGAAACTATTCATACCGGAAATGTTGGATTTTTTAGTAATCTATATATCTATACACAAGAACATTTATTATAGTGATCTTTATATATATATATATATATATATATATATCTTCCCGGCGAGGGAAGAACGAAAAATTTGCGAAAGAAAATTTACAGATCTAACATTGTTGGGTTGATGTTTAGACGAGTTGTATATACATTATGTACACAGCCATATATCACCATCATTGATGGCGATCCGATGGACACATCTGTTGTAGAGTTGTCACTGACTCAGACGTACTTATAAATATAATTATTTTCTGTGACTGAATATTACATTAATTTGTAGGATCCTTTACTATAGATAATTTAGCTGATCTGTAACAATAACATCTTCATGCCTTATATATCATGTACCGTAGTACGCCGCTAGATAAAAACTGACGAGGAAAGGTAACACACGGCCAGCGAAAGTTCTTTTTTTTTTGAGGGCCCAGGTAGTCGTGTGGTCTAGCGGGACGGCTGCAGTGCAGGCGATTTGGTGTCACGATATCACAGTAGCATGAGTTCGAATCCCGGCGAGGGAAGAACCAAAAATTTGCGAAAGCAAATTTACAGATCAAGTTATATATATATATAACTCGTCTAAACATCAACCCAACAATGTTAGATCTGTAAATTTGCTTTTGCAAATTTTTGGTTCTTCCCTCGCCGGGATTCGAACCCATGCTACTGTGATATCGTAACACCAAATCGCCTGCACTGCAGCCGTCCCGCTAGACCACACGACCACCTGGGCTCTCAAAAAAAGAGCTTTCGCTGGCCATGTGTTACCTTTCCACGTCAGTTTTAATCTAGCGGCGTACTACAGTACATGATATATAAGGCATGAAGATGTTATTGTTACAGATCAGCTAAATTATCTATAGTAAAGGATCCTACAAATTAATGTAAGATACAGTCACAGAAAATAATTATATTCATAAGTACGTCTGAGTCATAGACAACCCAACAACAGATGTATCCATCGGATCGCCATCAATGATGGTGATACATGGCTGTGTACATAATGTATATACAACTCGTCTAAACATCAACCCAACAATGTTAGATCTGTAAATTTGCTTTCGCAAATTTTTGGTTCTTCCCTCGCCGGGATTCGAACCCATGCTACTGTGATATCGTGACACCAAATCGCCTGCACTGCAGCCGTCCCGCTAGACCACACGACCACCTGGGCTCTCAAAAAAAGAGCTTTCGCTGGCCATGTGTTACCTTTCCACGTCAGTTTTAATCTAGCGGCGTACTACAGTACATGATATATAAGGCATGAAGATGTTATTGTTACAGATCAGCTAAATTATCTATAGTAAAGGATCCTACAAATTAATGTAAGATACAGTCACAGAAAATAATTATATTCATAAGTACGTCTGAGTCAGTGACAACCCTACAACAGATGTATCCATCGGATCGCCATCAATGATGGTGATACATGGCTGTGTACATAATGTATATACAACTCGTCTAAACATCAACCCAACAATGTTAGATCTGTAAATTTGCTTTCGCAAATTTTTGGTTCTTCCCTCGCCGGGATTCGAACCCATGCTACTGTGATATCGTGACACCAAATCGCCTGCACTGCAGCCGTCCCGCTAGACCACACGACCACCTGGGCTCTCAAAAAAAGAGCTTTCGCTGGCCATGTGTTACCTTTCCACGTCAGTTTTAATCTAGCGGCGTACTACAGTACATGATATATAAGGCATGAAGATGTTATTGTTACAGATCAGCTAAATTATCTATAGTAAAGGATCCTACAAATTAATGTAAGATACAGTCACAGAATAAAGATGTAAAATTATTGCAAATGAGACAACTCTATACAAGAGACCAAATGACATAGAAATTAACAACTACAGATCAATGTACGGCCTTCAACAATGAACAAGCCCATACCGCATTGTCAGCATGTTTCACCTTGCACAATATAAATATAGAAATATGTTGTTCAGTCTGGAGTTTTATGTTATGTTATGTGAACTGGTCATCTGTTCGCTGTCGTTCGTTTTTAGCCATGCGTTGTCAGTTAAGCTCGCCTTTTTTTAATGTCCTCGTTGTACCTTTTTTTAAAGACATATGTCATACGGGTATAATTCAATAAAATGCCTTATTATGAACCAAATATGATACTGAACGTAAATCTCGTGGTCATGCTATCTATCTTAACCTACCAGTAATTTAATTCAAAAGAGGTGTTTACATTTATTAAGCCTTTGAGCTATTTCTTTGTGTATTACAGTTATTCCAAAAGTGACCATCAACGGCAGCGAAAAGATTCAAATTTCGGAAGGTCAAAGACTAGTTTTGACCTGTTTTGTAGATACAAACGTTAAAAACTATACCTTAAAATGGATAATCAAAGACAATGTAGATATTACAGATAAAGACACGAGTGACAACATTCTAAATTCTTTTGATGAATATTTACCAAAAAGTACTTTAACAATTCTTTGGATCAGGAAAGACTACAATGGACAAATACAATGTCGAGCGATAAACGAAGCAGGAATTGGAACAGACACAATTGATATCTATGTAAAATGTGAGTAAATAATTTTTAAACTGTCTAAGAAAAATGCCAGTTATATTATTTACAGATACTTTTAACTTTTTAAAATTTTATTTTAAAACATTCTGAAGCTTTTCAAAAGTTTTTTTTCTTCAGGAAACAAGGTATTGACATTTTACGTGGATAGTCTTTTGTGAGATTTTCTTAATAATTAAGAATCAAAATCGAAATCGAAATGATCGTTATTAGCATTTAGAACTACATTTTCATTTCTCCTTAGTGTTTGTATATTGGCCAATACCGAAAATCCAATTTTTGTTTATCTTTATATACAGAAAGAGATGACAATATTTCCAAACAACTTGTGGGAACATAAAAAACCAGTGGGAATATTCTAGATATTTTAAGAACGTGAAAACATGTCACCAGTGAGTTGAGACACAAAATTATATCAATGAACACTAAACAGAAAACGAAACCGGTCAAATATGTAACAAAATCTAGTAAATAGTCCGAAAGTGATGTAATTATATATTACGCCACATCTTTTCCTGCATTTCATTGGAATTATATATACTTGTTTAGATTCAGAGCAGAAAGTTTAATGAAGTCAAACGACTTTCTATGAAACTCAAATTGCAATATAATTAACAGAAAAAAAACTAAGAAAACTAATATTTTAAAATTCAATGTTACAGAAGTTTATATTCATATTGTTTTCATTATGTTGTTGACCGTAAAGGTATATCTGTTTCGGAGATGAAGATGAATATGTTTCAATCGTTATAACCATCGTTAATGCCGCCCTCCTTTTACCAAAATGTGCGTACGGAATTAGATTTTTCAACGAGTTTTGAATGTGTGTTAAAAGTAGCTACAAGACGGATGCTGCATGTGCAACAGGATCTGCCAAGCCCTCCACAGCACCTGGTTTTTGATGGGGACAGAAAAAATCTGAAGGAATAAACAGCATGTTGTCAGCACTACTGTGTTAATATGTCTCTAAAGCAATCATACAACATCTTCTTTTTTCATATATATAATTGATGTTTTATTTTAAAATCTAGTATTTGTTTTAAAGATTTGTATATTTGTTTGCAGATAAACCGGTTATAATTTCAAACATTTCACTTGTGATTTTAAAGGCAGAAATAAACGAACCAGCTAACATTTCCATTTTGGTTCAAAGTTTTGAAAAACCAAAGATTGCATGGATGTTTTCTTCTGGTGGAATAACCGGGCTTTGGTCTATACACAAACATATAAATGCATCATCCGATACAGATACATTTATTTTGTCCAGCATAATTGTTCCACGTAGACACAAACATTTTGGAAATTATACAGTTCGAGTTAGAAATAGTGAAGGCAGTGACGAAATGACGTTTAAATTAACATATAAAGGTACGTTATGGCTTTTGGGTTTCCAGATTTTCGAATATGTATGGTACAAAGTTAAATTTTACAATCACAAATGAGTATCAACCGCAGGTCTATTGTTAAAAAATCTTAGAAATGGAAATATATGTATAACTATTAGGTAACGTCACAAGTCGTTACTATTAACGATAAAAATTCTGTCTGATGAACCGTAAGAGATGCATGCGGTAAAAGTGCTTTACAGAAATAATGTTCGATTCATAATGTGATTTTTTTGTGTTTTTTATTTTTAAACTTATAATTAAGTCTTAATTGAAAACAACATTCAAATGCAACAGATCTAACATTTATGGGCTGATAGTAAGACGCATTAAAAATACAGATTGATTTTTCCGCCTTACATCACCATCACTGGTGAGCCGATGGATAAAATCTGTCGTAGCATTGTCACTGGTTTAGACGTATTTATAATATAATTATTTCTGTGACTGCATACTACAATAAGTTGTAAGATCCTTTACGATAGATAATTCAGCTGATCTGAAAAAATCCATCTTCATGCCTTACATATCATGTTTTATGTTATGACGCTAGATAAAAACTGACGAGGAAATGGTTACACCAGCCCACTGAAAGCTTGATTGTTATAGAGTCTAGTAGGTCGAGTGGTCTAGCGCGTCGGTCATAGTGCAATGTGATTTAGTGTCACGATATCTCAGTAGCATGAGGTCGAATCCCGGTCAAGGAAGAACAAAACATTTACTTCTGAAAGTTTACAAATCTTATATAATTATATATATGTTAGTTTGAAAATTACATGACATGACTTTTCATATTGTCATAATTATAAATTAACTGTTAACAAAACTTTGAATTTTTGAAATACTAAGGCTTTTCTACCTCAGGAAAAGTTTACTATAGCTGTATTTGTCAAAACGTTTATGATTTGTTTGGTACTTAATGCTCCTCAACTTCGTACTTTATTATGCCTTTTTAACTTTTTTTTAATTCGAGCGTCACTGATTATTCTTTGGTAGACAAAACGCGCGTCTTGCTGTAGTACAACAAGTCAATACTGGTATCTATAATGATATATAAAAAAGAAGACGTGGTATGATTGCCAATTATACAACTATCCACAAAAGACAAAAATGACACAGAATTAACAACTATAGGTCACCGTACGGCCTTAAACAATGAGCAAGGCCCATACCGCATAGTCAGCTATAAAAGGCCCCAATAAGACAATGTAAAACAATTCAAACGAGAAAACTAACGGCCTTATTTTGAAAAAAAAATGAACGAAAAACAAATATGTAACACATAAACAAGCGACAACCACTGAATTACAGGCTCCTGACTTGGGACAGGCACATACATAAATAATATGGCGGGGTTAAACATGTTAGCTGGATCCTAACCCTCCCCCTAACCTGGGACAGTGGTATAACAGTACAACATAAGAACGAACTATAAAAATCAGTTGAAAAAGGCTTAACTCATCGGATGGACAAAAATAAAAATGAGTTTATATACAACCACTGGGTCGATGCCACTGCTGGTGGAGATTTGATTCCCGAGTATACCACCAGCACAGTAGTCAACACTTCCGTGCTGACATGAATTATCCTGGCTATGGTCATATTTGAAAATTAACTGTTAACAAACTTTTAATTTTTGAAATACGTAGGCTTTTCTATCTCAGAAAAGGATTACCGTAGCTATATTTGGCAAAACTTTTAGGAAATTGTGATTCTCCATGGCCTTAAACTTCGTACTTTATTTGGCCTTTTAAACTTTTTTTCGATTCGAACGTCATTGATGAGTCACTGTCGCGTCAGGTGTAAATACAAAATTTCAATCCTGGTTTCTATGATGAGTTTATTTACACCAACAGTGATAAAACTGTATTGTTTTGATGCTAAATATTTGTCCCTGGGTCGATGCTACCGCTGGTGGAGTTTTTATTCTCCGAGAGTATCACGAGCCAAGAAGTCAGCACTTCTGTGTTGGCAGGAATTATCATTCATATGGTCATAATTTTAAATTAACTGTTTACTGTAACTTTGAACTCTTGAAATACTAAGGTTTTTATAACTCAGGAACAGAATAATTTGTCTGTATTTGGCGAAACTTTTAGGAAATTTGGTCCTCAATGCTCTTCAACTTCGTACTTTATTTGGCCTTTTTTTTAAAAATTCAAGCGTCACTGATGAGTCTTTTCAAGACAACGCGTGCGCCTGGTGTAAACAAACAAATTCAATCCTGGTACCTATTCTGAGTTTATTTACACCCAAACAGTGATATAATTGAATTGTTATGATGCTAAATATTTGTCCTTCAACGGGATTCGAACACACACCTTTGATACATTAAGTCTACGCAAGAGACAGCTTTACACTATGCATATGCCCACTGGATCTCAGTGTGTTCGTAATACAGAGTAAATACAAATATTTATATAAGTCTGAAAATTACATCCAACGGTGTTTGAATTAGGTTTTTGTGCTGACAATTTTTTGTCCCTTAACGGGATTCGAACTCCCACCTTATGTATAGTTTTTAGACTTAGATCGACGTTCGGTCACTTATCGACGTCTGTTTCTCAAATTGACGTCCAAATCTGTGTCCTATATTTAACCCTCTATCGACGTCCAATGGGACGTAATTAAACACAAAAATGACGTCCGACCGATCAGCAGACCCTCATCATGATGTTTACATTCATTTTTTAGCTCACCTGGCCCGAAGGGCCAAGTGAGCTTTTCCCATCACTTTGCGTCCGGCGTCCGGCGTCCGTCGTCCGTCGTCGTCCGTCGTCGTTAACTTTTACAAAAATCTTCTCCTCTGAAACTACTGGGCCAAAAAAAACCAAACTTGGCCACAATCATCATTGGGGTATCTAGTTTAAAAAAATGTGTGGCGTGACCCGGCCAACCAACCAAGATGGCCGCCATGGCTAAAAATAGAACATAGGGGTAAAATGCAGTTTTTGGCTTATAACTCAAAAACCAAAGCATTTAGAGCACATCTGACATGGGTTAAATTGTTCATCAGGTCAAGATCTATCTGCCCTGAAATTTTCAGATGAATCGAACAACCCCTTGTTGGGTTGCTGTCCCTGAATTGATAATTCTAAGGAAATTTTGCTGTTTTTGGTTATTTTCTTGAATATTGTTATAGATAGAGATAAACTGTAAACAGCAATAATGTTCAGCAAAGTAAGATCTACAAATAAGTCAACATGACCAAAATGGTCAGTTGACCACTTTAGGAGTTATTGCCCTTTATAGTCAATTTTTAACCATTTTTCGTAAATCTTAGTAATCTTTTAGAAAAATCTTCTTCTCTGAAATTACTGGGCCAAATTTAACCAAACTTGGTCATAATCATCATTGGGGTATCTAGTTTAAAAAATGTGTGGCATGACCCAGCCAACCAACCAAGATGGCCGCCATGGCTAAAAATAGAACATAGGGGTTAAATGCAGTTTTTGGCTTATAACTCAAAAACCAAAGCATTTAGAGCAAATTTGACGGGGTAAAATTGTTTATCAGGTCAAGATCTATCTGCCCTGAAATTTTCAGATGAATCGGACAACCCGGTGTTGGGTTGCTGCCCCTGAATTGATAATTTTAAGGAAATTTTGCTGTTTTTGGTTATTATCTTGAATATTATTATAGATAGAGATAAACTGTAAACAGCAATAATGTTCAGCAAAGTAAGAACTAAAAATAAGTCACTATGACTAAAATAGTCAATTGACCCCCTAAGGAGTTATTGCCCTTCATAGTCAATTTTTAACAATTTTCTTAAAATTTGAAGATTTTCAATAACATTTTCCACAGAAAGTACTGTTATAGATCGAGATAATTGTAAGCAGCAAGAATGTTTAGTAAAGTAAGATCTACAAACACATCACCATCACCAAAACACAATTTTGTCATGAATCCATCTGTGTCCATTGTTTAATATTCACATAGGCCAAGGTGAGCGACACAGGCTCTTTAGAGCCTCTAGTTTTTATCAATACCTGTATCGTTGAGTCATTTTATGAAGTAGCTTACAGAAACTATTACTGTTTTAAGTATATTGCTATAAAAAATAAAAGAACAAACACCAGGAAATGACAATAAGACAATCACTGACATCATATTACTATTACATGTACTTGCATATTAAATATTTAGTTGAGATATGTCATATTCTCGACCTACGTTGTTGTTTTCCTTTTGTTTTTATATAAACTAAAGGCTCTAAAGAGCCTTTGTCGCTCACCTTGGTCTATATGTATGTGCATATTAAACAAAGGACACAGATGGATTCATGACAAAATTATGTTTTGGTGATGGTGATGTGTTTGTAGATCTTACTTTACTGAAATTCTTGCTGCTTACAATTATCTCTATCTAAATTGAACCTGGCCCAGTAGTTAAAGTGGAAAATATTTTGTAATATTTTACAAAATTTATGAAAATTATTAAAAATTGACTATTAAGGGCAAGAACTCCTTAAGGGGACGATTGAACATTTTTAGGTCTTACTTTGCTGTAAATTATTTCTGTTTACAGTTTATCTCTATCTGTAATAATATTCAAGTAAATAACCAAAAGCTGTAAAATTTTCTTAAAATTACAATTTCGGGGCAGCAACCCAACAACATGTTGCCTGAATTGTCTGACAATTCCAGGGCAGATAAATCTTGAGCTAATAAATAATTGTATCTCAACAGATTTGCTTTAAATGCTTTGGTTTCAGAGATATAGGCCAAAAACTGCATTTGACACCTTTGTTCTATTTCTAGCTACGTCGGCCATCCTGGTTCGAGAGCGGGGTCATCGAACACAATTTTTTTAACTAGATACCCTCATGATGATTGTGGACAAGTTTGGTAAAATTTGTCTCAGTAGTTCCAGAGGAGAAGATTTTTGTAAAAGATAACAAAAATTTATGAAAAAATGTTAAAAATTTACTATAAAGGGCAAGAACTCCTTTAGGACGCAACTGACCATTTCGATCATCGGACTTATTTGTAGATCCTATTTTGCTGAACATTATAGCTGTTTACAGTTTATCTCTATCTATAATAATATGCAAGATAATAATCAAAAACGGAAAAATTTCCTTAAAATTACCAATTCAGGGGCAGCAACCTAACAGCGGGTTGTCCGATTTATCTGACAATTCAGGGCGGATAGATCTTGACATGAAAATTTTTTTTACACTCATGTCAGGTTTGCTCTAAATGCTTTTGTTTCATAGATATCAGCCAAAATCAAAGTTTACCCCTACGTTCTATTTCTAGCCATGGCGGCAATCTTGGTCGGTTGGCCTGGTCACCGGACACATTTTTTAAACTAGATACCCTAATAATGATTGTGGCCAAGTTTAGTTAAATTTGGCCATTCAGTTTCAGAGAAGATTTTTGTACGACGGACTACGGACGACGGACGCAAAGTTATGAGAAAAGCTCACTTGGCCCTGTGGGCCAGGTGAACTCATAAATCACATACGAGTATACATTTTACGACAACGAGACAACAATCCAAAAACAAAGATAATTAAAAGACATCTAGAGGGTAGTATGCAAACTCATTCATTAGAAATTGTGACAATAGGAATAGTATATGATTTAAGTACAAAATATTACATAAAATCTACAAATAGAACAATCAGGACAATAAACTACGGGTTTTTAAAAGCAGTTAAATACAGAGAAATTGCATGACTACCATACAACACCGTTAAAGGTAACGATGAATGTATACAAATGTTTTCACGTTTTTAAAGAATAGCTTGTATATATGTATTAAAGATCAAACATTAACGAATTCAAGGACAGAATTATTGCATGTCAATAAAAAAACTATGACAGAGTTAAAGTGCAAATATAATTACGGAGTTTTTCGTTATCTTAATATATACAGAGTCCTTAATGGTAAAGTTTTTTTGTGAAGATAAAAAACTTTTTTAGCTAGGATTTAACTAGTTCATATATAGAAAAATTGATAAAACTGAAGCAAATTTGACTTTGAATATTCCCCAATTAACTTTTTGTACTAAGAATAAAAACACATTACTTTGAACTTGATATATATATATATTGAAGTATATAACTCAGCGTTTTCTCTCTGTAAATAAATTTTAGGAAAATCTTTTTAATTCTTTTCAGAATGGCACGTTAACTTCATCCCAAAGAAACTGATTGTGAATACATCTAAAATTGTTCAAATGTGCTGCATGGTTAACCCAAAACACTATTCAGGATGGGCGATTAAAATCTACCACTATTGGAATGGCGTGTTTATTCGACAGTTTGGTGACATTGCGGTTGACCAAAATACAGCCAATCTTTCCTTCTCTTATAGTGAATATACTGACACAGGGGAATATGTGTGTTCAATGAGCATACACGAGGCTATTTTTACCTCAGCAATTAGTTTGCATGTTTTAGGTAATTTTCTAAATATGTTGTATCCTATCAGATAGGATGATTGTTTTTATGCCCCACCTACGATAGTAGAGGGGCATTATGTTTTCTGGTCTGTGCGTCCGTTCGTCCGTTCGTCCGTCCGTTCGTTCGTCCATCCGTTCGTTCGTTCGTCCGTCTGTCCCGCTTCAGGTTAAAGTTTTTGGTCGAGGTAGTTTTTAATGAAGTTGAAGTCCAATCGACTTCAAACTTGGTACACATGTTCCCTATGATATGATCTTTCTAATTTTAATGCCAAATTAGAGATTTTACCCCAATTTCACGGTCCACTGAACATAGAAAATGATAGTGCGAGTGGGGCATTCGTGTACTGAGGACACATTCTTGTTTTTATAAATTTAAAAACGCAGTGATTTTAGTCTTTGCGTCAGATAAGAAAATAAATGACTCTTTGATATAAATAAAACAGCCGTTAAAATCAAGGAACGAGTGAGATAATGATAACAATAATAAAGTGTTTATAAAAGAAATAACATGACATGTTATGGTATAGAATCTTTTATTACCCTTTTGAATAGTAAAAAATGAGAGTAACAACTGCAATTGGAATACTATTTTATAAATACAATTAAAAAATTGGAATTCAGAAATATGGCCATGCTATTCTTCATTGTGAACATTAAACCGTTAAGTATTTAAACGAATACGAATAAAACATAAAAAAAATAAAAAAAAATTTAACATAAGGATTTCTTTTAGGTCCTCCCGTAATAACAAGACAAAGAATCATACAGAGCCACACTAGTATTGAACTACACGTAGATCTTTATTCAAACCCACTTCATTCGTACATAGAATGGTTTTCAAGCAAAAACGGAAAAGAAATAAAAATAAATATTGACAATTTACAAGCAAAACAACTTACTGTGAATACAACCGTATTTATCTCAAGCTACAAAGTCAATGTACCTGTGAGAGGACTCAAAATCAAGCTAAGGATTGTTAAAAAAGAGACAATCTACACTGACAAATATATATGTCATATCAAAAACTCTTTTGGAGCAGCAGAGACGTCATTTGATATGTTGATGTATCCAGCTGAATACACATATCCTGCTACTACAAATCCTGATAATACGCATTCAAATAACAGCAATGTTTCAAATGGATATGGTATGGTAATCTAATGACTTTAAGGTTTATGTTTTGATCAAAAGTTGCAAGCCTCAAAATTAAAAAAATCCCGTACATGTCAATTATTAAAACAACATGTTATTCTCAAATAGTTGGCCAACAGTTGGTTGATAACCGTACAAACCATTTTTCACACGTTGTGAAGGATCGTTTTACGAATGCTAAACATTTAAAAAAAAATTTAACAGATGTTTTGCGTAGAATATAAATTAGCTGGTTACAAAAAAAAATAAGGAATGGACTACCTAGGCTGTATTTGGTACAACGTCTCGGAATTCTGGGTCTAAATGCTGAAATAATTCATAGTCTAGTGATTATGATGACCGCATCTATCCTTTTGAACTTTGAATAAATGAATCAACAGTTATTTTAGTTTCATATCTTGAACCAGATATATAGTTGTCAAATGTAGCAGGCTTATAATGTGATACACCAGACGCGTTTGGTAATTTGCTTAGAAGGTTTATAAAAGATAATATTATTTATATAATAATCAATCAGGTGTAAAATAAACTCCAGCATACTAGGAACATTTGTTATACTCATCAACATATAAGATAAGTTTCTAACATCAGTGGAATAAATATAATACAGATGGAAAAAGTATTCCATGACATTATTTCCGCAGAACAAATATTATTATAATATCATTTCCCTCAGGAACGTTGACACTCTATATGTCGATCATCGAATGTTACTCATCGCTGATTTTATTTTCTTGTCATGAGCAAGAAGCGAATGAACTAATTACTCTTTTGGAAGGAATTTATTTTTTAACTCGTCCCTAGTTTTAGATGCAATTCGCTTTGTTCAATCTTCAGCTTCCTCTGCAGTGCTTTTTTACTTGTTTGTCTTTCATTTATTTTTTGTTAAAGTCTAGATGTTTTGAGCTATTGTTTTTGCCACTTGATAAAGAACTTTCCGTTTTGAATTTTCGGGGGAATTCAGTATTTTTACTAATTTACTTTTAAGATATTTTGTTTTCTAACTAGGGTTTGATTGTCTTTTTAATAGCGTCTACATATCCAATCATGTACATTAAATACGGATTACTACTTTTGAATTTTAAAAGCATCCGATATGCTTTTACCTTTTTTGGAATATCCTTTTGGATTTAAAAAAAAATTAATTGCTTTCATCTTTGTATTTTATTTTGCCTTTGGAGTGTATGATTTGATTGCGACTGGTATGCCTTATATAGAAGAAAACTGTGTTTTACGTACATAAAATGTACTTACTAATAAGCCATGTATATTATATGAGGTGCTTCTCGTTTCAGATATTATGCGACCTCAAAGGTGTGTCTTGATTGGTTTGATTTCTGCATTTGCAATAACCAATGCCGTATTGATTACATACATTGTTGTTCGAAGATGGAATACAAGTTCTAGAGGTATGACTTATATTAAGAAACGTTACACAAACTAGCAACAGTACACCAGTAATTTGTCATATCTTTTTCACAATCTCCTTAAACTATTCGTATTCGGGTTTTGAATATTACACGACAATGAAATATAATAAAAAACAAATGGTATCAAAACGGTTTTGTGAGAATACGCTTTTGTTTATTTTTGAAAATTTTTGTATTCTAAGTGTCCTGGAAGAACTTTATAATTGCTTATAATTGCACAGACACTTCATTTAAACGTTCATGGATAGTTGTCACATTGGCAATCATATCACATCTCCTTTTTTATACCAATACTAGGTATGAAATTTTCAAAATCCAGATTTCTGGGAAAATATATAAAAACCTTTCGAAATTGATAAACAAGTTTTTATGCAAATTTAACATTGTTGTGCTGATATTTAGAGTAATTATTTATATAAACGGAGACACAGAGAATGTGAATAACGGGGGACCGGTATGTCAGAGTAGGGGAAACCCCTGACAAACTTTTTGTCCAAAGTGGCTCAAATGAGGATTCGGTATATCGAGGCCCTCAGTGAGCGTTTATAGCAAAATCATGAAACAAATATATATATAAAAATGAGATTTTATCAGTATATTTGATGTCGTTATTTTCATAGTATTATTATTTGGATTGTGACGTTTATACCTGATTTTTATTTGTGGGGGGAGGGGTAGGGAGGGTTGTCCAAAAAGTGTTGTTGTTTTTTGTAAAGTAAAATAACAAAAATACCGAACTCCGTAAATTAGAGCTGTGGATAACTTATATTTTACCAATATCATCCATCGATGAGAACAAAAAATGGTCGTCCCATCTTAATACTTGTTTGAACTGGGATACTGAAATATAAGTGGAATGTTGTTGGAATTTTGTCTTGTCCTTCTGTGTATATTTATGAAGCATTCACTATAATGACATAATAAGTAAATTTAAAGAAAATCACAAGATGAAATATCTCAAAAGAATGTATGTCTTTTAGATCACCATTCTCTTTCTGTCTGTGTTATCAAGAATAGTAAAATAGATTTATTAAAGACATTGAAAGTTGAAAGTATCAAAATATGTTTACACACAAGATTTTCAGATTGTTAGTTTTAAGTAAAAAGTGTGCGTGTTATTTTCTAGACCTATTTCCCCATTCGAATCGTTTTCAAACTTTTATCAATTTAAAATGAAAAAGATGTAATGAAAGCAGTTTTATTAACAAAAACGATTGAGGATATAAATGTAACAAATTTAAAATTCAGAATTATACGATAATCCAGTTTCAATGATGAGTTTTAGTTTAACAAAAAGATAAATAGATAAAAAAATGAACGTTGTAGCATATATTTGGAATAAAGATTGTTAAAATGTTTTTCTATCAACTCATCATAGATATCAGGATTTTGAGTCATATTCATTCTTTACTGAAAGTAAAAATGAATATCGTGTACGAAGCTACTTCATTTCGTGGTCAGTCGCAGTGTAAAACAAAAGACACATTGACATATTTCTTCTATAATTCTCCAAATTTATACATTTCTATTTTTATTTTTTGTAAAAACATAATGAGTAAAGTTTTGTGAGAAAAAAACCAACATGCATTGCATATCAGTTAATATATATATAATTTTTGTTTAAAGTTTTGGGTGAAGTAATTGGCCATGCTCCAAACGAAATTAGGTGAGTATTTGACTTTAGTGTTTATTGAATTACAAAAATATACTAAATGATTATGAATGATGAAAGATGCCAATTCATATCACTACTAAAATTGTTTTTTCTAAATACAACAAATGCTGATAACACGCATTCAAATAACAACATCATTTCAAAGGGGCACTAGCTACGAGATATATAAAAAAATCTAATATATTTTTTGCTCAGTCATTAATGGAAATGCAAATAGTGAAATAAGAATTCGCTTTTAACAGCCAGTATTGTTCAATTTTGTAAAAATAAGCTTAAAACATTAATTATGAATCATTCACTTGCAAGTGAATAATTCGACCTCATTGAAAACGTATTCAGGTGAATTTCAATTTAACCCCATAGCTTAAGATGGATAACACGTGAATTGTATATGTACATATAAAAAAGAAGATGTGGTATGATTGCCAATGAGACAACTATCCACAAGAAACCAAAATGACACAGACAGTTATTTGAGGAAAAGAAAGTCAACATTGAAAGTGAAACAAAGGTAAATCATTTGATTGACTGATTCGATCCACCAAAATTGTTCTTAAACAGGTAAAAACGATGATAAACATTTATTTTTCATCTATAATATGAAATTAAATAGACCTAGAAAAATCCAATAACACGAGTTTGCTTAATATATTTATATCTATATTGATGTTTACATCGCTTATATCGTCATCGGATGACTTTAGAGGTCAACTCGATAGTTAATTAGATGGCGTATAAACTTAAATACACGCGAAACGATGCTACGTATTTTCATGCCTGTGCCCTGTTAATTGTTTATTTTAGACTTTTAATAGTTTGGATAAATGTTTTACTTTGTTCTAAATGAAATATGAGAATTTGATTAAAATCGATGAACATGAATTTGACAGCTAGTGCCCCTTTAAGGTTCATGTTTTGGTCAGAGGTTGCAAGTTTCAAAATAAAAAAAAACAAAAAACGTACATGTTAATTATTAAAACAACATGTTATTCTCAATAATTTGCCAACAGTCGGATGATAGTGTTTAAACAACTGTACAACTTGCGGTTATTGCTATTATTAAATATTAACTTTTTACGCATAAAAGGGAACCATTTTCACACGTTGTGAAGGATCGCTTTGCGAATGTTAAACAGAGGCTGAGTATTTGAACATCTCAACTAAATAGTAGTTAAAATCTGATAATAATTAATTACAATGTATTTAACTTTAGTTAAAATTTATTATTTTATTTCTATTTATTTGAGATGTTTAAATACGCAGCCTCTATTGTTATTACTCTACTGAAGTAAAATTTGAAATATTTACAGAATTAGATCGGTCAGTGCTGTGTACTTGGAATGTTAAACACCCAATCGTTCTAGTAACATCGCAGCTGTCGTCACCGTTTAAATTTTAGAAATGTGCTAGTTCATATCGCACTTTACTATTTTCATTTGAAGTATATATTTGCGGAGGGATTGTACCTTATATTCATATGATGAAAAAATAATCTTTCAATCAGTTTAATTGAGGTCTGCAGCTGGCATGTCATTCACTGCAAGTGGTTTGTTGTTATCTATGTATTATTGTCATTTTGTATATTTTCTTTTGTTTCATATTCTGACATCAGACTCAGACTTCTCTTAAACTGAGTTTTATTGTGCGTATTGTTGTGCGTTTTTTTTTCTACATTAGATAGAGTAATAGAGGGAGGGTTGAGATCTCAAAAAAACATTTAAAACTCCGCCGCAATATTACGCCTGTCCCAAGTCAGGCGCCTCGGGCCTTTGTAAGTCTTGTATGATTTTTAATTTTAGTTTCTTGTGTATAATTCGGAGTTTAGTATGACGTCCATTATCACTGAACTAGTATACATATTTGTTAAGGGGCCGGATGAAGGACGCCTCCGGGTGCGGGAGTTTCTCGCTACATTGAAGACACATTGTTGGCCTTGGCTGTTGTCTGCGCTATGGTCGGGTTGTTGTCACGTTGACACTTTCCCTATTTCCATTCTCAATTTTATCTGTTGTAAATAGCCATATAACCTATGTCATGTTTAATTTTTTTTTAGAATTGAACAAGCGTCTAAACTAATGTTCGGTTTAACTGTTTTATTGAATAAATTTTAAGATTGTTACAGTTTAATCAAAGAAGATTGACATGACTCATTTCACATCATAATAATACTGATGAAGGACACCTGTTACCTGAAATATTCATAAATAATTACATTTATATTTTTCATTTTTAGATGTCCCCACAACGAAGTTGTCGGTGCCATATAGTTTTACCCTTGTCCGTAATTCCGTCATTCCGTCATTCCGCAACAAACCAATATACGGAGTTTTTTTCTAAACGCCTTCAGATATTGGGCTGATTTTTGGTATGTGAGTTAACCATGACGAGTTACTGATCAAGTTTAAATTTCGTTCCACTCTGCTAATTTTTGCCGAAATTACGGACTATGAACTATCCCATGATTACTATATTCCATGTGTATGAGAACTTGGGAATTGTAACCCGTAAAAGGTTATTTCTTTGAGGGGACAGTGCTCATTCCGAAGTAAGGTTAGCCATCTTTGATTTATGCACCGCTTCGAAGGAGATGCATTTGTTTAAATTGACATTAAAGTGGCCTTTTACGAACCTCGTTTTAAAATACCTCGCCGTTTTTACAAACAAGAGGCTCTCAAGAGCCTGAATCGCTCACATGTTATTTTTTGCTTAAAATCTTTCAACAATGATAATTTTTCTTTTTAATACATATTTAAATGAGTGTCTTAAAATTCCATTTAAATGTTCTTTGTAGCTGTCATATTTTCTTCAAAAGCGAAAAAAATGCATTTTACCCCCTATGTTCCATTTTAGTCATAGTTGCTATGTTTCTTGACGTACAAGGAAATAAAATACAAAATGTATACTAGAATTTCTGAAACTCATTTAGCCTACTGGAATTGATTCGACAGTTTTAAAGCAAGCAAACTAGATGAATAAATTCAGAAATTTTTTCTTTAAAGGGTAGAAACTCCTAAAGGGGTCGATTGGCAATTGTGGTCATATAAACTTTTTTGTAGATCTTACTTTGCTGAACATTTTTGCTGTTAACAGTTTATCTTTATTACAAATTATCTTTAATAATATTCAAGATAATAACAATAACTAAAAACTTCAAAATTTCCTTAAAATTACCAATTTAGTGGCAGCAACCCAACAAAAGTTGTTAGATTCATCTGAAAATTTTCTGGTTGATAGAACTTTACCTAATGAACAATTTTTCTTCTATCGGATTTGCTCTAAATGCTTCAGTGTTTGAGATATAAGCCAAAAACTGTATTTTACCGCTTTGTTCTATTTTAGCCATGGCGGCCATTTTTTTTTAGAAGAAACAGAAAATAAAACACAAACTTTATTCTAGATACCCTAAAAATCATTCAGCTAAAGTTTAAGAGGAGAAGGTGTTTGAAATAGTTTACTTCAGGTGGACGACGACGGACGCAAAGTGAAGGCAAAATCTCACCGACGGTGAGCTAAAAATAGAAGACTCTTTCCTTAAAATATTGATGGCTCTGGGAAGGACCGTTTGTTAAACCTATCATCGGCATCAGCTGGGTGTCAAATACTAGTATTTTAGTCACCCCTATAACTCCTTTGTTTTACCTGGTTAGTGAACTGGTCCGAAGATACAGTTATCAGGAAGGTTTATTAACTAATATCGTATATAGATGAAGAATGAGAAATATTTAATGCGCAGGAAATTTTTCAATACAGTTATCCAGTCAGGAATTTCAATTTATGAAGTTTAAGTAAAGACTTGGTGTCGAACACAACAAAACGAACTGGTTATTTGTAGGTTAAATCTTTGATATATATAACACAGATACATATTATTTTGTAGACGAGTTGAAGAAATTGAACTACAGAGACTTTCGCATGACCATACCTACAGCTACTGCTACGAAGAAATACAAAGCATGAATGTTGGTGCAGTTAGTATTTCTGGCGCAAGCGAATATTCCGAAACAAGTATACAAAGTTGTGATAAAAATAGTATTCAACAAAATTCAAAGTATGATGATCTTTGTTATTCCCACAGAAGACATTCATTGTTTGACAACGATTCTACGAAGAACCTTATGTATAGCAATCTGTTTGTATTTCCACGTTGTGTGAAGTCAGAGAAGAACATTAATAGTCAATGTAATATTATAGACAAAAGGGTTCTAAAAAATAAGAGAAAAGTTATTAAGAGTTTCTGAATTGTAACTTTAAATTCCTATTAAGAAAATTAAGCGAATCGAAATTTCTTCACAAAATAATCAAATTTCCGATACCACCAAACGATAAAAGAAATATAACAAAATATAATTGCAACATTATACATTAATTTCAGTTGTATCGTTCGTTACAATGATAATATCCAAAGAAAACAGATGTACAAAGGGGTTAAATGAATAATATTGAACTGAGACACATAACATAACATCAACACAGCAAAGCAAAGCAAGCAATAAGAAATAGGACTTTCGCGATAAACTTCATATATATGTACAAAAAACATTTCGAAACTTCTTGTCAAAATGTCATCTTAATGATAGAGAGAAAAAATATTATCTCTTTTTTTTTAAATTTCCCAGGAATGCGCTATTTTATTATTATTTAGATCATCGAGGGTTTAACATTTTTGGAAAATCAAAAGCTGTCAATTGCATCGCTTACCAATAATAAAATGATGTTAGTTGTGGCTGGCAACAAAAAACATGCTATAAGGAAATTTAAGTGGCAACCGTTTAAATTCAAAATAATACTTTATCGAGACATGTGGTGAAAATCGGCATAAAACAAATCCTTTTAAAGATGTTAAGGGCGAACTGGTTTCTGAAACATCAATAGTATAAAAACAGAAACTTTTGAATTGGGAAAAAGAAAAATATGACATTTTACCTTCTAACAGTTCTTACGTATACCTTACCGAACGTCATGGTTGCATTTGCCATAACATCGTCTTTTGTCTGTACACTGACAGATAAATTTGTTTTGCATAATGGATAAAGAGAATAAAAAAAATGCAAGAATGATCATCATAAACTGTGGGTTTTTTTAAAATTGCATCATGTGAATCAAAATTAAAAAAAAATACATGGTCAAAGATCCGAATAAACCTTTACCTTTAGTAATGTTTATAATGTTTATTTTTATAATTAGAATGTATCTTTTTTTCTAACATTATTGTATATGCTGAATTTTAAACAGTTAAAAGTAGGCGTAAAAAAGGTAGGTTGTAAACAAACTTTAAATCAACTGACTGTGTACTATAAATATAATATTTACCCTGGTATCTAAATAAAGAAAATCGAACGATTTCGACGATTTGTTTCGCCAATACACTGAAACAATACACATATCAAGTAGGTAAATATTTTAAGAAAACTTAATCCTCTGCGACAGTTTGATTTTTACATTGATTATATTTGTTTTGATGTTTGTCATATAATTTGTTTATTTTTATTTTCATTTTAACTTTTAATATTTTACTTCTTGCCTTTAATTTTGTTTTATTTTTAAACATATGTAATATCATTTAATTTTAGACAGTTTAATACTTCTACAATCAGTATTTAATTTTGCACATATCTCCTACCTACCTGTCAATAACAAACATTCATGAAAAAAGATTCGATAGTTAGTTTTTAATCTAACAATGAATAGTCGTATGACAAATCAAATCTCAGTACAGTACGACGAAAGCTCCGCCTTTTTTTTTTAATTCTTTACAAACTTAACTTACTAAAGCAAAGTTGTTTGCTTCTAAACTTGTTATTCTGTAATGGGATTTAAAGTTTGATACTTATTTCGATATTCATATTAAGTTTCGATATAAACATTTGTGATTTATCATTTAATCAGACGTTACTTTTGACTTTAATTTTAATAAACAATTGTTGAATGTTGTTGATGAAAATTGACAGTTAGAAGTTAATAAATAAATTTGGATTTTTGTATATTCGACAATTGTTGTGCTGACATTCAGACATTATCTTTCAGGGTAAGTCCATATTGTTTTTTTTAATATTTGAAACGGTATGTATATATACAATTTGTAATCATGTCTTTTTTTTTTTAAATATTGGGGACACATGGGTAACTATAATCAGCTGTATGAAAAAAACTTTCGTTATACGTTTTTCTCTTGAATTAAACCATTTAGTATATAGTTATTTGCTTATAATGTTTTGTTGGTTTTTTTTGTTGTTTTTTTGTTGTTGCTATTTTTCGTTTTGTTTTTGTTTTTTCTTTTGATCATTGTTTTTCTTCTTCTTTTTCTTTTGGTGGGATATTTAATTATACCTATTGATATTGCTCTGTTAAAACAATGACACATGGTAGTCTTTGAATCTTCCACTTTTCTGGGTTAATATCCCCAATCAGATGCAACTTTTGTTTTACATTCGAATCACTTTTTAAATCAGTATCAACTTTTAATCGAATAGAAATTATTTATCCAGGAAAATAAACCGAAAAAACTTTTGTTTTTTTAAAATGCACCCCAAACTGCTGTTGTTATACCAAACATGTACTTGTCGTAGCCTGAGAGAGCTCGTAGACCCTGCGATAACTTCAGCTGTTCGATTTTGTAGTCGATATAATTTTATATTAACTAACTACGAATTTCCAATTTGTATTGAATATTTTTGCTTTAATACTATATAACCATAACTTTAAATCTGTACAGTATTCATTTTTCTATGTATGTATTAAACTTCTTTTACATCTACCCTCTGTTAGATCTGTAAATTTGCTTTCGCAAATTTTTGGTTCTTCCCTCGTCGGGATTCTAACCCATGCTACTGTGATGTCGTGACACCAAATCGCCTGCACTGCAGCCGTCCCGCTAGACCACAGCTCAGGTGGTCGTGTGGTCTAGCGGGACGGCTGCGTCATTGATGGCGATCCGATGGATACATCTGTTGTAGAGTTGTCACTGATTCAGACATACATGGTAAATATAGGAGTACCTATCCCAAATTTAGCAGTGGTACTGCTCCTTTGAAAATTGAGACTGGAAGGTGTGAATGTCGTTTAGTTGAAAATAGAATTTGTTATAAATAAAGGCAACAGTAGTATACCGCTGCTCGAAATTCATAAATCGATTGAGAAAAAAACCAAATCCCGGTTGCAAACTTAAACTGAGGGAAACGCATCAAATATAAGAGGAGAACTACCACACAACAGAAACACAATTATTAAAATGTAACACACATAGTAACGAACTACAATATAAAAATAGCCATCTTCCTGACTTGGTACAGGACATTTTAAGAAAAAAATGGTGAACAGCATTTGTAATGAAAATCTTTTTAATTGAAGACGAAAAACATGTATTAATGAAATGTGTATGAAGATTTGCGTTATTTGTTTTATCAAGCATCTCTATTCAATGTAACTTTTATGCAATTGTCGGATGACGATAAGTTTATATTTTTATTCACAGATGAACATATGAACTTTTATACTGCCAAAATCTGCAATGACATTTTACTGAAAAGAAAATGTATTTTATATAGCTAGTTTTAGTGTTAATAATGTATATACATTTTAGATAGTCTCTAATAACTCTTTTCATGGTGGCTCTTGTATGTTTTATGATGTTGTTTATTAACTATTTGTATGTTTTATATAATGAAGAGGTGAGACTTAAATGAAATATTTTCTTGTCTTATACGACACAAAATCAGTAGATGCACAGAAAAACAACAAAAAAGCATAGGGACAGCGTATGTGTAATCTTATAATTTGTATTCTAATTATTTTTCATATGCAGAGTATTTCTTTCTTTCAATAATAATCATAAGTAATTCTTATTAATTTTGTTGTGCAAACATTTTTATTCTAAAAGATACAAAAGGGTAAATGGTGCATGATCATAGTAAGTTTTAACATTGAATTATAATTTCGAATGTGACTATCACATTATCAATGAAGTCAAAAGATTATTTGAAAAATAGATTGTATTATCAAAAGTTAAAGCAAATTAGAAAAAATAAAAATGTGTTTGTGAAAAAGAAGTATTTCTCAATAATACTTCTTACTAACGTAGAGAAAAAAAACAATTACTTTTTTTTCGGACAGGACAAGGCCTGTTTATCGAAGCTGTCCTTGGATTTGTCTTAAGACCTCTCTTAGAAATAAATAAGGAAAAAGTTTGGACCGACTTACGACATATCTCATCATGCATATCGAAGCTATCTTAGGACTATCCTACATAAGATGTCGTAAATAAAGGCAACAGTAGTATACCGCTGTTCAAACTCATAAATCCATGGACAAAAAACAAAATCGAGGGAAACGCATTAAATATAAGAGGAAAACAACGACACAACACTAAAATGTAACACACACAGAAACGGACCAAGCATCAGACAAAATCCCACGAGAATAACAAATATAACATCAAAACCAAATACATGAATTTGGGATAGACAAGTACCGTGACACGTCTTATCGCAATGTGAATTTACACTCAAAAATAAGAATAACCTCTTTTATGAATGTTAGCGTAAAGAAAAATAGGAATTTAATTGTTCTAAATGTTTAATTTCTGCATTTTGCCTTTCATTTTCAAAGATTATCATGTGACCACGAGAAAACAGTGATGATTTATGCAAATGACCATAATGTAACACCTCGTTCATTTACGATGCAAGTTATCTAAATGTCCGAGAGCTTCCGATTGTTCTCGTGGTCGGAACTAAATGCTTAATACCGATCTCCTTTAAAGGTGTCAGACCACCAATTAAAAATCCCTATCTGTTAAACCAAATTTTGCAATTTTCACAGCTTTCTAAATATTTTACCTTAAGTTTAACTTCAAGGAAACCAGGTATATCCCGAATTGTACATGTATCACCTTCCTACATGCCAATTTTCAACCAATGTTTAAAGTCTTGTAACAAATTTCTGATTTTGAAAAGACAGGTACTACCAAAATAACTCCCGGTTTTCTGGAAATCTTAAATTAGTGTACTATGTAGCGCATTAATCCTGAATTTTTAATGCAAACTCATAGACAAGTGAATTTTGGCTCAAAATGGTCTAAATATATTTCCCTTTCACCAAAAGTTTCATTTCTGCAAATTTGTTGGTTAGTTTAAGTAAACAATGACATCAAAAGCACTATTTTGTGTCAAAGTAGGACTACTTTTACATACGTTCTAAATTGGAGGGAGTAATTGGTGGTCTGACACCTAAAGGAGGTGAAAAATCGTGGTTGGCTACTAAATGTTAAACATCGATCTCCTACAAAATTTGCATATTTGAGTCTCGAGGCCACGAACTCTCTCGTAACTTGACGTCCATTTGAAAGTGAAAGTCAAAATGCAGAAATCGATGGGTCTCTGTGAAAACTGTTAAAATATGGAAAAATAAAAATTGGCAGGTAGGTGAAACTTACATAAACGAAAAGATAAATGAAAAATGAACAGATTGATGCCCGATTTATATAATTCCAAGGCCGTCAGTCGGCACCAGAAGCGACGAAGCAGCGCATCTATTTTGGGTGGGCAAATATCCACTCTTTGATATGGGACGAGCTCTGACGTCCCACGGCCCCAGCTTGTCTGGCAAAACAGCCGTTGGACGTCAGAGTAATCTCGGACTAGTATATACCCTAACTTAAGGACCAATTGTATGACATATCTTATCTTAGGAGACTTCCCTCCCCCCCCCCCCCCCGAAAATCAAATGGTTGCTTATTTGTAATCGTGTGTTCTTACCAAATAGGGGTCTCTATACAATTTTCCATGCCGAAATTCTTTTAAGGTTTGAGGCAAAAACAATACTGTCCTTTATTTATCATACTTAATTTTTGAAATACTAGAAAACGTCTATAACTATTTTGACATGAGCGTCACTGGTGAGTCTTATGTCAATTTATCGGAGACATTCTGTGAGAACCTATTATATAATATTCTATCCTGATTTTCAATATTTTATGAAACCTTAAGAAACTTTAGAAATGTTCTAACAAACAAAATTCAAAATCACGGTAAGAAGAAAATGTTATGCAGTGAATCTCGTATATCATATAATAATAATAAATGTTATTCGGAATACTTTGCTTAGTTTACGACAAGGAGAAAAAATTACACCTTTGATATTTTTTTTCTAAATGTACTTGGAAAATGTCAGTAAAAATATAGCAGGATATACAACTATAACAGAATAGCCTAGTCAATTAAGCTCTAAAATCACCTGGAAACTAATTGCAACACAAGGTTTTTAGTGCAAATTATAATATAGACTTGTTCTAACAACATACTAAAACATACATTGATACAATTTGAGGAAAAGGTTAGTATGAGGTGAAATATGTGGTTTTTATAGAAAAAATGCTGAAAACGGGAAAAGAAGAAAACTTGTTATTTATGGTTACAGTTTTAGACCTAAAGCTTGTTGAAGACAGGAAACATTGTCTTTATAGAGTATTATGTAGTCATCTACTTATCATTACTCATATTGAAGTAATTTTAAGGTGAAATGAGTGATTTTTAGTGAAAACGCTGAAAACTGGAAACGTGGAAAATCTCCATTGTTAATATTTTTGAAATGTGATCTCTTTATAGAAAAAGAACTTGACTATTTTATAGTAATTTTGAGAAGACCTTTAGTTATCAATATTAATATTTGGGTTATTTTGGTTGAATTATATGTTTTAGAGAAAAAAACTCGGTAAACTGGAAATGAAAAAATTACAAAACACGGATATGTCCATAGTACACGGATGCGCCACCCGAACTATCAATTATTATGTCCCGTAGACCGTAAAATTTGGGTCAAAACTCTAATTTGACATTAGAGTTAGAAAGATTATATCACAAGGAAGATGTGTGCTAAGTTTTAACTTGATTTATATATGATACTAGCTGTCATTTTTCTCCATTGTTGAAGCACATGATAAAAAGATCATAACATGTCATTTTTCATATCGCATGTATTATCAGCCCATGCGGCTCTAGGGCTGATATTGAATCTAGAGCTGACAATACATGCGATATGAAAAATGCCATGTAATAATCTGATTTTATCATATGTTTAGACTACAGTAGTTTTGAATATTTGATAAATAGACTGCTGTTTAATCCATATCGCGCAACTTTGATGCGCACCCTTTTTCGCATACACTTTATCACACCCCTACCCTTTATCGCATATCCTTTATCACACCCCTACTTTTTTTTTTTTTTTTTTTTATATACATAAAGTCAGTTTTTATTTATGTAAGCTTAAGAAATATTTGTTTTGCATATGTAATAACCTCAAAATTGCTCGGAGCAAAAAAGAGTTTATTGGTTATTGTGCCCTGGTTCCAAATGACGTGACGTCATTGCATTCTTAACGACACTTTTGTGATAAAAAGTTTATTAAGATTTTACATGTTATGTTTCATTAAATTGTGACAATTTAATTTTTTATCTCTTTTCTGTAGAACTTAAATATGTGAAAAATAGATTATAACATGTCTTTTCCATATTGGCCCTGGTATCATCCCTTGACCCATATCAGCCCTCTAATAATATTATAAATTTATTTTGCCTAAAACATAAATCTTTAACATACATGGGTTTACAATAATATAAAGAACAAATTCCAATACGTATATAAAATCTATAAATACTCATTCAGTTATAGCTAGGAAAATACATTTAATGGCGGGTCACAAAAAATAAATATCCGCCGCATAAAAAGTAAAATAGCAAAAATACTGAACTCCGAGGAAATTCAAAACGGAAAGTCCCTAATCATATGGCAACATCAAATGATAAAACACATCAAACGAATGGACAACTTTTTTCATATTCCTGACTTGGTACAGGCATTTTCAAATGTAGAAAATTGTGGAGTAAACCTGGTTTTATAGCGCTAAATATGTCACTTGTATGACAATTACATTAAAGTTCATTATAGTTACAACAATACGTTAACAAACAGACATAATAGGTAAAATAGTCAAAATATGGGTACAGCAGTCATCACTGTGTCACTGATGCAAAATATGCAAAAATAAAATAAAATAAATAAAAATTCAAATTCAAACAATATAAAAAAGGAGGGAGGGTGGGAAATTTTTTTCGATCTTATTACACTTGGAGTGAACACAAATCAATATCAGTTAAGCGAGAATATCTAACGATCGGCCAAAGGGGAGTAAATAGAACATATTTCGCATTGTAATAACTAGTTTTTTAAGGAACAAACAAACAAAATACTTCTGATTTGAACAACATGACAAATGTGCCCTTCTGTTAAAATTTATATACTTTTTATTATTTATAAGAAACTTTCAACAAATATTCTGAAGTTATCCTCAATCCACAATACATTAGCTTTCATTTGATACACAAAAAAAACCCCAAATATTCAAAAGAAATATTGTCAAAGATACAGCTTCGCGTAGGAACTTTTTTGTTTAAAATATGAACTCCCCCCCCTTTTTTTTTTTAATTCTAAACATGTTACGATATAAACATGTTAAAAAGGATAACTGAAATACACCTTGAATAACATTCAATGATGTTATTACAAAAGAAAAACGTAGCACTACAATTTTTACAAGCACGTAAACTTCTGCTTTTTCTTCTATTGATAACATTTAAGACGTAATTTTCGTTTAATATATTGAATTGATATAATGTTTGCAGTTTATATGTACATAGAAAAATTTTACCCTGTTAAACTAGCCTTTTCCTTAAAAACGACATCAACAGGCTGATTATAAATGTTTGAAGTTATGTTGCTATAACCTGCCATGATATTTTATTTCGACGAAATAGTGTATACATGTACTTATTGACTATGTATGAGTGAAATTGTAAGTTTATTGTCGTGCAACTATTGCCCTCAGCTACGAATAGTTGCTTCCGAGGGGACAATAAACTTACTATTCCACGAATATCCAGTCAGTAAGTGTTTTATTATACCGAAAGAGACAACAGACAATAAATATCAGTACTAAATCAATTATCGTTATTAAAGAAGAGAAACACATGTTTACTTCATTTATATACTAAATGGTAAAGCTACGTTATGCACAGATACAACCCCAGGTGAAAGAGGTAAAACTCGATGTTGCAACTCCCGAGCCATTCTAAAAAATTGGCCAATCCCGTAGCTGCATTTGAAATTCCGATAAATATGATTACGCTTGCGGTCATATATTTTTACCGAGGTCCAATAGTTGGAAACTATTTATCGGTCCCATAGTTCAACGCTTGCAATTTGAAGAAGAAAAAAAACAGTGAAAATGTGTGGTACTTATTTTATATAGAAAATGATGACTGAGGTATAATATTCGAGTTTTACCTCTTTTATCTGGGGTTGTGTGTGTGCAATAGTTGCACTTTGGGATAATAAACTTACTATTTCATTCATACCCAGTCAATAAGTATACAATACTGTTGACAATTGAAGTTGTTATTTTTATGTACATGTATCAATTTTTATCCTTGGATGTACATGATGATATTTCACTTTTATGTGTTGTATAAATAACAAAACTATGTTTTATTCTGATGTTTTATACATGTAGTTGTATATATATAGATTCTACCACTGCATCGAGTGTGATACGATATTTAACCACTCGAGACAGTTAAAATTTCCAATTTAAAACGCGAGGCTCGTCGAGCGTTTAAAATATTTGAAATTTAACTGTCGTGAGTGGATAGATATCGTATTACACAAGATTTGGTGGTGGAATCTGTTTCTTTAATAATTTTTAAACAATATGCAGACAAATTCAATACTTCTTTTCAAGTGATCTTCAAAAAGATGTGTTCTTTCTATGTGACGTCATATTAAAGGCATGGTCGCCTATTTTCGTGCCGTCAAAATAGGAAATTCAGAGGAAAGCAAGAAAAATCGACGTCATAATCGAATTTTGACCAATGAAGAACTGAGATCAAACGAACCACTTGTTAATTAAATAAAAATAATCTACATGTCAGAAAAGGGATAAATCGTGTAAGAATTAGAGAAAACAGTCTCTCATAGTTCTCATGGCACATGCAT
Source organism: Mytilus edulis (assembly GCF_963676685.1). NCBI lineage: Eukaryota > Metazoa > Mollusca > Bivalvia > Mytilida > Mytilidae > Mytilus > Mytilus edulis. The sequence continues at coordinate 5,796,356 of NC_092348.1, forward strand.
TCTAAATTTTAACATTGTGTATTAAATAAAGGCAACAGTAGTATACCGCTGTTCGAAATTCATAAATCGATTAAGAAAAAACAAATCCGTGTTACAAACTAAAACTGAGGGAAACACGTCAAATATAAGAGGAGAAAAACAACACAACAGAGACACTAAAATGCAACACACACAGAAACGAACTATAAGATAACAACTGTTAAACATTATATTGTGTTTATTCATGTACTTGTATATGTATGTGGTGAGACTATAATAAACTTTTGAATCTGATAATTTTAAAAGATTGCATACTCTATAGATTAATGGTAATACATACAACTTTTGTGTGTCGTATGAATTAATTACGGACTGAACGTTTTTATATATGTTTTAAAAAGGAAACATCTTTTACCTCATGGAATGTCTGCATATCTATAATTTCATATTTGAAAATATCGCAACTCCACATGAGAATCGATTCGCACTTTCCATAGACTGATGATGTCAGGAAAAGAGTTATCATTTTTTAGCAATATTTTGGGGTAAATTGAGGAACATCCGTTTATTTGCGGTTTTTACTTGTTATGCTATAATTTTGTACTCCGGTTGACAATTAAAAGCATTTATTTTAAAGTAAAATACTATAACTTTACTCTTCTACTTTCAGAAAGAATGTTGTTTATCCAGTTGTTTTTGATTTGTTTCTGTGGTTCTACACCTATGATACATGCATGTGGTAAATATTGTTTTGAAGAGTACTTAATATTTTTTTATTCGTTTTAAATATTAACGTACGATGATTAATGAAACTGGACGTAGAACACTAACCCTAATACTAAACAATTATACTTCGTCATAAGGAAACTGCAAGTTTATGCTTAATTAACTATAATGTAATAAAATGAAAATTATATAAGTTCCATGAAGCAATGAAAATCAACAGTGTCTATTTATATAAACGATAGTACGTGTAAAAAAAAAAGAAAAAAAGAAAGAAAGAAACAGACCTCAATATGGTTGTCTACCCCGCTTAAACTTGGAATGCCGTGAATCTAAAATGATTCATCTACTGTAACACATTAATGTATAATACGTCTACCTTTGTTGTCGGAATCACCAGTAGCAGGCCTACCCAAGTATGTCAATAATTGTTATTGTTTCGTATGCCGGACTGGAAATACTTTCCAATTTTACAATGCAGTTGGTTAAAATAATTAATTTGTATTTGGATATTGTGCTTAAGATTTCGATATTTATATTTGAAAGATGTTTAAATAGGATTTTATTGAATAAATTATTCAACTAATATTCATTGTCACTCCAAATTTCAAGGATAAGTTAAAAACATATTTATTTAAAGTGGATTGTAAAACAAGTTATAACAGCTTAATTAGTCCCTTTCCATTTTGCGGGTGCGAGTGCTGCCTTGTAGCGGCATTAGCCTGCCCTTTTTCGAAATCTACAAGGGTGTCTTTATGACTCTATCTGTACCAAGTCAGGAAAATGGCAGTTGTTATCTCATAGTTCATTTCTGTGTGTGTTGCATTGTCGTTTTGGTTTTTTGTTGCACTTCAGTGTTTCCGTTGTTTCGTTGTTTTCCTCTTATAGTTGATGTGTTTACCTCAGTTTTAGTTTGTAACCCGGATTTGTTTTCTCTCAATCGAATTTTGACTTTCGAACAGCGGTATACTACTGTTGTCCTTATTTAACACGGGTCAGCCATTTATCGTCTCCTTCCGACGGACAATCATCGTTTCTGAAGACAAAACTCGCAAATGGTGCCAAGGAAGATTCTAAAATTCAGTTCAGTACCCCTAATTTCTCCCCGGAACGGGGATCGAACCAGGAACCTTTGTGTTAGTAGTCCGATGTGCTAATCGCTACACCACGGCTCTCCTATTTGGATCTCAGGGGTTATATACATTTACTGTCTTCACTATAAAAATATGCATGTGGAGTGTTGTCTCATTGGCAACATACCACATCTTCTTTTTTATATGCCTAATTAAATGCAACCATTTTTTAACAATTCTGTAAAAATGAGGGGTCCGTGTTCTTGTTTTTCAGATCCATTGAAAATTTGGCGAATCATAATTCTATCTAGACATTTCTCACATTTAACATTAAATGGCATCCTTTTCTATAAAAAAATTATGAAAAAAATAACAAGGATTTTACAATATTTTCAAATATGGTCTTTTAAACTATACGTTATTTTAAAAATCATAAAAAAAAATTAGAGGTAAGCGGGGACTTTTTTTAATGGCACTACATGGATAAAACCGGAGGATTATCTTGCAAAAAATCAAAAACAAGAGGAGCGAACATCCTTAAAATACACAACATGAGGTGCACCTTGCTATTTCGGCACATTGTAACTAAATTGCTATCGTTCTACCCAAGTTGACAATACCGTATGTGTTTTGGTTGCCTATAAGTGGTTACAATCACTTTATTTAAACTTTGGTGGATAGTTGTCTCTTTGGCAATCATACCTCATCCCCTTACTTTTAACCAATTAGGAACTGTTACAGCTTCTACATCGATAGCACTATGAAACCGCCATTTCTCTAAATGTTTAAGACACCAAAAAACTAGAATGATTGGAAGATATTTGTTTTGGTATTGCGGATAAGTCACAACTCTGTTGAACTCTTGAACATTATTTAACGATATCAAATTTTCGGCCCTGCAATAGATATTTCGGTATTAATGATATTGTATTTTCCCCCTCTTGCTAAACTTTTAAGTTACACCATAGATTGAAGAATTTCATTTTTACACCCGACGAGATTACTACTAATACGTAACGTTCGTGTTTGACAGGTAACCTATCTCATGATATACGTGGACATTATCTAGTGCAAAATAACATTCCTTGTCGCTTGTTATAACTTCGTTTCTTCAATGAATACTCATAAAAATATTTTTGTTAAGAACATACATTAATTATATGAAAATGTTTTGTCGTTAGAAATATATATATATAAGTACATATATATGCACACGTCCTAAAAAAATGCGTTAACGCATGCGCAAGAATATCTGTTCTGTTCTGTTAAAGGCCGAGTTCACTTGAAACTCTACAATCGACCTCAGAGTTAATAGATTATCACGTGAACGTTAACACGGCCGACACTCGGCTAACTGAGAGATTAGTCGGTTAATCTATATTGAGTATGCAGCTATATGGGCGATTGGTCTGTTAATCGGGATGGTTATACGTCTGTTAAGAGTAAAACGCTTAATTTAATGTTAAACTCTATAAAATATACAGATTTTTGGCATGTTATAAGCACCAAATCAAAAAAGGAAAAGTGTCTGACAAAATGATATCTATCATAGAACATTTTGCACTTGTAAAAACATTTCTTAGTCTGCGCAGTTTTCAGTAAAACCAAAAAGGCGTCGCGCAAGTATGTAGTATTTATGCTTATACGCATAGCAATTTTTTTTAATAAAAGGCGAAGCAAACAAATTTAGATATCATTTAAAGGACAAAAAATAGTACTGTGGTTCTATAAAAAAAATTGACATTAGTAAATATTTCATAATTGTAAAATAACGTGAATAATACCACGTTTTAGTGAAAATTATGGGAATAAAGTCTCTTAATGGGTTGGACAATTGAAATTGTGTCAGTTAAGAGCTATTTAGCCACGACAATAATTTTGCTACCTTTATATTTTCCCCTTGAAAAATTTAAGAATGAGATGTTCCTGAGTAAACAAAAATGACAATACGGTACCACAGTATCCTAGAAAAAGCATTTTTATTTTGACTTTCTTTGCATTTTATTGAAGGGTGTGTCACTTGACTTCAATATAGCGTGATATGGATTGGCCTCTGGAATATGCATGAATTTTTTATTGACGTTTTCAATCAGCCTTAATTTTTGTGTCTGTTCGAAGTAGCACGTTCTCAATTCCGACTGAAAATGTCTTTCTAATTCAACACAGGGTACATATAACGTGTTCTCGTTCACATATGAACATGATATTTGTCACTGGATGTTAAACCCTAATTCGTCAGCATCATCCAATGGGTTCTTTTCTTTTATTACTTAATCATATGTTGTTTACAAATCACTCTAAAGAAGTAAACGGAAAGGAGCGAATGCAGCTACATTTGGTTATTTTAAGTTTCAATTCATTTTATTCCGTTTAGTTCCTTTCTACATACGTGCAGACGAGAACTACAGTTGTCTATGGTGGCCGGTGAAGTCCATTTCGCGTTTTCGCGATTTCGCCTTTCATATTCTATAGGGCGAAAACACGAAATCGCGAAAAGGCGAAATCGCGAAGTCGAAAACGTGAAAACGCGAAGTCGAAAACGAGAAATCGGTTCCGCGTTTTTGACTACGCAATTTCGCGTTTTCGCCATATAGAATATGTAAGGCGAAAACGCTAAAACGCTAAAACGCAAAATTAAAGCCTATTCATTTCTACCAGTGATTTTTCCTTAAAATTATGTGTGAAGGTGTTTCATGATTTGAGGAACAAAATATTATGAAAAAAATTAGGGGTCACCGACTTACTTTTGTCGCTATAGCAACCGCAGTTTCGTGTTTTCACGAATATTAACATAATTTTTGCTTGTTATATAAACTCCTAAAAAATACTCTATATCAAATCTACAAGCACAATTCTTGTTTCACGTTAAACAGTAGATTTGTATCTATAAAATACAGGTTCAAGAGTTTAAGACTCATATTGTTTTGCTCTTTAAAAATATGATTTATTTCATTCCCGCCAAAAATAAAACGTAAAAATGAAAAACGTTTCCAGTATTAAAAAATATCTACTAGTGATTTCTTCATAATAATTTCAAGAAGGAAAGTGCCATGTGCACTCTTCAAAATAAAGCAAAAAAAAAATTGTATGTCACCGACCTTTCAAAAAAGTTATGAGTAATTTTCATGTTTTTTTTCTCGTTCGCTTTGAAGAATAAAGGCAACAGTAGTATACCGCTGTTCAAAACTCATAAATCCATGGACAAAAAACAAAATCGGGATAACAAACTAAAACCGAGGGAAACGCATTAAATATAAGAGGAGAACAACGACATAACACTAAAATGTAACACATATAGACAAAATCCCACGAGAATAACAAATATAACATATATATATATAACATCAAAACCAAATACATGAATTTGGGATAGACAAGTACCGTGACACGTCTTATCGCAATGTGAATTTACACTCAAAAATAAGAGAAAACAAACGGCACAACGTTATAATGTAATACACACAGAAACGAACTATAATATAACAATGACCATATTCCTGACTTGGTACAGGGCATTTTTAAAGGAAAAAATGGTGGGTTGAACCTGGTTTTGTGGCATGCCAAACCTCGCACTTTTATGGCCATATGAAATATAACATCAAAATGACAACACAGGACTACAATATAAATAAATTGGAGAACACAATTGACAAAGAATCACACGAACAACAGCCAACAAAAGGCAACAAGTTTAAAATTTTAATACGCCAGAAGTGTATTTTGTCCACACAAGACCTATGTGTGACGCACAGATACAAAAGTTTGAAAGCCGAAACGAGTACAAAGTTGAACAGCATCGAGGACCAAAAGATCAAAAAGGTTGTGCCAAAAACGGCAAGGGTTTTCCGTTAAGTTACCAGAAAATCCCTATAATTTAGAGTAATTTATACTTTTGCAAACAGTAAATTTAATAAAATGAATATTCAAAAGATGTACATGATAAAGCTGAAGTATTAACTAATTACAGGAAACAACTGAAATACATTTACATAACCAGACATTTGAAACACAAAAGTAGACACATCCGAATACGTTTAAACCTCTACGCCAAGTGACGTCCTATTTGAAACTGAAAAATGACGAAAAAATGACGTCATTAGAATTAGTAAAACAGAGCATCAAAAAATGAAAAATGACGAAAAAATGACGTCATTAGAATTAGGATTAATTTAAGATTATATATTTGAACTAAATACTGATATTGCATTTAATAACAAAGCACATTTTAATTCTTATTAATATAAAACTGAGGTAGCAATTAACTATATTATAAAACTATGTCAGGTTTGTTATGAATCTAACTTCAAACGTAAAATATCGTACTGATTACTTTGAACGAAATCAAATCTGATAAATGAAGGCGGTGATTAATTTTCTTTACCATAACACAGAAATATAATAGAAAAGACGTCAACACATTTGACAAAATCCGATGAGAATTACAAATATAACATTAAACATTTAAACTAAATACATGAATTTGGGATGTATAAGTACCGTACCACGTCTTATAGTAATGTGAGTTCACACTCGGCAAAACAGTCACAATCGGGAATAAGTCACGTTTGGTAATTAAAAGATTAGACGACATTATGACAAAACACAATCTACCATGTGGTAAAAATGTCCTTAGCTAGTTTGGTCAACGAAACATCGTATGGATCCACCAAATCGTGATGGTGTCCATAAAATTTACGGAGTGTCAATTTTAATCTGTCCTCCTCATAACTTTGTTGGAGCAGTTTCTGCGTAAGGAGCACACTCCTGTATATGAAGTCCGTATAGTGTGAACAAGCACGTGAATAACGTATCAATTGTGATATGTAAACACCATACGAAGGGGCAGAGGGTATGTTACTGCTAAGAAATGGGAAATTGATAATTGGGAAGTTGAAATCGTCCCGTTTATCCCGCTTCTTTTTGAAGAAAAGAGTTGTCTTTCTTCAGAACATTGCATATGACGTCACAGTACAAAACTTTGCTTGCTGGCGCACTATTTGAGAAAAAAAATCGCAAATTGGACGTTTGAAACCCAAATTTAAATTTCCAAGAATAACAACTATATTCACCTACTTTATTATCCGGTAATACAAGAGATTAAATGCATGTGTCAGTATTAGATCTTTTGATATTGTTGCCGCACAATATTAACCTTCAGAAACATGCACCATCCGTCGGAATGGAAAATTGTTTGAAATAACCTTTCACCCCGCTTTTGTTAGGAAAGTCTGTTTTTGTCCTCTGCTCCTAACAATTAACAGTAATTATTGAAAATAAAAAAGAAATAAAAAAGAAATGAAAGATGGCACTGGCTAACTACTGAGTATTTGACTATATCAGACCAGATGTGTGTGGGTTTTTTTTCGCGTCAATTTCAGAAGTTTGCCGTAACGATTTCATTTGCTACTGTTGACAGACGGACATACAAAAGCATGGACGGACATCTTTAAACCATTATATTTTCCTGACTAAGATGAACGTATGGAAATTATTCCATCTATTTTGTGAATTCATTATTTCTGAATATTTATCTTTCGTCCCTCTTATTAGATATAAGGAAATTGAAATTATAGGTGTAATATATGAACTAAACGGTTTTTGATTCTAAAACGTTATACATCTATCATAAAATACAATCCCTGTTATTACTACCTCACGTGTTTTAAATAAACGAGACAGTAAATATAAAATACAAAAAGTTTTTAATTCAAAAATTAATTTAGAAATCAGTTTTTCTGTTAAAAAATACAAAGTAAGATTTTTCCAACAGGATAAAATATTATAAATCTAAATTGCTAATTTTGGAAATTAAAACAAAGACAAGGTTGTTGCCGGCATTGAAAATCGAAACGATTTCAATCTTTTCGGTCATAGTCGTAGCTAAATGAAAGGGAGAGATTTTATGTTGGATATTATTCTTGGAGCAATTGTTTTTGTCATAAGTTAAATTTACAATAATTAAGTTTTAAACACCAAACATTTTGATTTTAATTCATATTCGCTGAGTATTAATTTGATTAAAATGTTTTGCCTTACATCTAATTTCCTAATGCATGTAGGGTAAAACTTTGGTTGACTTTTGCTTTGTTTGTATAAATGTTTATTCAAGCTTTGTAATTAAGATTGACATCTTCATATATAGGTAAAATTGGAGTAGGAACTCATTTTTATAATATAATCAAAAGTATGTATTCTAATAACATACTATGTATAAAAACACGAAACATGTTAACTTCAGACTTTAGATCATATATTGGAGTAAGACAAGGAGATAATCTTAGCCCAAGTCTCTTTAAAATATTTATAAATGATTTTAAATCTTTATTAGATGAAACCTGTGACCCAGTATTGCTATCAAATGTTTCATTAAATTGTCTTCTTTATGCTGACGATCTTGTACTGCTTTCTGAATCTAAAAAAGGCTTACAGAATGCATTAAATAAGCTGGAAATGTATTGTCAAAATTGGGGGTTAGAAGTTAATTTAAAAAAAACAAAGTCTGTAGTTTTTAATACATCTGGCCGTATTAAAGATGCACAGCTTTCATATAAAGACACGTACATCCAAAGTACCCAACATTATACTTATCTTGGCGTAACTTTTAGTGCATCTGGCAGCTTTTCAGAAGCCAAAAACATGTTATATAAAAAAGGCTTAAAAGCATTCTTTAAATATACAAAATATTTTACTAATTATAAACCTAATATCTCCACTCTAATGCACATTTTTGATCACACAGTGAAACCTGTATTATTATATGGTTCAGAAATATGGGGCTGTTTTAATTCAAAAAAGTTAAATAATGACACAGAACTTAATTATTTCTATAGATTATGTAAAGATCTAAAAAATGAAAAAGTGCATCTAAAATTCTGCAGATTTACATTAGGAGTGAATAAGCACGCAACAAATTTAGCCATATTTGGCGAATTAGGTCGTTATCCTCTAATGATAGATATTTTAACAAACATGATTAAATATTGGAAAAGAATTCATATTAAAAATAATATTTTATTAACAAATGCATACTCTCTCTCAAATACATTATCTAAAGCCGGGAAGAATTGTTGGGCTAGTAGTATTGATGCTATCTTAAAATTACTTGATTTAAAAGAGTATCAGGTGCTCTCATCTAAAATAAACATTAGAAATATGGTGAAAAAGAAATTATATTTAAAGTATTGCAGCATATGGAAGAAAGAATTATTTAATGATAAAAGACAAAATAAGACCTCTGGAAATAAACTTAGAACTTATCGATTATTTAAACCAAATTTTAATTTTGAGCCTTACTTATTGAAATTACCATATATTCAAAGATGTGTTTTAACAAGATTTAGAATTGGAGCTCACAAACTTGAAATAGAAAAAGGTCGTTATTTTAATATTAAACTAGAAAATAGAATATGCAAACTCTGTAATGAGGAAATAGAAGATGAGATGCATTTTCTTTTAACATGTAAAACTCTGGATAATGTTAGAAATCCCTTTCTAAGCAAAATATATAGTAAAAATAAAAATATTTCAAAACTTGATAACAAATCTCTTTTTATTTGGCTAATGGGAAATGAAGATAAAAACATTTTGATAATAATTTGTCAGTTATTAGAGGTTTTAAATATAAACAGAAATACAATATTAAATTAGATTTCTCTATATAAAATTATGTATGATCAAATATGCAATTACATAAGTTATTTCTTTTACATTTGATAAATTATTAGTATATACTACGAGGTGTGCTGTCCAATAAAGGGACCAGAATAACAGACTATTGGTCATATTGTATTATATATGTTTATTATTTACAAATTGCCTACTTCATTTTCTTTAATATTATATCAATCAACTAAATCAAAATCAATCATATTATGTACTTTGTTTAACCTATTTTGAATTTACTTTACATTATGTTTGAAAATTATATTATAATTATTCTGCTCATTCTGGGCGCCGTGATTGGCAAATAAAATATTTGTTTGTTTGTTTGTTTGGTATGTAAACCTGTATATATGATATTTAAATTCAATTGGACATTATCAAAATATAGTTATACAAAATATACAAACAAAGCAAGAAGCTAACCAAAGTGTTGATCTTCATAAATTAGGAAATTAGCCAACATGTTTATCATTTCTTTTTAAGACAATTTGAAATGAAACAAATGACAAACGACAATGACCCTTTGTCATAATTTTATTTTTATTATGAGATTTTGTCAAACAAGCAGTATAAATAAATTTTAACTTCATTGCAAGATCGGACATTATTTTACGAGAATCATCCAGATATCAGTTACATGCATACGTTGCAAGTATGTCAAAACTTCTAAGAATAATTTCTTATCGGCCTGACCTTCTGAATACTCAATTTTTGAAAGTTTTGAAAAAAGACATTAAAAAAAGAAGGATCAAATCATACGGAACATGTGTACTAAGTTTTTAAGTTGACAGGACTTCAACTTCATCAAAAACTACCTTGACCAAAAACTTTAACCTGAAGCTTGACGGACGGACGAACGAACGGACAAACGGACGCACAGACCAGAAAACATAAATTGGACATAAAAATAACTCTTACCATTCTAATAACCCCGGTAATCTGTACACAATCGGCGCAAATGAAATACAAAATTTACCCAAGTGAAAGAATGAAAACAAATGAAATGCAGATCGGCGCAAATATAAGACAAAATTTATACGCATGTGAAAGAATAAATAAATGATCGTGATCAAAATTCATATTTTATTATTTTTATTAGAACGAAGGTTCAATATAGTGTAGTATCTTTTGTGTCCATTTGTATTAAATTTCCGCAAGATATCAGCGCAACGTTTAATTCCTCTTTTCTTGTGAGACTAAGCGTACACCATGTTGGAATTCATGAAAAACGCGAAATAGGACGTTATAACTTGACGTTTTTTTATTGCTAGATAAAACGTCATAGAGCTTTTATGTCACTGCCAAGTTGCGTTAGTTGATGCGCATAAACAATAGGCTGTTTGGTCTTTAATTAACCTGCCACCATAGTTGTCCGCATGTAAACTTCTAGAATTTGTCACCAATATAAGTACATCGCAATCCGTTACTGTTTTAACAGCCATCGGTGTTTCATGTGTGTATTCTTAAACGAGTATTATTTTTCTCTCGTTTTTAGCAATGTATCACTCTCTACTGTCCTTATATATTATTCTATATTCTGCGTTTCCATCCAGATTCTCGTGTATACCATGAGGGTCCGGATTGGGGGTATTGTTTATTTCTGTATTCTTTAAATTGTTATGTCATTTTTTTCTACATTTTATTTATCTTACTCATTATTCTTTCTTTATTTTTCATATTTTGTCATCCCAATATATTTTACTTGCTGATGTTTAGTTACATTACGACGTTTATCTCTGATTTATATGCTGGTTACCAATGTAGATGACAAATTTGTGTCATTCATGACAATTAAACAGAATCAACATGATATTTGCGATCATTCTTGGATGAAATTAATATTACTTTAATATTACACTTTTTGAAACCATTTTAACAATTTTCAATTGCATACATGTGTTGTTTCCGTATATGTTATGTTTCATTGCTCATGTGTTGTTTTCGTATATTTTAGCCGCTCGTCTTGAGCCTACTCATTTGATCCGATAACACCCCATATAGCATTGCCAAATAAAATTATAATTTTATTGCCATTCATAACTCTTAACAGACCAATTAACAGACCGGGTTTTATACATCCGACCCATTAACAGACCAGGTTTTAAATAAAGATTGATTTATGTCACCAAAACACAGATTTTCCTGTAGATTTTTCACACAATGATATCAATATGGTAAACAAACATAATGCCTTTCTTTTTTCGATGTTCAAAATATTGAATGCAAGTAAATTTAACCAATGTGTCATTTTGTGTACATTTTATGTGTGTAAAATGTGTATAAATTTATTGATGAGTAACCCGCCTTTTCATTTTATAGATCGTACATCGAAGCTAGAAAAATAATAATTACACCACTGAATTCAGTACATTGAATTGTTTTGTTAGACATGAATACTTTTTATGATGAAAATATATTTAGAAAGTTATACAATGAAACATGCTGAACTTTCAATGATTTTCTCGATAACACCTGATTAACAGACTTTAGCCAACCCGATTAACAGACCAACCGCCGATATAGCCGCATACTCAATATAGATTAACCGACCAATCTCTCGGTTAGCCGAGTGTCGGCTGTGGTTAAGGTGGATTAGATAAAGGCTTATAATGTCTTTGGTGCAAATTGCGGCAATATGATTCAACGTTGAGGGAAAATATGAATGCCTGCTCAAATCCAATCTATTAGAAAAATCGAATTATTACAGAAGAGTGTCAATCATGTACTTGTACTGCACTATAATTAGAACAGTAGAATAGAATGATATACAAATGGATGAAAATTATGTATATATGTAACTGCTATATACAAACATGAATATAATATATTTCCATATTATTAATTCATGTTTGTGGTTTACCATCTTTGCTGCAAGTGTATTGTTTTCTATTTGGTATTGAATTAATATAAAGATCCACTTTGTGATCAATTTATTTGGCAATCGTCAATTGCAGTCAGCAGGGTTTAAGAACATCAGTTGTTCGACCTGTTAGGCAATTGCGTTATGTTAAAACATACTTTTTCACTTTTTTGAGTCTTTAAGAAAATGTTGTTTGTGCAGTATTTTGACCCCAAACATGAATATAATATATACATGACAACAAACCAGAGTATACTGATTTGCATCACTACACTATCGTCAGTTACATGACGTTAAATTTTCCTGTCATTTATTCATCCTCTACGCACGAACTTGTCCAAGAAAAAAAAATATATATCTACACATTAACCTCACTTTCAGGTATACAGATGTAATTTTTTTCTGAGACAAGTGCTTGTGACCATCCAGAAGAACTTCCGATGTTCACTACTTCAGTATTTTGATCACACTTTAAGTTAGTCACGTCTAACGTCAGACATATCACACTATTCTTATACATCAACACATCAGTATATTCAACATAGGCGGATCCAGTGGGTCCCTTGGAGGGGGCCGGGCCTCCCTTAGATGGGGAAAATGTGGTTGATTATATAGGGAATCATTGAAGCATGAAGGGAGAGCCCCAGCCTTAATGTCAGTCAGCGCTCCCACCCCTTTATGAAAAGTTCTGGAGATCTGGATCCGCCACTGTTCAAACATAGAACTGAAAAGCCTTTGATCCTGAAATATCGCGAGGTTAGCTCAGAAGCAGCACTACCAACATAAATTATTTTTACGAGATATTTATTTTTCGCGACTTTCTTGTGTAGAACAATAAGTAGAAAAATAACGCGAATAAAAGTAACTTGGAAATTGCTGTAAGCATGCTCTTTGGTCGGGTTGTTCTCTCTTTGACATATTTCCCATTTCCATTCTCAATTCTATTTAACTCCCTGATATATATACATATAGAAAACAAGAAAACCACAAAAAAAGCGCCTCAAAATATCCCCAAATGTGTCTGGAAAGGGCGGAACACGGTTATTATGAATTCATTAAATTTGTTTTACATTATACATGATGTACTTTCTGGTCTTATCAATTCTGGTATAAAAAAAATACGACCATAGTCGTTTCAAAATGTCAAAAAATATTTTTGCAGTGAATTATTTAATTAGTTGTTTTCTTGTTGCGATCAGGTTTTAAAGATTCTGTTCCAACTGATTTTATATTCGGTCATAGCACTTGTCCATTTGTCAAGAAACCATATATAAAAAAAGTATTATTTTGATGAACAAAGGAAGAAATACTTACGCAAAACACAAGAAAGTAAGTAAGTGGGGTAAAAGCGAAATTTGAAAACTGCCAGTAGCGAAACTGGTACCTTTCCTCCTAAGGCGCACTAAAGAGCGTATACATGTCGAACTAAAAACGTCATTGATACGATCGGAGCCTTTGTGACCCCTCTTATTTGTTATATATAAATAAATTAATCCTTTTATTTTTACAGCTGAGTGGAAAATAATTTCACCACCGATAATATTCGGACAAACAGCTAGGCTTGGTTGTGAAATACAGAATGGAACTGACGGGAATACAAGAACATGGCAAGGGGGACCAGGTTACAATTCTATTTATTTTAATGGACATTCGTCCAACCCCGACAAATATATGGAAGTAACAGCTCGTGAGCCCTACAGATCTTTGCTAGAAATTTATAAATTTAGTGAGAATGATGTCGACTGTGATTATTCATGTTCCATTGGATTTCATGAAGACAGGCATAAATTATCACTAAACCCGGAGGACTTTGAATGTAAGTTTTTTTATTTTATTTACCACGAATAATATACGATCCATTTTTTTTAGATATTTATTTGGCAAAATCACCCGTTTTCAACGAAGACGAACATTAAAGGTGTAAACTCACTATAACTCGTGTTTTACGATATTTCTCCACTCTCGACAGTTATATTTTAATTATTTAAAAAGCTCGACAAGCCTCGCGCTTTAAATATTTATAGAATAACTAATCTAAGTCTTGACAACGCCTGTTGTTGTATGACGTCAGAGAGTGAAATAATATTTGTAATGAATACCTTCGGTTTTGCATATGCAGTAACCTCAAAATTGCCCGGGGCAAAAAAGAGATATTGATATCGTGCCCTGATTCCAAATGACGTGACGTCATTGCGTCCTTAACGACAACGGCGAGCAATGACGGTGTTGTAATTGAACTTTTTTCTCCTCTCTGCAAAACTTAAATATGTGATAAATAGATTATAACATGTCTTTTCCATATTGGCCCTGGTATCATCCCTCGACCCATATCGGCCCTCGGCTAAAGCCTCGAGGCCGATATGGGAGTCTCGGGATGATACCAGGGCCAATATGGAAAAGGGCATGTTATAATCTATACTTATTTCACATGTGAAATTATCGGTTTTTAGTTAACTGGGAAATCAATGTAATTCATGGCAACCAATGTAATAATAAAATTTAACTGTCTCGAGTGGAGAAATTTCGTAATACACTTGTTGCAGTTGTGGAATCTATATATAACTCATATATGATTATGGTACAAAAATCAACCAAAAAAATCAATTCGGTTTGGCCCCAGATGACTTTTAAATATTTATATCATTGAAAAAGCTCCAAATTATTTCCCTTTGGTGCAAAAATGTAGATTTTGGGCATTAAAATTGAAATATCTTTTTTAACTCATCGGTGACCTATATTTTTTTATTATTTTTTCAAATAAGCCGTACATAAACTAAATAATTGTAAAATTTAAGCGATTTCTGTAATTTAGTTCTTTTTTTATTTCGATACTTCCTTTATTTCTCCTATTAGTTCAACAGGAAAAAGGACATTAACAAAAATGTATGCTTCTTTCGGAGGCAGATTATGAGCTTAAATGAACGGTGACCCCATTTTTTTATTTCATTAATTTTTTTCTATTAAGTATATGATAAAGTTCATCTATAAAAAAAAATATATCGAAATCCTACATGTATATTAAAAAAAAAGACAATTAACGAAACTTGCTCTGGTATTTATAGTGGCATATATCTGTGATTTTTAGATGTTAAAATGGTTTAAAATAATCCCTTTTTTTGTGTATCCATGGCATTATTCTGCATATATTTACCATAACATATTGTAACAAGAGGCTTTCAAGAGCCTTAATTGCTCATCTTATATATTTTTACTTAAATCTTTCATCAATGATTATTTTAGCTTTTCAATATTTTTATGAGTGGCTTAAAAATGCCTTGAAAATGTTCATTGTATCTATCATATTTTCTTCAAAGCAAATAAATGCAATTTAACCCATATGTTCCATTTTAGCCATAATGTCTATGTTTCTTCAAGATAATAACCAAAAACTGCAAAATTTCCTTAAAACTACCAATTTAGTGGCAGCAGCCCAACAATGGGTTGTTCGATTCATCTGAATTTTAGGGCTGATAGATCTGACCAATTGAACAAAGTCACCCCATGTCAGATTTGCTCTAAAAGCTTTAGTTTTTGAGATATAAGCCTAAAACTGCATTTGACCACAATGTTCTATTTTAGCCACCATGTTTGTCGATGGATCAAAACTCCGGATACAATTTATAAACTAGTTACCCTAAAAAACATTAAGTTAAAGCTTGAAGGTATTTGGCCCAGTAGTTTCAGAGGAGAAGATTTGTTATATAGTTTACGACAACAGACGACGACAGAGTACACAGCCGCCGCCGCTGACGACAGACGACGGACGCCAAGTGATGGTATAAGCTCACATGGGGCACTTCGGGCCTCTGTGAGCTAAAAAGGGACAAGGAAATGTCGCATATTCCCCAAAATTTGATTGAAACTAGAACTGCAATGCCCTTGAGTGATACCTTTTCTAAAAAAAATAAACAGTAATCTACCAACATTAAATGATCTAATAAAAATTGAGTGTCTATCGACTCATTTTTTTCGTAAATTTAATCACAAAGTTCGTGCGACAAAAAGTTGGAAAAAAAACTTTACAATAATTGCCTGATCGATTTCTGGTATGGATATAAAAAAAACCGGACTGCCATACAGAAAACAGAGCATAATACTTAAACCACACGCTCTTGATATTCCCATAAACCTAATTTGAAGGCTATATTAATCCTCAACTATCCAAAAATCAACAAGCTCTCATATTTGAAAAATCCACAGTGGCCAAAATGCAAACTTCACACCTATCTGTGGAGTGCTACCCAAACACCCCATAATTACATGTCCCAGACACGCCGAAAGCACTGATAATTGTTCCGAGTACTACAGGGACGCGTCTCAAATATGATCAAGGGACGTTTTTCCTCCATAGCGTGAAGTTCATCTACGTAAGATAAACGCCAGACATACGCCAACATATGTTACTTGAACACCCAATAAATATAGATTATACCACTACATCGAGTTTGATATGATATTTATCCACTGAGATCAAATAAACCACACGTAGATTACATTTTTTATACATTGTGTGCAGAAAGGGATAAATAGACGAAGCATTTGAGAAACGCTTATCTACGCTTCTCGTACGCCCTAAACACGGTAAAACATCGTTGCGCACACGATACACATGTGATTGACAAGTTGAATGCGTCCAAATTTACTAGCCTATTGGCAACGTACATGGTTTTTGAACACGCCGGGCTTACGTCGGTGCTTTACGCTGATGTGTGCCGTCGATATTAGGCTCTTTATAGTATTGTAAAATTATTGACATTGACGAAGGATATTTGTTCGACCGAAATATTTGTCATCACGTTTTTATAACATCATCTACGACATATCCGTCTATCAGTTCTCTTGCCTTCGCTAGAAGCGACTCATAAAACGGCTTTTTGTACTTTTTTGGCTTTATAACTATTTTGATCTGAGCGTCACTGATGAGTTCACAGACGAAACGCATGTCTGACGTATTAGATTATAATCCTGGTACCTTTGATAACCATTTTTTCCGTAAGTGAAAAGACACGCGTTTGGGGAATGGGTCGTTTTTTCCTTTTCCCATTCAATTGTTGGTACTTTCATCTTATTGTTCTGTTTTGGTCCTATTTATACGATCTTACAATAACAGGCGCAAAAGACGCAAATTATATCATTTTTGTTACTTTTCAGATAATTAGAAATGTATTACATATAACAGGAAATAAGTACTTCTATATAAATGTTTTATATTTCAAGCGTTTTGAATAAGAAAATTTCGAATGACCTGGTCTAGTGAAATAAATGTATCTTTTTTAGTGCACCCCACGAGAGCCTCAACATCTCGTGCTGCAACTCTGCGTAAAGGACACTTGGTTGTTGATGTTTCCATGATGAAAGTTTATCCGGAACCGAAATGTAAAATAAAATTTCAGGTAATACACACATATCTTGTCTGCACTCGTCTTTTCTGTTAACTAAACTTAAGTTTCAAAAAATGATTTATTTGTCGATTTGTATTATTTTGTCAAATTATCTAATAAGTGTTAATTTTCCAAAAGTGCAAAAAAAAAACACAAAAAAACAACAACATGTAACACAATGTCGCTTCTCAGAACAGGGCCATTTAAATATTCACTAGTGTTAAACTGATAACCGATGGCGACGGCAGAAATGGGTAAAATCTTTTCAGTCATTTTTCTCAAATGTAGCATGTTTTTGTCAATAGTCACTCAACTGCAAGGTTTTCTAAACCATTACATCATATTTGAATCGTTACGGTGCACTGTCTAAGCGCTTAGAAAATTCCCGTTGGAAAATTCAGGATGATAATCGTAATTCAATGGCTTTTTTCTTGTTTGATAATCGTAATTTCTTTATGGGATAATAGTAACTGAAAAAAAAAATAAATGTGTCTTCCAGTTTTTCAATGGTATTTTGTGTGTAAAAACAGGAATGTCCAGTGAAACGATGACATTAACCCAAAAAACTTACAGGTTAATATCTAGGACAAAACTGATATATATCTCGATTTATAAAAATATGCATAACCATATTTCCAATCGACATAATCAATAAAAAGGGCAAATTGACCTCCCCTATCCAATATTCCCTATACTACAGGGTGGCTGTGGGTTACTTCCTATATGATATGTAAGTTATAACATTGATCAGATTTTTGGTCTTCGGCAATAAATGGACGGGTATGTTTATTTTAGATTCCAGAAGCACGCCAGGGATGGCACCACCCCGCCCCCGTGCTCTATAAAAGCCTCATTTGACATTAGTTCTGTTTATATTCTGGAATGGGTCCACATGTTTTGAAAAAGGGAAATAGGGGTGCTACTAACTGAACGTTTATACTGAATTTATGCGCGAATTGAACAAAATTTTCCATCAGTAACTTAATTGCATTATCGGATTGAACAGTTGATCTTGTATTGGTGTTGGTTTATACCCGATTGTCCCACCTTTTAAGATTTAAGAGTTCTGATTGTCCCACATGAAAAGTTTTGATTGTCCCACATTATCTGATGAAGTAAAATTAAATGTTCCTTAGAAAAAAAAACCAGTTGAAAAAGGCTTATCTAATCAGATGCATGGGTACAAACAGAAATACATTTAACAGAACACAGAGTACACGTGAAAGGCTACTTATGAATACCCACAACAAAGACACTCAGTACAGATCTTAGAGTACTCGCAGTCACTGACAGCTAGTTCAAAGCCAATAAAAACTAGTTAATAAAATCATGCATCTAAATCTTATGAATTCATATTATATTCAAGGTTTGATGATACTTCAATTGTACCTTCTATGTGAAAAATTAAATATGTAAATCTTATTATTTTTTCATGGTTTTTTTTCATATTTTATAAGAAATAAAAACTCTATTATATTATTGTGTCACTTATTGATTGACATACATATTTTAAAGTGCCAGTCTTTGTAAGAATCGGGCAATTTAGGTAAAAATTAAAACATGATTAGAAAAAACCCACCGAGTTAATCATGCTATTTAATACTAACCATTATCCTGAGTTAAAAAGTATTAGTCTTTTGTTTGTGTGTGTCTGGTAATATCAAATAACTTTGTTAGAAAATTGGTTAGAATGATAGCAAATTAAAGAGTTGTCTCCCCTTATTCGTTAATTTCTAGTGCATTTCAACCAAATTGTATCTTCTATTACCAGAACAGAAAATGGAAATGAATGTTATTTTTGTGCATAACTACATATTATGAACTGAAATCAATGTCAAATAGGGTGGGTTTTTTTGGTCATGTTTTCACCACTGCCTGATTCTTAGGCAGACTGGCACTTTAAACAACAATATTAAAACATACATAGAACAATTAATACCCAGCCATATCATTTGGCTTATGAGACGCATTGCACAAAATATATATAATGTTCTTGTAATGGCCCTGTTTCGTGCAGGCTCGCTCCCGTTAGCCATCGAGACTGAAAGATACACCAAACCGCCAATACCTATTGAAGACCGTTAGTATGTAGCTGTTTACATAAGAATTATTAATCATATATGCACAAAAAGAAATGTCATAAGATGTTAGAGCGTTTCCGTGATCAATTCAGCACCATATTTTCATCATATGCTATTAGATAGACAGCTTTTAGTGTCAATGGTATAGAACAATCTTGCAGCTGAGTAACTTTTGACAAAAACATGCTAAATTTGAGAAAATGACTAAAAAGATTTTACCTATTTCTGCCGTCGCAATATATCGGGATCGTCGTAATTCCAGTTACGGTTATCAGTTTAATACCAGTGAATATTGATATGAATTTAACGCATACTGTAAATATACTTAATGTAATCATAATTATCATGTTTGGTTTGTAACATTCAAATTTCACTATATTTTATCAACTTGTCAGGTGTAATACAAAATCAGGGGGTATTGACAGTACCTCTTTTAAATTATTAGACAATAATACCATTTCCTTTTCTTTATTTCAAGGAAAAATATTATATTGGAACAACAAATTCCGAAAAAAATGGAAAGTTTTTCCGGGTTAATATTATGCTCGACCATACCTTTGAAATACATGTTTGCAAAGGACAACTAACAGTCGCATGCATTGTTGGGAATTCAGATGTTGAAGTTTACTCACAGTATTTCAATACTTGTCCAGGTAAATAAAATGTGAAAAACAGCTACACTCTCATGTTGTCGAAAAAGTTGAACCTTTAAAAATCAGTCTATGGAAGAAGCGAATCGATAAAAAAAACTTTTCTTATATCAACGAGCGATATTGTCTTATATTAACGAGTTGCATTGTGGGAAATTTCAGACGAATGTCAGTATTTGTACGAAGAAAGGCACATTTTTCGGTATAAAGTAATGACTAGTAATTTTTCTTAAAACAGGGTGACATTTAACACGACATACGTCTGCTGTATAATTTCCGTGAATTATTGTATGTAATAACAAGCAAGGTGTATTTAAACGAGAAAATTGAATTGTTGAATAAATGAAACATAAATGCACGATTTATCATTTGTAGATGTACACATTCAATAAATATCAGGTAGCAAATTCAGTGGAATGCAATTCAGATGAATTCAATTGTTTGCTAAGCCAAAATCACCTATAAGTCAAAGATACTGCTATATTTTATTATATCAATGCGATATTTGTCTTATATCATACCGATGTTTTTTTAATATCAAAAATTTATGAATGCGATACTTTTCTAATATAAATGCTATAGTTTTCTAATATAAAATGTATACGATGATACGTCACAATGCATGTCAAGAAAACCGAAAACATAATTCACAAACTTAGTTCATGACCGGCTTAATGTTTGAGGATCAATATCACTAAAATTTCGTATCTGTAACAAAATTAACGCTTACATGAACTTATCATTTCGAAAAGTTGCTTGACCCTATTGATAGTTGAAAGTGTTAAGGTAGATGGGGTGTCTAAATTATAATCCATAGAATTTTTTAATAATTTGCCAAAATGTAGTTTATATCGTGCTTTTTAAAAGAATAATAATAAAAATAATGGGTCACCGGGCTTATTTTAACGCTACACGGTGTTCAAAATTGACAAATTTTGTATAGATTATGCATGGAAAACCCAATTTTCAGGAATAAAGCGTAATCTACACCATAGAATTTTAAGATAACATATGAGGAGATGACTTAAATAGTATGCTTTCATTTAGGAAAAAGAAACAATGGGGTCACGGGAACCGTTTTCTTGCTACATTTTAAAATAGGTAAATTCATAACACAATCCAGTGTAAAAGTACCTTATCTGAATTATCTGCCCTTGCATTTGAGTTGCCTCCCCTTATTTGGCAAAGTTGAAAAAAAATTATCAAACAAAAAATTTCTGTTTTTTGTAAAATACAACCATAAATATGATAAAAACCCCTTTTTTGTCCGATCAATGCATTTGAATGGGAACATATGGTTGGACCCCCTTTTATCCTGGGTTTGGAACCCCCTTTTGAAAACGACTGTATCCGCCCTTGAAGTCACACTGTTATAGCCTATCCACATGAGTAATATCGAAAAAGACAAAAAATACATTCATTCAAACAATTCAATCCAATACAGCTTCAAATAACAATGAATATTCAAATGGATAATAAATATTCCAAACAAATTAAAATGTACATATGCTGATGTCCCGAACTTTGAAGATACCAACTGAGTAGCCTCAGACTATGAATTGAACAACTTCAGATACAACGAAAATCAAAAATCTTGTCAAACAGAAAATGCATTTATTATTAACATAGAAAAAAACTATTGAGATGGAAAGCAGTTCTTTTTGGATATCAAAGACTTTTCCAGTTGGTAAATCGATATCTCTATGAACATAATCAGCTCGCCGCGTGGAGGCTCTTTTACATCGCGATGACTGTGAGGGCTTTCCGATGTATTGGTGCCACAGATATTTGACTTTCGTTTTTGACTAGTCGTATCGTATAAATACGCAAACATTTCTTAGTGCAAAAAAACAATCCGTATCGCTTTTCTAAATTCATTTCTTCAAAGAATACTAAAAAAATATTTAAGACAATAAATGAATAAGATGTAAATGTCTGTTGACGTTAGAAATGTGTATATATCTTTTATATATTTATAAATTAAGATCGGTCAGTGCTGTTTATTTGGTATTTTTATTAACGTAATCGTTCTTGTACCATCATAACTGTCGTTACCGTTAAAGCTTTAGAAGTATGCTAGTTCATATTGCACTTTACAAAAGATTCAGCACCCAAATGACGTTTTTGGAGGACTGGAAAGCAGTTATTTATAAGGGGAAATTTTAAAAATTTATAAATATAAGAAGATGGTGCATGAGTTCGAATGAAACAACTTTCCATCAAAGTAATAATTTGTTTCAAGTAAACCATTATAGATCAAGGAAACACGGAGCCTTGGCTCACAGCCAACACCACTCTATATAGGAACCAACAAATTACTAGTATTAAACCATTCAAACAGGAAAACCAACGGTCTAATTTGTATAAAAAAGGAGATTCAAAAGAACAGGTCAGATTTTGCCGAATGAATCTGAACGAGGACAGTATGATTCATCTTTGTCACAAGCTAGTTTCATTGTTATCAATAAAGAAAGTCTTCCATGCGTGCGTTGCGAGCATATCAGATATATATTATTTTCGTGCGTTCATTATAACATTTGTTAAATGTTATATAAGTGAACAATAATTTTGATACCTAGCTATTTGATTACGACATTGTTTATTAAACCCCATCGGTACCGGCATTTTCAAATTTTGAAAATGGTGGATTGAACCTGGTTCTATAGCGCTTATAGTAGGGTGCCCAGTATCGAAAAAGACGTCTAGTAAACGAGTTTAAGTTAACGGAGAACATACGTCTAAATTTAGATGCAAACTGTTGAAAAATCATTATATTTTCCAATCATGAATGTCGTCGTATGCTGCCGTGGTCACGTTTTTCAAAATTTCGTTGTTTCTTATGGTACCCAAAGATACTGTACAGTACAGGTCATATTCAACACAAAAAATAAAAGTATTCCTCTTTGTTTTATTTGTTCAAATTGTACTTATCATTTAGCTTAAATATCAAATTATTCATATAAAGAAAGCTAACAAATATTTATATAATTTAAGTATAAGTATTTCATGATTTTAGTAGGTCTATTTTTATAGCTGAAATTAACTACATTTTCAACGAAAGCAATTTTATTACGTGTTACTTTCACGGGATTTTTACTCTGATTACACCAATAAGACATGGTTCATATGTGTGCCAAATATATTTCGTGTAATGTTAATCGGTGAAAAGAAAATAGCAATTAAAAACACAAATTTAGTGATAATTTTGTCTTGATTCAAACACGTCTTTTCTCGTGTCGTTAATCGTTTTGTAGCTTACACTACTAGGTCATTAACTAGGACAATTGTCACTAACTTCATTTCTTTTTTTTGCTTGTTGTATGGCCAATTTGTTTGTTTTTGATAGTCCAGTTTGTTTGAAGATCGTTGTTTTGTAACTTGAAATATCATTTTGTTGGCTTTTGTAACTTTAATTGTTTTCTTTTAATTGATAGTTTTGTTATAATTGTAATATACAAAACAAATCCTTCGGTCACGTTTCAGACCCGGTATATGGCACACATTCACAGTCCTGTTAAACTATGCTAATCAAACCCTAAGCAAAGTAGGACTGAAATACAATGGGATAAGTGTGTTATAACTTATATGTCATGGTTCTTCTACTGAATTGCCTATTAATATGCGAGGAATTAACACTAAAGCTTTATCGAGGCTATGGGAGGACGGAAAGATCATGTATATTTTAGTATATTGCACGATGCTTCAGACCTAGACTATCTTCGTACTGATGATTACAAAATGTTGTACCATCATTCTTGCTATAAATCTTACACTAGCAGACACAACTGCAGTTATTTTAAAGCTTAATCAAGTTCTTGTTCGTCTGTAAAGTGTTTCAGGGCATTTATAGAAGGTCGTCAAATTCCTGACTGTATAAAATTTCTTTGGGTCAGTGAGAACCAGCAGGCCTTAATCAGATTTCTTGGTGAATTGATTGTTCAGCATCATGGTATATCAACAGTTACTATAATACATGAAGAAGTCATATTCTATTTAACACTTCCAAGGACCCTAAATCAGCTCAGACGGAGTATTCAGGTTTGAAGAATTATTTTGTACGCCCGATGAAGTAGATACTCGCATGATTGTACATGCTATACATGTAGACAAAGAGTTCGGTGTGAAAGGAATCAAGAGTAGGCTATTAGTAAAAAAGTCACAAGATACAGATGTTCTTATCTTATGGTTTCATAAGTACAAGTGAGAGGTTTAGCGCTATGAAACCAGGTTCAATCCACCATTTTCTACATTTGAAAATGTCTGTACCATGTCAGGAATATGACAGTTGTTGTCCATTCGTATTTTATGATTTGCATGCGCTATGGTTTCAAACTGGCAATATAGCTTGCACACAAGATTTGCTCCGCTATTTACCTGTCCATGACACAAGTTAAAGTATCGGGTTTGCCACCTGTAACATGGTACCAGCCGCACATGATGTTACATGATGCGATACAATCAATGTAATCGGTCCTGTTTAGGATCGATAGGCGCACTGTTTATAAGTCTTAAAGGACAACCCAGATGATTTCACCGATTTGTCAAACCTTTCTTATTGTGACATCGATGAATCGATTAATGCAGCTCGAGATCTTGTTGTTAGGTTGGATGATCTCAAGTCAAAACTAAAAATAGGTCATTGTGCTTAAACAAATTGAGCGTAAAATTGGCTACAATTTAAAATTTCTCCCTTGTCAAATTTCCTACTTGTGAATCTACTTTTAAACAATATGAAATAAGCGCTTCACTCCAGACGTAAAGATATCTTCCAAAATAGCAAAACTAACCTAGCATTCTCCTCTTCAGTTCGAATGGGAAAAGAAAAATGACTTGTCTATCTGTCATCCGAATTTCTGCAAGATTAGTTTGTACTTGTGAGGGGGAATCTGTGTTTTCAAAGGGTTGCATTTGCTTCGACAAAATCTATCCTGTACAGATGTATGCTCATGTCAGGCAAATGACATATGTCAAAATGTAAATACTCATCTGGTTGCAGTAAAAACATTGATGACGACGAAGATGACGATGCAAAAGATATCATTTTTCTGTATGTACCTTATAAATCATTGTTAGTTATCGAATGAAAATTAAGAAGTCCATAATATTTTCTAAACAATAAATAAAACATATAATCAATTTTGATATCGTTGGAAATATAGTAATAATCTTTCTGTAATGGGGATTCCGAAAGATATGTAAATTAAAAAAAAAAAACAAAAAAAAAACCCTGCCATATGTTCTCTGACCTTGGCATGGTTGATGGGCTAAAACTACAGGAGACAATAGAACGTAGTAGGTAATACTAGCCTCGATCATAATTTTCTATTTGCATTTGATCTTTTGTGTGTGTGTGTTTTAGCAATACTGTTGTCTGCTTGTTTTCATTTTATAAGTTTTTAATGTTCCTTTGGTTTCTTACGCCTTTTTTGTTTGCATTTGTTTGTAAAAACATCGGTGCTGTACATAACCCTCTCCCTTATTACATTTTTGGAATACTTATAAACATTATAGCCAATTGTTGCTCATTTAGTATATGTAAGAAGGGGTGTTTTACCTGTTCTAATAGACGTTTTGTTTTCATAACTTTTGCCCCCCCTCCTTTTCTCTGTTTGCAGTGATTTTTACTTCTTTAAAGCAAAGTTATACACATAGCTTTAAATTCAATCAAGTTCGACGTTAATTTCAGAACAAATCATTTATATTTACTATTTCGCACCGAATAACAGAAATTTGATATTTACCTTGAAATTGACGAACACCTTACTATCAAAAGACGTGAAAAACACATTTTGTTTTCAACAAAAGATTAAAGTTAAGATCTAAAAAACGTCTTTAGATATTACTTGTAACGAATTGAATACAAAAATAATAAATTTAGAAATTGAAATAGGTCAAGGTCACTGTTATTTAACAGCTGTTTGAAAATTTCAAATTTGCACCCTACATGCAAAAAAGTCAATCTAAAGTCATTTTTGGGGATAAAAATATAAAATAAGTTCTAAATGTAGACACAAAAGATATTTTTCTATAAATTAATTGTTTTTATTTTGCTCCAAACGCATAGATCTAGGAGAATCAAGCTATCTAAATGTGACTGTGCATTTTCCTTGAATTTTTGCTCTGACCTTTGACCCTGATTTAAAAAAATCGTGACCACGGTAGACAGCGACGACAACGCTATTTCGATGAGGATTGTTCTCCTCTTTCCAATGATATAAAATATAGCCGTATGTTATTCCGTTAAGGCAAATCGATAATATTTGTTGATTGGGCACCCTACTATTAACCTCTCACGTGTATAACAGTCTCACCAAATTCTGTCATATTTACAACGATGCGTGAACAAAACAGCCATATTAGGTAAAATTGTCAAAATATGGGTACAGCAGTCAAATATTAATACTAATAAGTACTATTATTGATATAACAAAAACACCGATATGATATTTTAAAAGTATCGCATTGATATTAGAACTAATAGCATTTTGTATATTTATGTATATAAGCATTTCAAATTTTACACGGACATAAACGTTTGCTTCTAACTAACTTCTGAATGTATATTTAGACTCAATTGTTGTTCGTATTTGAACAATAAGTTTTAAAGTTAGTATTTTCTTAATTTTTCGTTGCCGAAAACAACATTTTTTGCATGGAATGTCTGCATATTTACAATTGATATTAGACAATATCGCTATGTGATATAAGAAAAGTTTTTATCGATTCGCTTCTTCCATAGACTGAAAATAATTCAAATAAACAATACATGATTGAAGTTTCTGATTTCGAAAAAAACATGTGTTTACCATTCTAGTGCACAAGACCCCGTTGCCTTATCAAATACTAAAAGCTATAACTTCAAAGCTATAAACTCAATAAAACCTAAAATTAACGACAAAAGGGACGATTTTCCGTTCCATATTTTTAATTTTCCATTTTTAATAGGTGCTGTTCCTTTGACATCATCTTACGGAGTTCATATTTCACAGCTCTTTCGCTATGCCCGTGTCTGTTGTGACGTTTTTTATTTTAACGAACGTAATCTATGTATAACTGGTAAATTATTATACTAGGGATTTCGTTACCATAAATTATTTAAACCTTTACTAGATTTTTCCATAGATAAAAAGATTTGGTTTTGAAGTTTGGTTGTACCTGTAGAAAACTTATTTCAAACGGGATAGCACATCCTCATTTTTTCGGAAATGTTGTTAACCGTGCACTGAAATTTAGAAATGATCCTTGTAATCTTATCGCTCCTTTAAATAAACTTATTATAAAAGTTTACCAATTCAAGAGTTGAGAGGATACCTCCTTGACGGACACCTTGCCTTATGGGAAAACTGGTACCTTTCCAATTGATTCTTGATGTTAGACCGTGATACATTTCATTAATTGGTTCCAAAATGTCTAGTGGGATGTCCCTTTTGCAATAATTTGTCTAGGAGAATATCGTGTTTTACTAAATCAAATAGATATAATAGGAAGATGTGGTGTGAGTGCCAATGAGACAACTCTCCATCCAAATAACAATTTATAAAAGTAAACCATTATAGGTCAATGTACGGCTTTAACACGGAGCCTTGGCTCACATCAAACAGCAAATACAAAGGGCCCCAAAAATTACCAGTGTAAAACCATTCAAACGGAAAACCAACGGGCTAATCTTTATAAAAACGAGAAACGAGAAACACTTGTGAACCACATAAACAGACGACTACCACTGAACCTTAGATTCCTGACTTGGAACAGGTGAAAACAATTGCAGTAATGCATTTTCAAATGTGTTCCCTAATATTAAGGAGACTGTTTCTCTATAGCTGTCTAAATAAACTCATCATAGATACCAGGACTAAATTTAGCATATACGCCAGACGCGCGTTTCGTCTACAAAAGAATCATCAGTGACGCTCGAAAAAAAAAGGCTGCTGTCTTTTCCTTTTTTTTTTGCATACCGGGGTGATAATTCCTGAGCCTGTCAATTTAAGATGTTATGAGAATAAGGAATATTTATCTCCTGCTTTACCACTATTGAAATTTTTTATGGCAGCTAGGATTTCGTCTTCGCTAAAGTCAATGCCACTGTCCTTGTTGTTTTGGGTAAGTTCTTTAATGATGTTACAACGAAGCTGACATGTTTTGAGATATTCTTTGTCATATTCATTAGAAATTTGAGGTGTAGATAACTGTTCATAACAATTTGCCAAAAGTTTCTGTTTATCCTGACAGCTTATTTCCTTATTTTCATGCTGAATAACTGGAGTATTTAAATTTTCCTTGTCCATATTT
The DNA here is from genome assembly GCF_963676685.1 of Mytilus edulis. Classification (NCBI taxonomy): domain Eukaryota; kingdom Metazoa; phylum Mollusca; class Bivalvia; order Mytilida; family Mytilidae; genus Mytilus; species Mytilus edulis. The sequence continues at coordinate 5,825,054 of NC_092348.1, forward strand.
CTATTTATAAGTTTGAAATAATTTTTTTCAAGGTTTTTGTTCAAGTTGATGGTAAAAAAAATCTTTTTCTATGGCTCTTTCTTTGCGGACGATTTTCCTTGCATTATATTTTGCTTCCTTTCGTTCAATGTATGATTTGTCATTTCCTTTTGGACGAACCTTTATAACCCAAATTCTGTGTTTTTGTTTGCTTGATTTTAGCAGCCTTTTTGCTCTGGCGACAACTCAATTTTTTGGCCCACTTAGCTTTTTGATCCTAGATGGTATCGATTGCTTATCTGCCTTTTTTAAAGAGTCAATAGTAATGGCAACTATATCTGTTGTTGTCGGATTGTTATGACTAGACATCTGTTGTGTTAATGATTCCTTTAGCTTTGTTTTATACAGATTAGTGTTTCCACGGTCCAATTCTATTTCATTATTCACAGACAACAATGAATGGCTCTATTAGTTCTTCATAACTTTTTGTCTCATGAAAAAAAAAGTTTTTTTGTCAAATCTTTTGTGTTTGTAATGTATAGTCCAAATATATATCCAACATTCAGAAAGATTGTCCTCGAGAATCTTACATATTTAGCCAATACACACCCATACCCTATGGACAAGTCCCGATAACTGTAAATATTACCTTTTTGCACTTGGCCTAATCACTCTTTCCATATCAAAATGATTTAACAGTTTAAATACAACATCCCAAAATTATTATTTGCCTCTCTTTTTTCATTTCAACCCAATACAAACTAGAAAATAAATTATAAAGGCAAATAAAAAAAAGAAAGAAAAAATACACTTCAATCAAAGAGAACTATATCATAGTGGGGTCATTAATTGTGGTCTTGGGTCATAAACATCAGCTTTTATTTTTTTTAGAGATTGGTTTATCTATATTATATCATGATTCATGTATATTTTAGAAGTGTAAATCCTAACGATTCTACTGATGATCAATACTTTAATTCTGACATTGCACAAGTCTTCTTTGACTGTCCAAGGCGTTAAAACACGAATCCTTTGGATGTGTTCTAATTGATATTAGTTTCTGATGCATGATATTTTATTTTTAATTGGTTTCGGCTTTAAACTAGCTTTCAGTAACAGGTTATACCCTCAAATCTTTTTTTCGTGTTCATTTGACCTGTTGACATAATTTTGAATGCATGTAACGCCTATGTTACATTGGCACCTACGTGTTGATGAAGTATTTATATTGTGTCATTGATCAAACTTATACGTTCAGTGTGTGTTTGCTTGTTTTTGTTTAAATGTCTTTTTGATGAGTTGAATATTTTATAGTGTTTATTTTATGCTGTGATTACACTATTGTCTAAGGTTTGAGTGAAGGCTGGCGCATGTTAAAACGTTTTAACCCACTGCACTTTTAAGCACCAGTCCTAATCCAGGAGCAAATACTTGTTTTATATATCTGTTATGATTTTTTACTGTTTCATTTATTCATTATGGATTTTTCTGTTCAGTAAAGTTTAAAAGGCTGAACCCCACAAACCTTTCACAGTGGTGCAAGCAAATAATACGAACAAACAATAAAAACCAGTTTGTTCAACTGATCAGCACTAACCGTACATCAAATCTTAAAAAAGAGCAAAATACCACAAGGTTATGATCTAAGATTTGTTGTAGTGATGGCCTTCTCTTGAATCAAATACGTGATAGAGATGACATACTTTTTTAAATCTACCATTTCATCTGAAACAGTGCAAGAATGAAAAAGCTATTTCAACAAATTGATACATTTTGGTTGATTCACGTAGTAATCGCCCCTTTAATGTTTAAATTTATAACTTTTTCCTTTTTTATATAATTGATTAAGATTTTTTTTTATTGTAGATAATACAGCAGAAACTGGTAAGAATAATATAGTGTTGCCCTGTTTGCAGCGGGTTGGAAAGTAATAGTATCTGGGTAAAAATCCCGTTATACAATCAGTCACGGGTCTTACACCGAGTGACGTAGACTATACACTTGTACCGTAACTTCCCCCTTTACCAAAAACGAAACATGAAAAATCATATTTCCTTACCTTGAAGCACACTAATCAGGGTTAATATCAATTATGCAATACTTAGCAAAGAAATCAAGCCAAAACTGGCATTATTTGTCCAACAAACATAAATATAACAAACTTTAAACAAACTAAGAGGTACTTATAGGTTTCATAACGAGTGTGAATTAGATATCGTTTGATAACAACTCAGTTATTTAATTTTAATATAATATTATACAATTATGGCCCGTTGAAAAGGTGAATATCCAAAATTGTCAACACGAGAAGGTTATTTCACTGAGGGCGCAGCCCGAAGTGAAATAACTTTTAAGGGTTGACAATTTTGGATATTCACCTTTTCAACGGGCCACAATTGTTTTATAATACCGAACTAACAGTGGAAAGGCCTTTCGAAAACTTTCAATATATTTTTTACATAACAAAATCAAAGACAAACTGACGTTTGAAAATACATTTGTGCTCTAGAATTTCTAGAATGTACAACAAAGGTAGAATCTTTTTGTAAAATATTGATGGCCCTAAAAAGGACCGTTACTCTATAAGAGCTATCATCAGCTGCTGGCACTCTATTCATGTCCAATGCCTTATTTCCTCGTCTCTCTGTCAATGAGCTTCCAGTTAACGTGAACGCTGCCATTTTGTTTATTTACGTCTATGACGTCATTTTCATGGGAGATAACTCAAGTACAAATCAACAAACTCAAATTCTAATGCAACAACGTTTGTAACGTTCATTTTGATTGGATAACGTCACTTTCTTACATGGCATCAATTGACAATTGATGCTATGGGACGTACGCGCAAGCGCAGACGACATATGACAGATTTTAAATACATGTTTTAACGTTGTTTTCTGTCAGTTTCATTAGAATGGAGATAACAATATTGTATTTTAAGCTCCGACGGCATCAATTTTGGATTGGATGGTCGCAAATACCCGTTTACTGTCTCCGCTAACGCGTCGCCAGTAAACTTAATTTGCAACCATCAAATCCCCAATTGATGCCGTCGGAGCTTAAAATACAATACAGTTATCTCCTAAAGGTTATTCGCCGGTGAATAATAGGGTTATTCACCGCTGGTGGAAATTTTTAGGGTTATTCATCCTTCCTTGCAATTGAATAAAAAAACAACTGAATTATTCCATGTCACGTGATAACGTTTCACCCAATAGAATTGTTTAAAATATATGAAAGGTATAATAATAGAATATACTCACCCCTTCTCGTCCAATGAAAAGTCAGTTTTTTGCCCTCTAATTTTCATAGTACATGGTTTTCCATGCACTATGAAATGCTATACATGAATGACTTTTCATTGTCAGTTAATTATGAAAGTGAACTCTTAATAGCTGCACTGACGAAGTGTACAATCCCCTAAGGCATTTTCTTTAAGAAAATAGCCTACTGATTAAAGATGAAATAGCAAAGATTAAAATAAAAACATTTTGAATTTTGCAAAATTCCATGCATTTTCACATGGTACACATATATAAAATAACCAAAAAATAAAATTGGTAAGGACAAATAAAATGATATTGATTTAATTTATATACCTTACATTTGAGGGAATTATTTTCTTTTTCTTTCAAACACAATGCCAGACTGCTGATATATAAAGCAAAGGATTGTTTTCGGAGAAACACAATACATTTAAATTTATCAAAAAAAAGTAAGCATTTAATGTTGAATGGTCTGAATTCAAATATTCATAAAACTCACTGTATACACATTTCAATTCAGACCATTCAACATTAGATGCTCGCTTTTTATTGATAAATGTACATGTATTGTGTTTTTCGAAAACAAATCCTTGCTTTATACTGGTATTTCCGCAGTCTGGCATTCTTTTCTTGAAAGAAAAAAAAATCACTCAAATGTCAGGTATATAAATAAAATAAATATTATTTACCTACATCTTTACCCCCATTTCATTTTTGTATTTATTCTTTATATGTGTACTTAATAGTTATCCCACAAGGACGCGGTGTGTCAGTTTAAGATCACCCCGATGGCCGGAGGCCAGAGGGTGATCTAACACTGACACACCAAGTCCGAGTGGGATAACTATTTTACATCCCAGCTGTTTTAGATTAGACGAAAAACTATTTATAATTCATAAAATCTAGTTTAGAACGCCACACAACCATTATAATATACTTTATATATTACTATATGATGTATACCCTTTATGACCCCCGAACACGATGAGTAGATATCAAACAATGTCAACTCGCCCCACTTGCCAATCGGCCTATACTATATCGACACTTTATAAAAAAAATCGCCCCACTCTTGTTTACCGACTCGCCCCACTTTTGAAGAAGTGTAAAATCAAATTGAACAATCAGTCTGACAACTCACTTATTAACGAAAAGGTTTTAAAAATCCCACTAAATAAAGGTCTGTCAACTCGCCCCGCTTATAAAAATATTTTGTTCCTTTTAAGAATGTTAAATTACTGTTAGTTCGTATCGAGTCTTCCTGGTGAAGTGGTAAGTGTCGTGGCTTGGTATGCTACAGGTCTTGAATCCCAGCATATACATTGGATTTTTTTCTACGTGAATTTTGAAAGATAGTCTTTTCCGTTTAATTGATTATAAGTTTTATAGTGGATTTGACATTCCCGCCAAAATGATGCAGAACAAAGGAAAGCATGCATAACAAAGAAACTCAAACTGAGGTGATCTGTAGGGGCGATCAGGCTCAGATCACCTCTGTTAGTACAAAGGAGCTGGGATATAACATTACACAGGTCGGGACCACTACCTTATATGGAAATGCATAAATTAGCATACTTATGTTCTCTCACATGTAATTGTTTATTTACATGTGACGCAATTTATTTTTACCTAGGTTTTTGACCAATCCACTAAATGAGTAACAATGCATGATGGACTACTACGCGTTTACAATCACAACACATTTTTTCATGCAATACGGGATTCACAGTTTCGCTTAGTTTTTCATTTTGTGTATCCTCATTTATAGTTCGTGATACAAAGTATAATTCCTTCCATGCTCAGATTAACGAAGAGTTGTTTCTATGCGAAGAAAAAAGGGTTTGAATTACCCGATATATAGCCATTAATATATTTGATGATGGCACGGAGATTTCATGTATTTGTCCACCCTACAGTAACGAAACAACAGCGAAAAACATTACCCATAAGACAAACTTACTAGTGTAAAGTAAGCCGTCGATAACAGTCGGTGCTAATATTCACGAGTACAGCAATTTCCGTATAGATAATTAAAGGCAAATGTGTGATCCTTGAATTTTGTGTTCGTAAAAAGGCGAAGAAATATTTACATACATGGCAGTGTTAACAAAATCTACAAGTATTTATTTTTGTCACATTTCAGTATGCGAGACTTCCAAACTGTTCCCTTTGTTTTGAAGGTAGTGAAGTCACCAACTGTAGTTTCATTTTGTTTTCGTTTTTAAAGGACGACATAAAAAGATCGATGTAGGATAAAAAACTTAAATCGAAGAGTTTTTTGTTTTTTTTTGGGGGGGGGGGGGGGGGTGTTGAAAGTGCTGCAAGTTTTATCGATCAAAAATCAATTTTATATAAATACATATTGGTCAATCAATTTTTCCCAAATAAAGTTTAGAGAGGGGGTGTTGGGGTCAGTGAAAAAACTATGCGAATAAAGGTTCTTATCCTTCATTGAATTTTTGATGTCGTCCCTTAAACGGGCTCGGACATTTAGCAAAATAAATAAAACCATTACAGCTGATTTCCTAATGCTTGCAAAGTAAAACTTTGGTTGGCTTGCTTGCTTTGTGTGTATAGTTGTTTATACAAGCTTTGAAAATAAGATTGACATCTTTAAACAATATATACAGGCATAGTTTAACTTGTATATTTTATATTTGAATTTAATTCTTCTTATATTTTTTTGTTTGTTTATTTGTTTTGTTTGGATTGTTTTACAAAATTAATTTTGGGGTTAATTATAGCGTACTTTTCGGCACTGAACCTATGACTGCTTACTTTACTAGATTGTGTCTTTTTTGGAAAGATGTCTCATTTGGTACTCATACCGCATCTTCTCATTTCTATATACAAAGCACGTTTTAGAATTAAAATAATAGGTATTGTGGCACCCACTGTGATCCATGAGCTTTAAATATTGGAGATATTTCACATACGTCAACATGACAGCAGCCGAACGATAAAAAAACCTCTGAGGTATATTTTGTGATAAAACTAGCAACAAATGGACTTTATCGATGGACGAAGTTATACAAAATGTATTAAGCTATATACCGTACCCGCTCAGTGGCGGATCCAAAAAGGGGGGGGGGGTCGGGGGTTGGACCCCCCTTTTTTGAACGATCAATGCATTTGCCAGAATGGTGACATGTAGTTGGAACCCCCACTCCCTTTTATCTTGGTTTAGGACCCTCCTTTTTAAAATGACTGGATCCGCCCTGTCGCTTTCATAACACTTATTTTTAGCATACTGAATATTATAATGTTTTTACTTTCAGTTCAGGACCTGATAAAAATTTTACACATCCAGTACAGAAAGAAACGTTTCAATGAAAGTTTTCGTGTTTTTCTAGGCAGAAATGATTTTGGAATGACATTATACAGGTTTAAAAGAGCTCAAAAAATTTCATCTGAAATTTCACTGTTTCAGGTCGTAAAATAATTGCACAGGTACAATGCATACCAATGGTGAAAAACCTGTTCAACAACTTTTAACAAGGCGAAAAAGAAAGTCGAATAGCGAAGCCCGTAAACAATACTTTTTTAATCTGAGCATCTAAATTGAAGATTATGTTATATATTTTACAAAAATCACATTCGCAGAACAAAAACATATATTTTGAGAATCCCAGACACTATATTAGTTGACAGTTCTTCCACTAATTCCACGTGTATTCCGGTTGCAGTAAACTCGTAGTAGCCCACAATGCATTGTAGCTCATTGAGTCGATTGGTCTGTTTTTCAAGGCCGTATTGGCCTTGTGTTTGGGAAATTACTATGCAAATATATTCTGACGTAAAGAAATCTAGAGTTCTCGACCTGTTACAGAATGTATGAAAAAATCTCAAGGAAAATGCCTCAGGGGATTGTTATTAAGAATTCACTTTCATAACTAATCTACAATAAAAAGTCATTCATGTTAAGCATTTTATAGTGCATGGAAAGCCATGTACTATGCAAATTTAAGGGGGAAACACTATAATGAGAGTTGATACCAAGCGATATCCAATCTACACGAGTTTGAGTTTTTGTATTCATATTTCGTTTATATTGATTATACATGTATCTACATGTTGTAAAACATTTGGTCAATAAATAATTGAATTAAATTGAATGGAGGTGTTTAACCCATTTCTCTAACGGTCAACACTCTTTTTGTTTTTATCTATCTGCTCTGAAATTTTCAGATGAATCGGACAACCCGTTGTTGGGTTGCTGCCCTGAATTGGTAATTTTAAGGAAATTTTACTGTTTTTGGTTATTATCTTGAATATTATTATAGATAGAGATAAACTGTTAACAGGAGTAATGTTCAGCAAAGTAGAATTTACAAATAAGTCAACATGACCGAAATGGTCAGTTGACCCATTTAGGAGTTATTGTCCTCATATAGTAAATTTTTAACCATTTTTCGTAAATTTTAGTAATCTTTTACAAAAATCTTCTCCTCTGAAACTACTTGACCAAATTAATCAAAACTTGGCCACAATCATCATTGGGGGATTTAGTTTAAAAAATATGTCCGTTGACCCGGCCAACCAACCAAGATGGCCGCCACGGCTAAAAATAGAACATAGGGGTAAAATGCAGATTTTGGCTGATAACCCAAAAACCATAGCATTTAGAGCAATCTGACAAGGGGTAAAATTGTTTATCAGGTCAAGATCTATCTGCCCTGAAATCTTCAGATAAATCGAACAACCCGTTGTTGGGTTGATGCCCCTGAATTGGTATTTTTAAAGAAATTTTGCTGTTTTTGGTTATTATCGGTAATATTATTATAGATATAAATAAAATGTTAACAGCAGTAATGTTCAGCAAAGTAAGATTTACAAATAAGTCAACATGACCGAAATGGTCAATTGACCCCCTTAAGAAGTTATTGTCCTTTATAGTCAATTTTTAACAACTTTCATAAAATTTGTAAATTTTTACTAACATTTTCCACTGAAACTACTGGTGCAAGTTCATTATAGATAGAGATAATTGTAATCAGCAAGAATGTTCAGTATAGTAAGATGTACAAACACATCACCATCACCAAAACACAATTTTTTCATGAATCCATCTGCTTCCTTTGTTTAATATTCACATAGACCAAGGTGAGCGACACAGGCTCTTTAGAGCCTCTAGTTATAAAATTGATTGAGATTTTTTTTTATTGTAGATAATACAGCAGAAACTGGTAAGAATAATATAGTGTTGCCCTGTTTGCAGCGGGTTGGAAAGTAATAGTATCTGGGTAAAAATCCCGTTATACAATCAGTCACGGGTCTTACACCGAGTGACGTAGACTATACACTTGTACCGTAACTTCCCCCTTTACCAAAAACGAAACGTGAGAAATCATATTTCCTTACCTTGAAGCACACTAATCAGGGTTTATATCAATTATGCAATACTTAGCAAAGAAATCAAGCCAAAACTGGCATTATTTGTCCAACAAACATGAATATAACAAACTTTAAACAAACTAAGAGGTACTTATAGGTTTCAAAACGAGTGTGAATTAGATATCGTTTGATAACAACTCAGTTATTTAATTTTAATATAATATTAGAATATACTCACCCCTTCTCGTCCAATGAAAAGTCAGTTTTTTGCCCTCTAATTTTCATAGTACATGGTTTTCCATACACTTTGAAATGCTATACATGAATGTCAACACTCTTTTTGGTTTTAATTAAAAAATTCAGGGAATCGATGATCTTTTTCATACACTAGTATAGCGTCATATGACCCTTTCAGTAGTAAAACCTTAACATTTGACATTTTAAAACATTTCTGACACTTCAGAATGTCATAAAATTTGACAAAAAGAAGGTTTGTAGGTGAAAAAGTGTGAGTGTTTTGTATATTATTGAAGAAATCAAAAATGTCCATTGCCATGAACGAAATGTAAATCGTCTAGTTATTTGAATTACCTTACGAAGAACCAATGAAAATGTCGTTATATTGCCTCATTATAATGGACAAGACAATCAAATTAACGCACTTTTTCGTATCACACTCGTTCATAGATAACAAACCACAACCATAAGAGAAATCAAGAAACTGTTAACTGTAGATAACTTGGTATGTAAAAAAATGTATAATTAAGGACATCCTTTTACAAAAAAAATAAAAATTATGAAAGTGATAAATTGTTAAAATGCTCGGATGTCTACTCGATTTTCATGTGAATTTTAAGCATTTAACAATGAATGATTTACTTCGCCTTCATTATGAGTGAAACCATTAGTGGCGTTTTCTTTTTGAAAGAAAACAGAGTTTTAATGATCTTTAATGTCCCCTGTGTGTTCAACAAATTGCTGATATAAATTTTTAAATACAAGTTCGATAACAATTTGATGACAATTGTATTGGTGAGAGCGTTTTTTTGATTTTGGCATTTGATATGCACTGATGTTCGAACTTTTCTGACATATTGATGACATAAACTTTTGATATTGGTTATATAAAAATCTATCAATAATTGTACACAAGACCGATTACAATGAAAGTTCCCAAATACTACTTTCCAAGGAACTCTTTTAAAGATAAAAGATAGGTGGTCTGCATCGATTTTCAAACTTGTCCAAAACACTGCCTATATAAATCTAAGATTTAAATTTGATAAAAGTCTAGTAAGAATTACACTCGTGAGAACACTTAAAAGACCGAACACCCTGTATTCCTATGTCTCATCCACAACGCGTCACGATGGAAGCAATGATTACCGAGGAGTTCCCTCCGGTCAATGAAAACTTAAAGGGCTATGTCACAGATTTGGATTAATTTTTGCATACAGCTTGATTCCTGAAGTATATCTGAAAATCGAAAAAATAATACATTTTTCCCTTTTATTGTTTGATATATATTTAGAATGTATTCTTTTAAAACAGGTGTATATAAAGTACATAAAATAAGAAAAAAAAACAACACATTCTAATTGACCAATCGGTTACCTATAGTTGATAGTAGAAAGCCAAAAAAAATGTTTCCTGGCCAATAACGACATAACGTTACGCTTATTTTAACTCTTTATGGTTTTGCCTCACCAAGATCACTACTATGATATATACCGTAAAAACGAAAACGATGACCCTACTATTAGCTTACGTCATTAAAACGGAAATTTGTGTATAAACCACAGATGTTTTTAAGAGGAAAAGTCTATGGATTTAAAATTTGAGATTTGATGATTTAAGGTGGTACATAACACTACAGGGAGATAACTCTGTAAAATCAACAGAACGTTTTAATGACGTTGTGTTGTTAAGGGAATATTAAGCTTCTCAATGATCAAAATAAGTTTTTGTCAAACTGCTATATAACCAGTTCAATTATCTGATTTAACGGTTATTTTTTTTTTTTAATTTTCATATTTTTGTCAAAGGGTCAAAGTAAATACTGTGTCAAAATTTTAAGAAAATGAAACGAGCCAAATTAATTTTGGTTAAGGTGTTGGGTACCACCTTAAAGAATTTTGTCACCAATTTTCAGTGCATTTTAATATCATCAACTTTAAAGAATTCAATCATAAATATTTTAAACAAGAAATAGGAACAAATGACTTATTTTTTTAATTTTCAATTGTATTTCAACCATTTAAAATCTTTAAAAAATCAGTGGCATTGTCCATTTAGTGAAATTCGATGTACCATATCACATCTACTATGATAACACGCGTTTTTCTTTGCTTTTGAGTAAGTTTGTAGCGGAATTCGGGTTGGAATTAGTATATCTTTTTTCGGAGCTGCAGTACTCATTTGTAAGTCGTATTTTTGACTATAATGGTTCATTTTATCTTATTTCTTTCTTTAGAATAGTTCTTTGCTTGTGATTTTTTTCTTTGCTTTTTATACATTACTGGTTGTATTTCTGTGTTTACTTAAAGTGCTTTATCGTATGGTTCGACCATTTTGGAAAAATGTCAAAAAGTGTAAACTGCTTCTATAATACTCACTTTTTGATATATAACAGTTAGACTGTCTCACTTCTCGACGGAAAGGATCTTTATCAATTCAAATAATTATCAGTATTCATAGTTCTTATTTCATTTTTTATTGCTTCTGCTTTACACCGACTTCATTTTTCTAGTACTAAAATTTTGCTTTTCTAAATATACCATTGAAACATTAGTATATGATATTAATCCGTTGTTACGCTTCTAACTCAATCGAGTATAGTTTGTAAGGGCTGTCCCATTTTGAACTGTAATCAATGCATTTTCAAAGTGTGTTCCATTTACAATAAGTCGCTATCAACTTTGACCAAGCGGTCCGAAGTAGAACGTTTTCAGATTATCACTTCCGTATTTGAAATTGTTCTATGATGATGCACATGCATAATTCTGAATTAAACATAGAGATAATTCGGTTCATATGTTGGAACCAGTCTTTAAACTTTCAAAAGAGGAAATTACCCAGAATTTTGCAACCAAATGTTCTTAGAATGAAGAAAAATGTCCGAATTTAAAACGCTAAAATCGAAATACAAACAACAACATGGTCAAAAGAAAAAACAAGAAACTGACAAACAACAATATACAAAACCCAACACAAAGATTTAAAAACACGACCTCACTAAAGACTTTACACTTCACATTAGACAAAACAAACATATACATAATACATTTCAGGTAGGCGCTTATGGTAATATCTTCTTCAATTCCTCTGCCAAAATTAATGTGTATTATGGCATGTTCCGAAGCTATGACATTCTCACATACGTTAAATTTTCAGAATACGAAGTAAAATTAATTTTGATAATTTAGAATACCCCGAAAAAAAACCTCTGAGATGCAGCCTTTCGAGGTAATAAAAAAATCCCTCCAATTTCACAAAAAGTTCTCTAAAAACTCAGAAATATCGTATAATGCATTGATTGTTCAATAAAAACTAAGTTTACGCTATTTTACAATTTTTCCTTTGATCTTGCTGGCTGATAATTTCTAACGTCCTTGATAAAATAGCGATAAACAGATTTTCATTATCCCGGCTCAAGTGAGAAAATCACTTCCGTTCCAATATTGAGCGAGTGGTTGGAAAAACTATGAGAATATATTGCACAAATTATTTTGCAAATTGAATTCTCCTAATTGACCATCAGCACTGCTGTCATTAGGGAATTCATTAGAGAAATGTGACTAAGATCCTGCAGAACAAACATTATTTCTAGTTTATCCTGCACAATGAAGATCACCAAGATGCTTGATGAACGTTAATAGTGCAGGGATACATGTGATCCCCTCTATCAGGTAAATGACGTCATAAAGGCGCGCATAATTAACGAGTGTTTTTTCCAGTGAAGGTCAAACTCAAAAGTGGTGTATCCAGTTAAGGTTTGTAAGATATAAATAACGTAAAACGTGAATTAAAGATACCAGTGTATATTCAAATATAAATTGAATGTGTTATCAAGCTACATGAACTAAATTCTTTTCTTGATTTCATAAACTTTATATTTCAGGGACAAGGAATTATCTACCTTACGTTGTTGCAGTGTTAATATTCATCATTTTACTGGTAGTTTTATACATTGTCGTTGTTTATCTTAGGAAATGTAAAAATCCAGTATTCTGCAATTTTTGCAATACGGGAGATGGTGTAGCACTAGAGCATGTGACGCAAGATGGCCAAAGACAAACCCTTGTCGTTCATAGTCCAAACATGAACATTAATACCAATAAAAATACCATAGGAGATATTGCTAAGACTGATGGAAAAAATAAAAAGCAGGAAGAAGCTAAGAAGGAAATGAAAGCATTGATGCCAAATGAATAAATTAAATAAGTAAAGGAGATGTCTTATAATGATAGGGATTAGAACACTCTATTTTTACAAAAGACTCAAAGATTTTAACTTTCCATATGAGTATTATTTGTTTCATTGTCTTTATTTTTTCATTGTTTGCGAATGGTTGCACTCATCATGTTGTACTTGGTATGAAATTTTGAAAGACGAGTTACAGTTAAAGGTGATTTACTGTCATCATCTACTTTACTGTTATATATTTTCAAGTTGATAGGTTCAAGTTATTCACATACGGTTCGTTATCAGCTACCGTTTCATTAGTAAACAATAACTAAATAAAGGATTCACTTTATTTCAGCATGAAGGTTCTATTCTTTTCGAGAAAATGAATTAGCTTTGCCATGTTATATTGATATAATTAAAACAAATTTCTATTAATATATAATTAAACGCTTAATCAACTGGAATATAACCATTAACAATGTATTTCATTTTATAATAAATTGTTTGATTTTTCAATTTAAGTTCTACAGAAAGTGAATCTAATATCGTTTGAAATCCCCCATTTTCTGCCGTCGTTTACGTTTACACATTGAAAAAAATTACAATCATTACAACCCATTAACATATGAAAGAAACATTGTTTTTTGGTGGGATCCTTGTAGCTCAGTCTTGTGTTTTATAAACTGCTGTTTATTACTTCTTTTTTTGTGTTTTGCCATAGCGTTATCCCTTTGCTTTCAACTATTGATTTTGAATTTCTTTTAAATTCGTCTGTCTCTCATTTATAAATGAGGGACGAAAGATACCAGAAAGGACAGTCAAACTCATAAATCGAAAATAAACTGACAACGCCATGGTTAAAAATAAAAAAGACAAACAGACAAACAATAGTACACATGCCACAACATAGAAAACTAAAGAATAAACAACACGAACCCCATCAAAAACTAGGGGTGATTTCAAGTGCTCCGGAAGGGTAAGCATATCCTGCTCCACATGTGACACCCGTCGTGTTGCTGATGAGATAACAAATCCGTTAAATACTCTAATTCGTTAGGTCACATTTATGAAAGGGAAGGGCATTGTAGTTACGACGTCTGAATATATCAAATTAATATGGGCGTTTTGATATTCAACTAGACATATATACACATTATGCTCGGTGTGAATACAAACAGTTGGTACTTTTTTTATCCGTTTAATTACAATAGCCATTACAATAACATATTTGGCTGGATAAGTTGTCAACAATTTTGTTTGCGGTTGTATTTTTGTGTTATTTTTGTACATGCCTCTTATTGTTATGTTTTATCTTCAACCATGCAGACCATGGATGTCCTTGTATTTCCTGAGTCATTTTATCTCCCATACATGCATCATATTGTTCTATTTGAACTGTTATTAGACCACAGATGTCTTTTCTTCTATGTTTTGTGTTATTTTATCGCCTAAACATGCATCATTCACCAAACCACGAAAGCATTGATATCATCACTCATAATAGTATCAACATAAAATTTCCTTAGTGAAACATACATGTAAATTTCTCCTGCCATAAAAACAAAATTGTTATGTGTGGTATATATGCATACACGGGAAAAAATTGCCACTTATATCTAAGTGTGAAAAATAAGAGTGTTGAACGATTGTTTAAAACCATCGTTGCAAACTTTTGCGTAAAATAAATTTCAAAACTATGCGTAAGTCATCTGCATCAAATAAGTGTTAAATAAATGTTTCTAACTAATCGAAAAAAGTTTTACCAATTGCTGATTTTAGCTAGATATATAATTAGTTCACGTAAAGGTATATTGATGATCTTCTTTCCATCGACAATCTAAATTTAGGATCACATTAATATATCCTCCGGAACCTGAGATTAACGAAACTTGAGATACAACTTCCTTCGCCTCATTTTCTACCATTTACCTCAAGTTAGACAATAGCGGCAGTCTCAGAACCAAAGTCATAATTATCCAGTAGATTTAAAAATAATAATTTGACAGATTCCAATCGAATTTATAATGAGAATATCGGGACTGGACACTGTTCCGATGTTTGAGAATTTAAATTGGTGATGTTCCGATCAAGGATGCAAGTAAAAATATGATGTGTGGCTGATACTTAGTCCAACAAAATCTAATCAATTGTCTGGTGTATTTTAATAACCATTTCACAGATGATATCGGATGTGTTTCTTACGTCGTAACTACAATCCCCTTCCCTTTCATGAATATGACCTACCGAATTAGACTATCTAACGGATTTGTTATAACATAAGCAACACGACGGGTGCCATATGTGGAGCAGGATCTGCTTACTCTTCCGGAGCACCTGAGATCACCCCTAAATTTTTTTTATGGGGTTCGTGTTGCTTATTCTTTGGTTTTTTATGTTGTGTGTGCTATTGTTGTCTGTTTGTCTTTCTCATTTTTGGCCATGGCGTCGTCAGTTTATTTTCGATTTATGAGTTTGCCTGTCCCTTTGGTATATTTCGTCCCTCTTTTGTAGACGTTAATACAATCTACAAATTAGAAGCATTTATAATCATTCATCGACTTTTTCCTTCGAAGAATACGATTTCCTTCATCCAAAAAATCAACATTGATTTTACCCGATTAAATATGAAGCTGTAATTAATTTTGTCGGTTTGCAGGACTAAACTGCAAAAAAAAAAATCAAAAAAAAATTCGTTAATTGCATAGGTATCTTTTTAATAATAAACACAAAATCCCATTATCGACACGTTTTTGAGAACCCTTGCAAAATGCAAAAGATAATAGCAATTGATAAAAGATTGGTGTAACAGTAACGGTAAATGCAGTATTTTAAAATTATTTTTGTAGATATCAAAGATACACTCATGGTGTACTTATTCTAAAGAAAGATTAACGGATTATTGAATATTCCGCATAAGCAAAAGTTTAAGCTGATATAATATCATAATCTGTTACATGTTGAATTCCTTGAAATAGTTATATTTTTTATCCAAATTAAGTTGAGGTTCATTTTCTGTGTAATTCATGTTCACTGATTTGATTTATAACACACTAAACAGTGTATCCATATTACAACAAATCTAAAATAAACAATTATTAAAGCATAGACTTTATAATATGCATAAATATTTCGTGTGTAATTATATCATCTAGTTACCCAAAAATATGACCTCCGAAGATGTTCATTTATAACTCGATATAAACATATATATAAATATAAACAGATAGCGATAACGCACAATTAGATATATAGGGTAAAAAGTCAATCAAATGGTTCATCCTTGTTTCACTTTCAATGCTAACGTTATTTTCCTTTTAATAAATGAATATATGCGTAATCCATCTCCAGCTAAGGGCTTACATTGAATACAACGTGAATACAGATTCAATGAGGTCGAATTATTCAGTTGCAAATGAATAATTTATTAGCGATGTTTCGTAGCTTAGAAAGATCAAGAATATGATGTTAAAAAAAAGGGGCCAAACTGAAGACGTCGAATATTTTTTTAAAGAGAAAGCTGATTCACATTGATGAAGATTTCAAAGGATTGAAAAATTGTGAACACATTTATTTCAATACTTATTATTGTAAATCAAAGTTGTACTTTTATTTTCAGATTTTATTGTTGTGGAATTTTGTGCTAAAACTTTATATCTTATCTGATTGTTTTATTACTGTACATTTTTCAAATGTTCTTAGGTAGCTTGTATCGTCTCTCATAGTTGTTAACTATATGGCTTTTGCATTTTTTCGTATGTTGTGTTTTATGTATATGAATTATGTTATATTTTTTAAAGAGTTTTCAAATATTTCATGGAGATTTCTTCCAAAAAAATAAAATGCAATAGTTGCCAAAACTTTAATTGTCTCCTTTTATCTTTTTATATCAAAAGCGGAGAATTTCATGCGTTAAAATATAGCATTTTGACCGAATGCACATTCCATTTTCTTCTCTTTAATTTTTTTATGCACTAAAGCGATTCTGGTATATTTTCTGTTTCATTTATAAATGTATTTTACTTTAAGGAACAAAAATATACTATACACTGTATGTACTGTAAACGGAATAAAACTTTTGTATCTGCGTCTTCGTAAAAAAACAACCTTTCTTTCGGGTCATTTTCAATTTACCATCAACAACAAAAACGTTTTTTTTTAATACTTTGTCACTACCAACTACTACAAATGTTCTAATCTTTTTTGTTAGACTTCTATTTGTATGTGTGTTTGGGGGTGGGGGTCACACAAGTGGGGGTTTCAACTAGCCATCAAATTTACCAATATCTTTGGGATAAAGTCAGGAATATGGCAGGTTTTTTTTAATTTGCGCTGTTCATTGAAAGCGTTTGATTTTGTTGATTTTCATTGACATCTTTTTAGAGTCGGAGATTTTGTTAAACTTTTTTTATCTGAGGTATTTGCATATATTATAAAGAATGACTCCAATGGGGACGCTGTCTGGACGAACTGGTATTTTTTTTGGGGTACCAAACGAAAGATAAAAATATGAAAAGAATCGTTTATTTTATTATGCAAAAGAT
This sequence comes from Mytilus edulis, assembly GCF_963676685.1. NCBI lineage: Eukaryota > Metazoa > Mollusca > Bivalvia > Mytilida > Mytilidae > Mytilus > Mytilus edulis. The sequence goes on from NC_092348.1 coordinate 5,842,581, forward strand.
AGATTGAGAACGGTATTTTTGGAACACCTCATAATCCAGATCTGGTCATTGTCGTAATTAAATTTCATACTACAAATAACTTAATATCGATTCGATGTTTGACAAATTTAAATTTGGAATGGTCAAATCAAGGACACCAGTAAAATTATTATGTGTGACTGATGCCTCATGTCCGTCAAAGTCTGTCAACATTTTTGTGTGGTGCATTTTATAGAGGCTAACACAATCTTAAAATTTGAAACATTAAGAATTTATTAACATTTCTTCCATTCGACGACAGCTATAGCAAAATGCTAAATAATTTAGCAGTTAAAAAAAAAGATTGGTGTAACGGTCAATGAAGTAAAGATTTTTAAAATATTAAATTCATGTTCACCGATTCGACTTTAATTCATGAATACAAAAAATATCAAATACACAATTAAAAAATCAGGGACCCGAAACTATGCATAAATATTTCGTGTGTCTTTTTGTTCATATGTCATCTTATTAACAATCGATATGACCTCCGATGAATGTCAATGGTAATATATGACCCGCAATTGATATAAAAATAAATGGAAAGCAACCACGTGCAATTGATATAAAAAAGTAATTCTATCACCGTTTATTTACGTATAAGAATGATATTTTGGGAGCGTAAAACTTGCTTAAAAGACACTAGTGTATATTACAAAAAACAATAAAGAAATTTAAAGTGTTTTCATGCGATGTTTTTTTAATCAGACGATACTACATAAACGAAACCCTTTTCCTGATTTCAAACGATTTATTTTTCAGATTATCTACTTACCGTGCTAACAGTATTCATTGGCGTTGTTTATCTAAAGAAAATAAAAATACAGCATTCTGCAAATATTGTGAAAGTGGAGATCTTACTTCTACTAATGTTGTGCTCCTACGTTATGTGATACAAGATGGCCGAGATCAAAACATTCTCATAAATACCCACAACGTGAATGTTGATACCAATAACCATACCGAGGGAGATTAGACTGATGGATAGTATGAAAAGGATGAAAAGCAGGGAGAACCTTTTGTTATAAATGAAATGAAAGCATTAATTCCAAATGAACATGTCAAAATGTGTAAAGGATATGTCTTATATTATAGGGATAAAAACCCTTTATTTTACAAAAGACTCGAAAGTGTTTACCTTTCTGTAGAAGTATTCGTGGTGTCAATGTATTTATTCCTTCATTGTTTGATTATTTTTTGCAGTACTCATGATGAACTTATTTTCAAAGTGGGAATACTTAACTTAATAGATTATTGAATATTCTGCAAGAGCAAAAGTAAGAGCTGATATAATGATATTATCTACTTACCTGTTGACTTTTTTGAATTAGTTATGTCATTTTCTATTCAAATACTGTTTGTTATCAGTTTTCGATAACATAGTGATTGCAAACGAATTGTTTAAATAAATATACGATTATGTATTTTGACTCTTGTTACACATGATATATATATATATAATGACTGAATAAATAGTCAACGATTAATCTTATAGGGCGATGGATCATGTAACATGATTCTGTACACTACAAAATGACATCGTGCTATTCCCGAAGAAGGATATCTGCTTTCCGAAATATCTAATATATGTTCATTTTATAGTTATTTAATGGTGATGTTGTACCCTTTTTGACTTGTTCTATATATATATGGGTTCGAATCCCGGCGAGGGAAGAAAAACAAATTTGCGAAAGCAAATTTACAGATCTAACATTGTTAGGTTGATGTTAAGACGAGTTGTATATGCATAATGTACACAGCCATGTAGAGTTGTCACTGGCTCAGACGTACTTATAAATATAATTATTTTCTGTGACTGTATCTTACATTAATTTGTAGGATCCTTTACTATAGATAATTAAGCTGATCTGTAAGAATAACATCTGCATGCCTTATATATCATGTACTGTAGTACGACGCTAGATTAAAACTGACGTGGAAAGGTAACACCCGGCCACCGAAAACTTCATTTTTATGAAGCCAAGGTGGTCGTGTGGTCTAGCGGGACGGCTACAGTGCAGGCGATTTGGTGTCACGATATATCAGTATCATGGGTTCGAATCCCGGCGAGGAAAGAATAAAAAATTTGCGAAAGCAAATTTACAGATCTAACATTGTTGAGTTGATGTTTAGACGAGTTGTATATATATACATAGATTACTAATAAATCCAATGTTTCCGGTATGAATAGTTTTAATTCACTAATACTTTCATGTTTTAAATAACAATCTTCAGGTGAAACTATATATATATATACCATCTTTGCTGCAAGTGTATTGTTTTCTGATTGGTATTAAATTTATATAAAGATCCACTTTGTAACATATTTGTCATCAATGTATTTGGCAATCGTTAATGGCAGTCAGCAGGGTTTAAGAACATCAGTTGTTTAAACTTTTAGTCAAATGCGTTTTGTTGCAATATACTTTTTCACTCTTTTGGTTTTATTTGAAAAATGTCGCTTGTGCTGTATTTAGACCCCTCTACAACGAAATTTGTTTTACATTGAGGTTTTATCCAACACAATCACACGTTGGAACGTAGTTTTCAATTTATACTTTTATATATATATATATATATATATAAAAACGAGTCTAAATTGAAAACTACGTTCAAACCTATGATTGCGTTGGATAAAAACCGTAATTTTTATACGTATGCATGTAAAACAAATTTCGTTGTAGAAGGGTCTAAATACAGCACAAACAACATTTTCCAAAAGACCAAAAAAGTTAAGAAGGATATTTAAACAAAATGCATTTGACTAACAGGTCGAACAACTGATATTCTTTAACCATGCTGACTGCCATTGGCGATTGCTTAATAAAATTGATCACAAGATGTATCAAAATGGATCTTAATATGAATTTAATACTAAACAGAAAACAATTAACTTGTGGCCACGATGTTATGCCACAAACATAAGGTGTTAATATTTTTTTGTACACCAGATTCGGATTTCGACAATAAATGTCTCTTCAGTGATGTTAGGGATCGAAACGGTATTTGGAAGGCCATATGAAATGTACCCTCATTTTTAGATAGACTCTTCAATTTTAAGAGTCAATATAGGATGAACGGATCATATAAACCGGAGGGAAAATATGATACAAGCCCAAACGAAAAAATATAAACGAGTCTAAATTGAAAACTACGTTCAAACCTATGATTGCGTTGGATAAAAATTCAATTTTTATACGTGTGCATGTAAAACAAATTTCGTTGTATATATATACAGCACAAACAACATTTTCCAAAAGACCAAAAAAGTGAAGAAGTATATTTAAACAAAACGCATTTGACTAACAGGTCGAACAACTGATGTTCTTTAACCCTGCTGTTCTGTTTAGTATTAAGTTCATATTAAGATCCATTTTGTTACATCTTGTGATCAATTTTATTTGGCAATCGCCAATGGCAGTCAGCAGTGTTAAAGAACATCAGTTGTTCGACCTGTTAGTCAAATGCGTTTTGTTTAAATATACTTCTTCACTGTTTTGGTGTTTTGGAAAATGTTGTTTGTGCTGTATATATATACAACGAAATTTGTTTTATATGCACACGTATACAAATTGCGGTTTTTATCCAACGCAATCGTAGGTTTGAACGTAGTTTTCAATTTAGACTCGTTTATATTTTTTCGTTTGGGCTTGTATCATACTTTTCCTCCGGGTTATATGATCCGTTCATCCTATATTGACTCTTAAAATTCAAGAGTCTTATCTAAAAATGAGGGTACTTTTTATATGGCCTTCCAAATACCGTTTCGATTCCTAACATCACTGAAGAGACATTTATTGTCGAAATCCGGATCTGGTGTACTAAAAAAATATTGACACCGTATGTTTGTGGCATAACATCGTGGCAAAAAGTTAAATTTCTTTTCTGTTTAGTATTAAATTTATATTAAGATCCATTTTGTTACATTTTGTGATCAATTTTATTTGGCAATCGCCAATGGCAGTCAGCAGGGTTAAAGAACATCAGTTGTTCGACCTGTTAGTCAAATGCGTTTTGTTAGAATATACTTTTTCACTTTTTTGGTCTTTTGCAAAATGTTGTTTGTGCTGTTTTTAGACCCTTCTATAACGAAATTTGTTTTACATGCACACGTATAAAAATTGCGGTTTTTATCCAACGCAATCGTAGGTTTGAACGTAGTTTTCAATTTAGACTCGTATATATATTTGCAATTATTGTATAATTTATATCATCTGTTCAATGTTTCATCTTTGTGCGATGATATTCAACACTTTTTAGTGTTTTGTTTTCCATCTATTTATCGGTATTGTTACATAATCTTTTAGACTCATATAATTTTTCCTGTTTATGTAGTATTTTCAATTTTGATGTTCCAATACCTATATATATATTACTCGTCTAAACATCAACCCAACAATGTTAGATCTGTAAATTTGCTTTCGCTTTTTCTTCTTCCCTCGCCGAGATTCGAACCCATTCTACTGAGATATCGTGACACCAAATCGCCTGCACTGCAGCCGTCCCGCTAGACCACACGACCACCTTGGCTTCAAAATAAAACTTTCTGTGGCCGTGTGTTACCTTTCCTCGTCAGTTTTAATCTAGCGTCGTACTACAGTACATGATATATAAGGCATGGAGATGTTATTGTTACAGATCAGCTCAATTATCTATAGTAAAGGATCCTACAAATTAATGCAAGATACAGTCAAAGAAAATAATTATATTTATAAGTACGTCTGAGTCAGTGACAACTCTACAACAGATGTATCCATCGGATCACCATCAATGATGGTATTACATGGCTGTGTACATAATGTATATACAACTCGTCTAAACATCAACCCAACAATGTTAGATCTGGCAATTTGCTTTCGCAACTTTTTTGTTCTTCCCTCGCCGAGATTCGAACCCATGCTACTGAGATATCGTGACACCAAATCGCTTGCACTGCAGCCGTCCCGCTAGACCACACGACCACCTTGGCTTCAAAATAAAGCTTTCGGTGGCCGTGTGTTACCTTTCCTCGTCAGTTTTAATCTAGCGTCGTACTACAGTACATGATATATAAGGCATGGAGATGTTATTGTTACAGATCAGCTCAATATATATATATATATTATGACTGAATAAATAGTCAACGATTAATCTTACAGGGCGATGGATCATGTAATATGATTCTGTACACTACAAATTATAATATATATTACAAGTCAAAAAGGGTACAACATCACCATTATATAACTATAAAATGAACAAATAAGTTATATAATGGTGATGTTGTACCCTTTTTGACTTGTAATATATATAACGTCTGCATAGAAGTCAATGATCTTTCACACGAGTGCACTGTATCGTTGCGAGTAACGATGTAGTGCACTATAGACAGTCAGGATTCTACTTCGTTAAAATTATCTCCTCATTACGCCAGTTCATTTTCACAATCGTAGAAATCGAAGCCATTGTAGGGATGATCTTGGGAACCGATAAATTTATCCACATTGCACCAATATATGTCAGTTGTATTTTAAAAGACAAATGTATCAACTAGCTAATGAGCAGCAGATAATGATCTTGTCTGCATTGATTCAACTTAAAAACTTTTGTCTGATCGGTTGTCAGGTGGAATTTTCGACGCTAGATTAAAACTGACGTGGAAAGGCGAAAATTCATAAACATTTAAAAAAAATCTAATTAAATATTTCGTGGAAGGGCAGACTAGATTGTTTTAGTTGTTGAAGACTATAAACCCTAGTTATCACACACACAAAAATAATTTTTTTCGAAGATATGCATTTTCATCATCCGATTGTGGTCAAGTACTTTCAGTAAAAAATAGCTATTCGAACACACCTTCTCTGTTTGTGTGATTCATTAGATAGGTATTTCACTTGACCCACATATTTCAACTTTTAGTACTGTGATTTGTTTATGTTATAAAGTCAATCTATAGCTTTGATATATAAAAAATGATAGAATCTGAAGCGAGACGATTTCTGAAATATTCTTGCTTTGTACGATATCAAGACAAAATATTCAAACACGCCATAACACATAAAAAGGTGCACTCGATTTTCTCTTTCGATACAATTGTTACCCATTTTTTCTGGAGTCACATAATGGAAGGGCAGACACGAAAATTACTGAACTAATAGATGGGTTTGTTTTCCGTCCGTGGTATTTTTTTTTAAATCGGAGGTTATGCATTTTCTTCATCCAACTTGAGAGATACCCATGTTGTCGACTTGATATCTTATTGTTCTGCTTAACTATGTACAAATGTATTAAATAAATTGAAAACTTCTGCAAATGGTGTTTTTAAAATAAAAGACTTCGTTATTGAGAAGAAAATTGTAATTTGGTTTTTTTCTATTAACTTTTAAACATTTTGTCACTATAGAAAACATTACGGTAAAAATTTCTCGCCTTCTCTTACAAAGAGCTCCGATTCTTTTGTTCTATTTCAACCGGGTTTCCGACTGTAGATAAATTATATAAACGCCTATTACTTATTACAGTACTACATGTGACATTATCGTATTAATGTTGGCCATAAAAAATATGGTCACCATGATGGCCCTTAATGTCAATCATTATACCTTATGTTGCTTAATAAATACACAAGGTATTAATCAAAATCTAGTCGAAAGTCTTTCTTGATTGTTCTGATAAACATTTTGTCTGTCTGTATAGGAACTTGAATCTTGAATTTATCGTTTGAATAGTACTATTTAAAAAAAATTCTCCAGAAGGAGAATTGTCTTATTGAGGCCTAAATATTTCACACAATTTTGCGAGGAAATTGTGTGATTATTACAAGTAACATCAAAAATACGAATTTTAGATAATTTAAGTTTTGACCCAAACAGAATAGTTTCTTTATGACCCAAATGAAGTGATATTTTATTATCAATCAGCCATTTGCTACAAGATTCACGTTCCTTACCCAGTTTCTCAGATATAACTTCTGGGTTCTTATGAGAGTATAATATGGTACTATCATCTGCATATAATAAAATTATGCAGTCTTTACCAATACTTATAGACATTTCATTAACATAATATAAGAATAAAAGCGGTCCTAAAATACTCCCTTGTGGTACACCACATGTAAGATATCTTAAATCAAATTCAGTACCATTAATACTAATTTTTTGTTGTCTATAACATTAATATGATTCAGACCATTTTGTACATTTGAAACCCAATTTTTATAGTTTGTTACACAATATAAGATGGTCGACAGTGTCAAAGGGTTTTTGTAAATCTAACATGATTATTCCAGTATTAAGTCCCTTAGCAGTTTAATTTTTAATATGATCTAACAAATGAATAAGACATGTATCTGTAGAATAAGCAGATCTGAAACCAGATTGTAAATCTAACATGATTATTCCAGTATTAAGTCCCTTAGCAGTTTAATTTTTAATATGATCTAACAAATGAATAAGACATGTATCTGTAGAATAAGCAGATCTGAAACCAGATTGTAAATTATAAAGTAGATAATTTTCCACCAGATATTTTTCAAGTTGTGAATATACTGATCTTTCAACAATTTTAGAAACTAATATTAAAGTACTGACTGTTCGATAATTTCCGACATCCAGTCTACTATTTTGTTTAAATATAGGACACACTCTAGCTGTTTTCATCTCATCAGGTACTATGCCTGAAGTTATTGACAAGTTAACTATATAAGTAATTGGTTTTGCTGAAATACTTGAGCCATTTCTTAAAAACTTTGATGGTATTCCATCCAATCCAGTACTTTTACTTAGATTATTTTGTTGTAACTGTTTAAAAATATATTCTTCAGTCACAGGTTTTAATTTAAAATTCAAAACTTTACAACAAACAGTGTTATAATTTTTTTTTTAAATATGTCTGTTTTAATATCAAACACTTCTGGAACTGGTGGTAATTTTGATACTAAATTATCAGCTAAAGTTGTATAAAAGTTATGAAAATAGTTAGCCACTGTATTTGAGTCATGACAGTTCTCATTATCTATATTAAGTACAACTTTACTTTTCTCCTTCTGTTTAGTACTGTAACCCATACTTTAAACTGTTTCCAGATATTTTTTGGATTATTTTTATTTTCTTCAATTTTACTTTCAAAATATGAAGACTTAGCTTTGTTTACCTCTCTCTTGGTTTTATTTCTGCATTTACAACAATCATAATAAAAATGTTTACTATTTTTTTTTTTTTAATATATATATTTAAAAGCAGGTCTCTCTTTTGCTTAAGTTCAATAATTTCAGAGGTCATCCATGGCTCTGTATTGTTTTTTTATATTTTAATATCTCTTTTAGGAGCTGCTTCATTTAAAATAGAAGTAAAAATATCTTTAAATTTTGCCCCAGTTCCATTCACTTCTCTACATAGATATAATTCAGACTAATTAGCATCATTTAAATTTTTACAGAAGTCTTCTCTATTATAATTTTTGATGGATCTTATTTTTATTTGATTTTCTCCACTATCTGAATTTGTTTTTCTCTCAAATTTTCTAGTAAAATATGTCATAAAATGATCACTAAGTCCAATTGGAATAACACTTGATTGACTGACTCTGTCGTCAGAGTTAAATAAAGGCAACAGTAGTATATCGCTGTTCCAACTCATAAATCCATGGACAAAAAACAAAATCGGGGTAACAAACTAAAACTGAGGGAAACGCATTAAATATAAGAGAACAACGATACAACACTACAATGTAACACACACAGAAACGAACCAAGCAACAGACAAAATCCCACGAGAATAACAAATATAACATCAAAACCAAATACATGAATTTGGGATAGACAAGTACTGTGACACGTCTTATCGCAATGTGAATTTACACTCAAAAATAAGAGAAAACAAACGACGCAACGTTAAAATGTAACACATACAGAAACGAACTATAATATAACAATGGCCATATTCCTGACTTGGTACAGGACATTTTTAAAGAAAAAAAATGGCGGGTTGAACCTGGTTTTGTGGCATGCCAAACCTCCCCTTTTATAGCCATGTGAAATATAACATTAAGATGACAACTCAACACCACAGGACTACAATATAAATAAATTGGAGAATACAATTGACAAAGAAACACACGAACAAAAGGCAACAAGTTGAAAATTTTAATACGCCAGCAGTGCATTTTATCCACTAGTGATGCCTAGATACAAAAGTTTGAAAGCTGAAACAAGCACAAAGTCGAACAGCATCGAGGACCAAAAGATCAAAAAAGTTGTGCCAAAAACGGCCAGGGTTTTCTATTAGTTACCAGAACATCCTTATCATTTAGAATAATTTATACTTTTGCAAACAGTAAATTTTTTAAATTAATAAACAAAAGCTGTACATGATAGAACTGAAATATTAACTAATTACAGGAAACAACTGAAATACATTACATAACCAGACATTTGCAACACAATATGTAGACACATCCGAATATGTTTAAACCTCAACGCCAAGTGACGTAATGTTTGAAATTGTAAAAAATGACAAAAAATGATGACGTCATTTAAATTTGTAAAACAGATCATCAAAAAATTAAAAATAACGTCATTTGAATGAATAAGATAGAACTAGGACTGACCCAAGATTACATTTGAACTAACTACTGATATTGCACTTAATAACAATGCACATTTCAATATGTATTAATAGCAAACTAAGGCAGCAATTAACTATATTATAAAGCTAGGTCCGGTTTGTTTTGAATCTCACTTCAAATGTAAAATATCGCACTGATTACGTTGAACAATATGAAATCTAATAAATGAATGCGGTGATTAATATTATTTACCATAACACATAAATATAATAGGAAAGAAGTCAACACATTTGAAAAAATCCGATGAGAATTACAAATATATAACATTAAACATTAAACTAAATACATGAATTTGGGAAAGACAAGTACCGTAACACGTCTAATAGTAATGCGAATTTACACTCAGCAAAACAGTCACAATCAGGAATAAGTCACGTTTGGTAATTAAAAGATTAGACGAAATAATGACAAACAACAATCTACCATGTGGTAAAAATGTCCTTAGCTAGTTTGGTCAAAGATACATCGTATGGATCCACCAATTCGTGATGGTGTCCATAAAATTTACGGAGTGTCAATTTTAATCTGTCCTCCTCATATCTTTGTTGGAGCAGTTTCTGTGTAAGGAGCACACTCCTGTATAGAAGTCCGTATAGTGTGAACAAGCACGAGAATAACGTATCAATTGTGATATGTAAACACCATACGAAGGGGCAGAGGGTATGTTACTGCTAAGAAATGGGAAATTGATAATTGGGAAGTTGAAATCGTCCCGTTTATCATAAATTTTCGTGTGAAGTCGTCCATCTACGTCAATATTGAGGAAAAGATCAAGGTATGAAGCAGTCCTTCTAGTATCAGTAGTATCCTTAATTTCAAGTTCACTGGGATATATGCGATGTAGGTATTGGCTGAAATATGGGTTATTCAATGACAGAACATCATCAATATATCGGAAAGTAAAATTAAAGAATTTCGCAAGGTGCTTTTTCTTTTTGTCTTTAAGAAGGTTCTGAATGAATTCTGCTTCATACGAGTACAAAAACAAATCAGCCAGCAGGGGTGCACAATTAGTACCCATTGGAATACCGACTGTCTGTTGAAATATAAATCCTCCAAACTCAACAAATATATTGTCGATCAAAAAGTCCAGCTTTTTGATAATATCATCTTCAGTATATTTTCTGGAAGATTCAGTGTGATTCTTCACAAAATATGCTCTATTGTAACCCAAAACAAGAAATTTGTATCTACGATTCCCATTTTTATAGAAAAAGCTCTGTTTTATGAGATGGTGAAGTCGATCTTTCAACTGAGCATGGGGAATAGTAGTATATAACGTAGAAAAATCAAAAGTTTTTATGTTGCTGCAAAACTGCAAAGATTGTGATCGAAGGTTAAGCAGTAGATCTTTCGAATTTTTGAGAATCCACATCTGGTTAACACCACTGGTAGAATATATCTCATCACAATATTTTTGAAGCCCATCTTTAACTGTAGAAAGAATAGTAGTCAGTACTTTAGAAAGATGTTTAGTCGAACATTTTGAAGACCCAGCTATGTATCGTTCTTAATATGGGGTTTTGTGTAATTTAGGTATCCAGTATAATGAAGGCAAGTTTTCTTCGTTTTTTTTTATGTTGATACCAAAAGAAAGAAGGACAGATTTATGATTTTGTAAAATTTCGTCCTTGGTAAATGATGTTAAAGAATATATAGGATTACCAGTAGTTTTATCAATTCCAAGCTCTGTAGTGAGACATTGCAAATAATGTTTTTTACATATGAAGACAATATTATTGGAGGCTTTATCTGCTGGAACAACGACATATTTGTCATGCAAAGAGGATAAAGCATCCACAACCTCCGGATTCTTGAAAGGGTTAGAAACTCTAGTACTCATATTACATCGTAGTTTTTGTATGCGCCTCTGAATGCATGATCGAATAGCTTTGATCCATTCAGACAAAGTGTAACAATTACATGATCTAATAACGTTTTACTGTTTTCAGTTATTCAGTTGTATCCGTCAATGTGAATTTCAGCATGTGTTACTGTTTTGTCCAGCCATTATTCTGTAATTAAGATTACAGCAACTTTTTTCTTAGATGCGACTATTTTAATTTCTGACAATTTTGGAAGACGGGAGAGTACATTACACTGGATAAAATGCAAACCCTTCCGCTTAAAGAGTCGAAATAGATCACCATGGTTTTCACTAGTAGAAATGTTAAAGGATGCTCGAATGTCCGTAGTATCTTCAGATTGGTCATTTATATGCCCATCGTTGTTCAGAGGTAGATGTTGTAGATATATGAGAAGTCTGTGTTGTTCTTGACATATTCCTCATATTGTTTTATTGAGATTGTTTTAGTACATACCACTGTTTGCAAAGATCACAGTTGATAGCTTTATTCGTAGCTATTACCCCCTTTTTACAATTTGTGCATGGGTATTTTGGTTGTTTTTTACTGTTTTTCTTTGGCGGCCCTTAGTTGTAGTGACTATCTCCGCTCCTCAGTAGAAATAATAATGTTAAAGTTTTGTACGATGATCTAAATATAAACGGACGTTTATATTCTGATAATGTTAATTTGATTATCTCCCCTCGTCTTTGTTTACTTTGGTTACCACCTCGATTTATGGCAGCTAGCAGTTCTGCTGTTCTCCGTGATGGTTTTTCGTGAATAATGTTAGAATTTATAAAGTTATAAGACTCATCTTGTCTTTTATACTTCTCACAGTTGGCAATTATGATCAAGAATATTGCAGTCAAGAATAGCCCAGTTGTTCCCGCCATTATACTGGAAGTCGCATCGATAAGAGCAAATATAATTAACTTTCCAGTGTTTCGTACTAAATCTAAAGTATATTTAAGTATATAGGCAATTACTCATCATTTATTCAAGTATTTAGAAATATATATATAAATATATTTGGCTTGAAAAAGACACTCAGATTGCTTAGTGGAATAATGAATTAATGTTTTTAAAAAAAAAGGAGAAATAATAAAAAGATAAAACGAAATAATTTGAAAATTAGGTAAATTTTGCTGAGAATCATTTTAGAAAACAATGTATTTGAATTTGATGAAAAAATTTATAAACAAATAATAGGTACGGCAATTGGTGCAGTTCCTTCACCGGAAGTCTGTGACATACTTATGTTCGAAATATTTAATCAAATTATTTCTGCATTTCAACATAAATACAAAATATTTTATCATGGCAGATATAGAGACGATGGATTCATAATATATGATGGGGCATCAGATGAAATTATAGATTTGTTTTATCTAGCAAATAATTATAACCCCTTATTAAAGTTCACCTATGAAATCTCAAACGATAAACTGTCGTTCTTAGATGTTGATGTAATTAAAGGTAAAAGATTTACAACACATGGCATTCTTGAACTGAAATACATTTTAAAGAAACATTCTTATCTGTCACTCACATCGTGTATTCAGAGGATTTATTAAAGGCGAAGCAATACGGCAAATTAGAAACACAAGTGACCATAACAAATTAATAAAAAATCTAACTTATTTCTAAGTTAAATTATTAGATAGGGGTTATGATAACGTGGAAAAAGTTTATAGTTTAACTGAATTACTACAACAAAACAAATCAAAAGAAAAACAAATGATTGCATTAGTTTTAATATAACTAAATATAATCCATATAGACATAAGATAAAGAAACGTATTATGAAAACACAGGCATGTACATGTATTACAGTTTGACGAAGATTGTGTACAAATATTCAATACAGCACCAATAGTTGCGTATAGCAAACACAAGAGTGTTGGGGATATGCTTTGCATAAACATAAACATAAAATTGACAGTTGGACCCCTGATGGTGGCAGATCGGTCATAATAACTAGATCTATTGAAGAAGAATTCAAATATAAATATATTAATACTAGAACACACCCGTGATATCGCGGGTCCGTGACTGAATTAAAGTATATAACTATGCGCAAGCCTTATTTTAGTATTAGAATGGTCATCTGATAAAGTCATGCCGATTATAAGATACAAAGTTTTCTCTGTTATCAAAGTCTTTCTGTTTGAACCCGTCGAACTGGAACTTATCAATTATTGGTAATATTAATTATTTAGAAAGCAAACGTTCCTGGAATGGAATATTTTTTAATCAACAGCATTGTCCTTTATTAGTTATAAATAAAGTTGAATTCTTTGATTCTCTGTTTTACGCCATGCCCGCTAACAAATTGAAAACTATACCTATACGCCTTATTTTTAGTCACAGAATTTTAGTATTCGTATTGTTATCTTAGAAAGTCTTACTGATTAAAATACTACAATAGGTAACAATTTGACAATTTAGTAGTGTCAACCCTGTGATTATGACCCGTGTATATAGCATATTAATCCTGAATACACCGTTTGGTGGTGCGCCTGATATGCGGAACGTACAGATAAGGTAACAGGTAACAGGTGAATATACTATTGGTATCGGTATCGGACTCGACCCGGAATTTCTTAATTATTGGCAATATTAATTACGTGGGAAACAAAAGGGCCTGGAGTGGTGTAATTTTTAATCTACACCTTTGTACTATATTAGTTATATATAAAGTTGAATTCTTTGTTTCGTCGTTTTTACGTGATGACGGCTGACAAATTGGACCTCGTAATTTTAGTATTATAGATATAATACTGTTACGAATCCCAGTTTATGACTAAACTTAGTAAAGACTCGTCGAAATTGCATTTAATTGATGAATTCAACAACACTCACCGTTATCCTGATGATATTCTTTCGTTAGATAATCAAGAATTTTCTCAATATACTGCTGAAATTTACCCAAAGAAACTTACTTTAAATAAATCAAATTTATACGGTAATAACTGTCCTTTCCTGGAATTAGATATTTCGGTTTTAAACGGGAAATTCCACACTAAAATTCTCGACAAAAGGGACGATTTTTCGTTCCCTATTGTTAATTTTCCTTTTTTAGATGATGATGTTCCTTTGGCACCATCTTACGGTGTTTATATTTCACAGCTCGTTCGCTATGCCCGTGTCTGTTGTGACATTTTTGATTTTAACGAACGCAGATATAAAGATTTGGTTTTGAATTTTGATTGTGCCTGTCGAAAACTTATTTCAAACGGGATAGCACATCCTCATTTTTACGGAAATGTTGTTAACCGTGTCCGGAAATTTAGAAATAATCCTTGTAAACTTATCGCTCCTTTAAATAAACTTATTGTAAAAGGTTACCAATTCAACACTGTAATAAGATCATTGAATATTGTTTTTATTGGTATAAATAGTGATTTTGTTATCAGTAAATTAAAAGCAAACTAAATATTACTAGTATGTTATATAAATATTCACAATAATGGATCTACAATCTGTCGATACTTGTAATTTAGCATTGCACAAGGTCATGTTTTTTTTTCTCACTGTTTATGACGTCTTTACACTAAATCCATTGGATGTTGGATGTGTACAGATTGATAGTTTAGTTTTGCATGATTTATATTTAGTTGTTAGAGGCTTGGAACTAGCTGTTAGATAACTGCAAGTACTCTCAGATCTGTTCCTAGTGTCTTTTTTGTTGTCGGGATGTACACGTACCCGGCCACGTCAACTTGTATTTTTGTCCATCTGATGAGTTGAGCCTTTTTCAACTGATTTTTATAGTTCATTCTTATGTTGTACTGTTATACCACTGTCCCAGGTTAGGGGAGGGTTGGGATCCCGCTAACATGTTTAACCCAGCCACATTATTTATGTATGTGCCTGTCCCAAGTCAGGAGCCTGTAATTCAGGGGTTGTCGTTTGATTATATGTTACATATTTGTTTTTTGTTCCTTTTTATGTATAGAAATAAGGCCTTTGGTTTCTCGTTTGCAGTGTTTTACATTGTCATATCGGGGCCTTTTATAGCTGACTATGCGGTGTGGGTTTTGCTCATTGTTGAAAACCGTACGGTGACCTATAGTTGTTAATGTCTGTGTCATTTTGATCTCTTGTGGACAGTTGTCTCAGTGGCAATCATACCACATCTTCTTTTTAATATGGATAACTTTCATATTTGGTTTTACTCAAATAATGCATCTTAAAATGACCATCTCAAGCTTAACTGCCGAAACACTAAAATAGTGTCGGGTCCTATCATGCAATCTGGGATGCGTGGTTGCATGGGTGGTTTATTATAACAAAACAAAACGTTGATTGTCACTGATATATTTCTGAACAGATGTAAAAATAGCAATATTCATATCTTATGAAAATAATCTGTTTCCAAAATGTAATAACTCAATATTTATGTCAACATTATCAGCAATGGAGTTAATGGAATGAAGTAGGATCTGTCTTACAGTAGTCAGCACGTCGGTGTTGACATGAATATCAATTATACGGTCATTTTTATAAATTTTCTGTTTACAAAACTTTGAATTTTTCGAAAAACTAAGGATTTTCTTACCCCAGGAGTAGAATACCTTAGCCGTCTTTGGCACAACTTTTTTTAATTTTGGGTCCTCAATGCTCTTCAACTTTGTATTTGTTTTGGCTTTTTAACTATTTTGATCTGAGCGTCACTGATGAGTCTTATCACTGGTGTCAACGTGATGATCGTAACTGCAGTTACGATCATCCCAATATGGCGGACACAAATATAGGGAAATTTTATAAGGCTGATTTCTCCACTTTAACAGCTTATTTTCAGATTTGTAGTATGTCAATAAATGTCTTATAAGCATTGCCATTGAAATATTTTATCGGACAGGATGGAAAAGTAACAAGAAGAATGAAAATTGAGATACAAAATATCACGATGATGATCGTAACTTTTATTTATTTTTATTAACGATGATCGTAACTTTTACTTAAGATGATCGTAACTGTCTGTTCCAACGAAGCATTTTCTGATAAATAAGGACAAATAAAGCTGTCTATTATGCAAAAAAATGTACGTTATCAGCTGATATTGTGATAATAATGAGGAACGATCACTGAGGGGAGGGTAACGTCCTATTGGTAAGTGCACAAATTGTTATGACTTCGCGAGATTTCGTATTTATTTTTATCTAGTTCAATATTAAAATGCATTGGGGGTTAACAACTTTATATTGATTTCTTATGTTTTATATAAATAAGGTATTGGACAGTTCATATTAATGACCAGTTTGTTAAAATTGGAGATTTTTTTCCTTTTTTTCCCAACACTTTATAGGGACAATAGTACCTTTCGAGGATCTGGTATTTTGGGGGAATTCAGACTTGATAGTTTCTTTTATTAACAAATTTACGATTTTTAAAGGAGATGTTGAAAAATAAAGCATTAAGAAGTGTAATCATATCTGTTGAATGAAAGAAAAACAATGAAACCGTCAATAAAGGGAGCTACTATTTGATTTTTATTTGGGGGAGGGGCTAGGATGAATAATTTTGTCCTGCATTTTTTATATTGAAATCTCTATCCTGCGTTTTTATTTTACTCTATTCGTTCCTGTTTTTTTCATCCTGATTTTTTTTACCTAAATTGTCATCCTGCCTTTTTGTTTGGCCAAGATGTTCATCCGGCTTTTTTTTTCTCAAACCTCCTGTCCTGCCTTTTTCAAATTCCACCCCCCTTATAAAAATCAAATGGTAGATCCCTTATTGATATATTTGGCTTAAAACAACGTCTTCGACTAACTTCAATAATACATGTCATATACCGTACAAATGTAAGGATTTGTAGCTTGAAAAATCTAATATGAACGTGTATACCATCTATTTCAACTTTTCCTTCTTTACATAAATAGCCAACCCATGGTAAATATAGGCAACAGTAGTCCAGTGGCGTATCCAGAGATTTTCATAAGGATGGGGTACTGGCTGCCTAAGAGTAGGCCCGCTACAGTCATGCTTCATTGATTCCCTATATAAAATCATAATATTTTGTTTTATCGTAACTGCTAAATAGGGTGTTCATTTAGTTAAAAAAAAACATTCGTAAATTTTGAGTTCCGATCATCTCTTTATAAAAACAAGTCAAAGTTACGATCATCTATGAACGAAGTTACGATCATCATCGTGATTTTTTGAATCTCGATTTTCTTTCTTCTGGTTGTTTTTCTATAATTTATGAAAAACACACCCAATGGCAATGCTTATAAAGATTTTTCTTGATATAAAAAAAATCTAATAATAAGCTGTTAAAGTGGAGAAATCTGCCTTATGAAATATCCCTATTTTTGTGTCCGCCATATTGGGATGATCGTAATTGCAGTTACGATCATCACGTTGACGCCAGTGCTTATGAGAGAATTTTACGTTTCAAACGAAACTTACGTACGTTAACGCAAAAAACTTTGGCTAAAATTATCCGGACTTATAAGACATAATATAAATTGTGTTTGTCTCCCTTCGCCGGTTTTGTATTTTATATTTCAGTCGGAAAGGTATAATATTGTTTTAATGCTAAAATAACATTCGTGTAACAGCCACGGACCATTCCATTTTTTTTTAGGTGGGGTAGGGCAGGGGTGGGGGTTGCTGGGAAATTAAAATGAAGATATTTCTGCCCATTAGATATTTTTCAAAACAAAATTTCCACGTCAGACAGAGTATCCCCCCTCCCCCCCCCCAAAAAAAAAATCTAAATGATCGATGACTTAATTACAAATTAAATACAGAATAACCGTAAATTGTCTCGAAATATCAGTGTTATTTGTACAAGGCTTAGAAACAGGTAGAAAGCGAGGCTGTTTCTAAGCATTGATATTTCGGGACAATGTATGGTTATTCTATATTTATGCGTTAAACATAAGGTTCTTTTTTTATACAATCATATCTATTTCGGAGGGGGCTTGATCAAATTTGAAATAAATAGGCAGGACCTTCGAATTTATGATGAAACCAAGTTTGGAAGAGTATTTACAAAATCAAAAGGCAGAACAAAAAAATAGTCGTAAAACAAGATGATTGGAATATAGAAAACAAATGATGGCAAGCTTGAAAAATTAGGTTCAATCAAAATTTCGACTAAAAGTTTATCCATGCACCCCTCCCCTAAAAATAAATGGGTTGCATCCTTATCAAAAACAATGAACGAAAGTAAAAGATGTACAAAACAAATAGAAAATAACACATTTGACGGAAAAATAAATTACCACAAACTTTGTTTTTGGTATTTGAATGTCAATATTTGCCATTCCTTTTTATCCGTCTTCCTTCTTCTCGAGACTGAGAGAATTATTGACCTCACTGTACAAGAATGCAAATAAGTCTGCATGGTCGGCATTCTATCGAACTGACGGAAATTAATTCAACTATCTGACTATACCTCATTAGGTCAGGTCAATTAAGATAAACGGTACTGTAGTTCCATCGGTTTAATTTAAGATGTAAATCGGTTTAGTCATGTTTGTACATAAGTTCACAGAGTAACAGGTCGACATGTTTACACTAGAAAGGTTGAAAAGTTGATCCTAAAAAGGTCTAACAGGTTGACAAGCGTTAAGGTCATCAGATTGACAGGTCGATATCTTGAAAAGTCGATAAATGCATGATATGTTGAACGGTTGACAAGTGTAAAGGTTATAAGATTGACAGGTCGACAAGTTGAAAAGTCGATAAATGCATAGGTCGACAGGTTGACAAGTGTAAAGGCTCAAGGTTAACAGATTGACATGTTAAAAAGTCAATAAATGCATAGGTCAACAGGTTGACAAGTGTAAAGGTTAACTCTCGTGTATTGTTGAATGTTTTGGACTTTCTCGCCTTTGGATTTTTTTGTCGAAACGCCGACCTTTTCTTTTCCCGCGACAGCTTTCTTTTTTCTAAAGTAATTACTCTTCACCAGGAATGCTTCGAAGGATAATAGTAACACAATGCTATCTTCAATCGCGCTGTCGGTCCGTAGGTCCGTCCGTTTGTAACAAACCTGTTGACACTCTCGAATCTGCATCCTTCAAGGGATTCTAAACATGCGATATGTTTTTTTATCACTTGCCATAATGAATTTTCCAGGTAAAAAAAATCTTGGTAGATTGTGGCACACACGACACAGATCCTTCATTGAAAAATAGATAAAAGCTGTTATCAATAAGACAAAAAAAATGTTTGATATTCTTACAAATACATGTATTAACAAAAGTCCTTACTCATGTTAATGGCAATCAAATAAAATAACACCCAAAACGATCTGATGATAAAGTAACCTGGGTATTTTGATATGCTTAAGTATTAGAAAACACACAAAAACCTACATGTATATATTAACCTAAATTACTATACTTGTACAATGCCCTTCATCTTTGAACAACTTTATCCTTTTTAGAATAAATATGTTCAAAAACTGATTTTCCCGTATACTCTCTGAACGTGGCACGCCATATTCACAAATTAGTTGAAAAGAAACTCTTTTTGTACGAAAATAGGAAACATTGTTAACTGCATATCATTCAAAATATACCTGTGTCCCCTGCGAACAAAGTTTGCATTTTCTTACGTTCAGATATAATACTAGTGTAAACGTTCGGTTGTAGAGTACGCTATTTTAAATAGATTTGAACTAAATGTAAAAAGGGAGACAACCACAATTTTACAACGACCAAGTTAAGGTGTATTACGTACGTCAAAATATATGACTTTTGTTTAATTTACAAGTTAAATGGTCATCGGGACAGACGGACGGACGCACCGACTAGAAAACATAATGCCCCTCTACTATCGTAGGTGGGGCGTAAAATTGCATTTTATCAATCAAATTTTTCATAAAACAGTATGTTTAGCACTGATTTCATTTATTTTTAACTGTATATATTATTCGAGATACGTCTCAATAGTTATCAAAGATACCAGGATTATAAAATGTTTGTGTGACACAGCTGTTTTAAAAGGTTGTCCACTTAAAATATCCAGACTGACATATAGTCTCATCAATACCGATAATGAAGATGATCATAAATGGTCTGTTCTTCATGAAAGTTTTATCCTGAAAAAGAAAAAGACAAATAAAAAATAAAAAGTACATTAATGTATGTGTATTTAATAAAATGGCAAAGAAATGTTATTGTGTACTAGAGAATCTAGTCATCTCGACGAAAATATTTTTATGTCATGTTACTATAATATTAAATTAAAGTATTTACCATCTGATGCTAAATATCCTGATCGAGAAAACATAGTCTCCAACAAAAGCGGATGAAATAACCTTGACCAGAAATTCTATAAACTTTAACGTTGAGGTCAAAATATAGAACGTACAAAACTAAAAGTAGAGAGCAAGCGTACCTGGACAACGAAAGTCTAAATCGTGTAATTTTTTATTTTATTAAAATGGATAATTACCACGTGAATCACTGTTTACATTTACTCGGAATATATTGTTCCGAGTATTCCTTATTTTGAATGGTCAATTTGTTACCTGGATACAGGACGCTCTTATATGATCTTATATATTTCTTTGTTTCGGGATTCGCGGTACATTTGAAATTTTTCATGAAATTATTTAAAAGTGAACCCTTTTATATATTCTTTATTAGTGTTATCTCCTTTAAATTCAGTTCCAAAGAGTACACCAGGTGAAAGAAGGGTAATACTAGATTTAAGTTTTCCTTCTGAAAATTGTATTAATGCAGGTATTGATAAAGATATTTATTTGGGTGAGTCAGTTAATTTGACTTATCCATCTGTAGATGATTTTGTTAATCTTATTAAGTTAAAAGGTAGAAATTGTGGTATTTTTAAGAGGGACTTGAAGCGGGCTTATCGCCAAATTCCAATTGATCCTGGAGATATTAATTTTGTTGGATTTCATTGGAAAAATCACATTTTTGTAGATAGAGTTTTAAGTATGGGACTTAGGTCATCAGTTGATATTTGCCAGAGAGTGACTTCATCTGTAGTTTACATGATGAAGCAGTCTGGTTATTTATTATTAAATTATTTAGATGATTTTGCTGGAGCAGAAAAATCAGAAGATGCAAATGTTGTATTTGATTTATTAGGTAGACTTTTAGACAGTTGTGGTCTTGAAGAATCAGTGGAGAAGGCGAGCTCTCCAAGTACGGTTATGACATTTTTAGGAGTGAAATTTGACACTTCGGATCTTACAATTTCAGTAACATCTGAGAGAGTGGAAGAGATTTTATTGTTGGTAAAGACTTGGTTAAATTTACTGGTTGCTACAGTTAAACAGTTACAGTCATTGTTAGGTAAATTACATTTTGTATCTAACTGTGTAAGACCAGGAAGGCTTTTTGTTTCTAGGTTGCTTACTTGGCTTCGTAGTTTACCAGATGACAAATGTGACCATATTATTCCTTTGTATATAAGGAAAGATTTATTTTGGTGGTATCATTTTTTAAAGTCTTGCAATGGTGTTTCTATGATGGTTTTAGAGGATTGGTCTCAGCCAGATGAAATATTGGAGACGGATGCTACTTTGAGTGGATGTGGAGGTTGGTTTCTTGAAAAAAAGAGAGTTTTTTCATGTTCAATTTCCTTCCTTTTTGATGGATTTGAATTTACATATAAATCAATTTGAATTGATTGCTTTGATGATTTGTGTTAAAGTATGGAGTGTACATTTTGTAAATAGAAAGATTTTAGTGAGATGTGATAATCAATCTACTGTGTTGGTTTTGAATTCTGGTTGTACTAGAGATGCATATATGCAATGTTGTTTAAGAGAAATTTTGTTTTATGCTGCAAAGTATAATTTTGAAATTAAGGCTGTTCATTTTCCTGGAGTTGAAAATAGAACAGCAGATATTTTGTCAAGATGGCATTCTGATTCAAGATTTGAAGACTTATTTTATGAATTGCCTGTTGTGAGATTAGGTAAATGTTTTGAGAAATTTGTGTATTCAGGTTTTTTCAGTTTACTCATGATTGGTAATTTATTGTAGATTTACAGCTGAATTTGTTGAAAGTGGATCAACAGACATCGTGCAAGTCAGCCTTTGCTCATGGCACTTTTGAAAACATTAAAGTTCAGTGGAGGACTTTTTTTTTTAACATTTTGTATTTATTTTGGTTTTAAATTTTTACCAGCATCTTTGAATACTGTGTGTTTGTATGCTCAATTTTTGAGCAGGTCTTTTAAATCGGTGAATTCTATTAAAAATTATTTAAATGGAGTAAGATTATTGCATTTATACAATGATTTGGAGTTTCCTTATTTACAAAGTTTTTCGTTAAAACTTACATTGAAAGGTTTACAAAGATTAAATCCTTATTTACCAAGGAAAGCGCTTCCTATAACTCCGTTGATTTTAAAACAAATTTATGAGTTTATGGATTTAAATGACACCCAGGATAAGACTTTCTGGAGTTTGTTTTTGTTAGCTTTTTTATGATGAGTAGAAAATCTAATCTTGTTCCAAATTCAGAAAAAGAATTTGATGAAAATAAGCAATTATGTAGAGGGGATATTATTATTGAGAATGATGTTTTAATAATTATTTTGAAATGGTCTAAAACAATTCAGTTTGGACAAAGAAAGTTGAGAATTCCCATTTCTAGTATTCAGGGAAGTATTTTATGTCCGGTTAATGCATACAAGAATATGATCAAAGCTATTCCTGCGGTAAAAAAGGATCCTGCATTTTGTAAAGTTAAAAAGGGGCGCATTCTACCCATTAATTATAAAGAGTATCAAAATAAGCTTCGATATTTAATACAAAAAACAGGTCGTAACTCTTTATTTTACTCTACTCATAGTTTTAGAAGAGGGGGGCAACATTAGCTTTTGATGCTGAGGTTTCTACGGAATTAATTCAACTTCATGGAGATTGGCATAGTGATGCTTATAAAAAGTATTTAGAATTTACTTTGGAACAGAAACTGCAAGTTTCGCAAATGATGTCGAAGAGTGTTTCCTTGTTAGGTTACTAATTTAAATCGTTTCTTTGTAGAACCAGGAACTTTTCTGATAGTGTCAGACTCCATCGCAAAATATGTGAAGCTTGAGAATGCGGATCTTTATGCGTTTCGGGGGGCTTCCATTGGAGAAATAACCTATCAGCTTAACAAGAACAAGGGGAGTATTTATGAAGGTTATAAATGTTTAGTTATATTCATTGTGGTACCAATGATATTCATTTTTTATCTTTTGATCAGTTTAAGTCTGGCTATTGTAATTTAATTTCTACCGCCAAGTTGTTGTTTCCTTCTATGGTTATTTCCTTGTCTGGTATTCTTCCTCGTCCTGTTGATTTTGAGGAAACAGGTCAGAAGATAAAGGATGTTAATATGGCTTTGTTAAATTTATGTTTGAGTTATGAAGTCGAATTCATTCATTCGTATAGATATTTTTTGAAATGTGGAAAGCCAAAGGTGGAGCTATTTGCGTATAAAGATGGTGGTTTACATCTCAATTGTGAAGGTACAAGGCAGTTAGGTTTATATTTTAAAAGAAGGGTTGCTCATTTAATTTAGATAGGTTAACTTGTCATTTGAGATATTTCTCAAGTGGAGTTAAAGGATTAGATATGGTTGAATTTCATGTTTCTACCATACTTCCTTTGGTTTTTTTTTTAGTTTATGGTTGATATTATTTCTTCCATACTAAAATTTGGATTATTTTTATTTTATTTTCCTTAATATGTATTAGTATTATTTAAGATTGTTTGGTTAAGATGTAGTTAGGTTTATTTATATTAATATGTACTAATATTTTTATTTTATATTGCAGGTAAGGGACTCTTTTCAGTGAGTATTGTTCACACTGTTGGGTGCTGTTTCTTTTCATATGATATATTGTTTCTTGTATGGAGAAAAGTTTATGTTCAGGGTTGATATTGTTTCTTCCTTGCTTGCTTTAATTATTTAGTTTTTGCTTGATATTATTTCTTGCATGCTAGATTAACAAGCTTAACTTGTGTATTGTTTATATGATAGTTAAAATTAATCTGCTTAATTATTTGTTCAACACAGTTGTTTGTTTATTTTTTGGCGGCCGTTGGCTTGGTGGCTAGCTCATGTGTTTATTCGAGCTGTTTGGATGAATATATTTATCATTTCTAATGGCTAGACGCTATATTTGCTCTTTAACATTAACTTTACATGTTATATGTGACTGTCAGTGGTAATAAAATTGAGTAACTTTGATTTCTTTTGTGAGAAGCCTGGTAATTGTGTAATTTTTGATTTTATAAAAATGTATAATTACCACGTGAATCACTGTTTACATTTACTCGGAAGATATTGTTCCGAGTATTCCTTATTTTGACTGGTCAATTTGTTACCTGGATACAGGACGCTCTTATATATTTCTTTGTTTCGGGATTCGCGGTACATTTGAAATTTTTCATGAAATTATTTACCCTCCCACCCGCCGCATACAACTGTGTTAGTTGTGAATTTTAATGTATTTTCTGTACTTATTTATAAGATGTGCTTGTGTATACTGTGGTTAGCTCATGTGTATATTCGAGCTGTTTGGATGAATATATTTATCATTTCTAATGGCTAGACGCTACATTTGCTCTTTAACATTAACTTTACATGTTATATGTGACTGTCAGTGGTATAGTCGAGTGTTTGTCCTGTGCTGTGAAATATATCTGTTTGTCTTGTGTATATATTGTACCGTAATAAAATTGAGTAACTTTGATTTCTTTTGTGAGAAGCCTGGTAATTTATTGCAAAACAAACACCATATAATTGACGAATATAATCATCATGAGAATATAAATTAATATATGCCAAGAAATCCTCGCTAAAAATTCCGGTCGACCCCCTACGGCAGTCATTATAGTAGCTAAAGATTTGATTTCATTCAAGAAATTAATGTATGACCTTCATGTACGTGTCGCTTAGAACACGGCCATATACCAAATGGTCAAAATTAATCATCCATGTAATTTTCTCTATGGGGTGTTTGCAGAATTTCAACGGAGGCAATTTCTTGGCATGGGAGAAAGGAAGAAAGACCATTCACAATGTGTCTTATATTTGTTTTTCTGTTTTTTTAATTAAATAAACAAAAATAATAAACCTTTCAAATGTACAGTTCATAAGATAAAAAATAATCCCTGTGGAACACCTCCCCCTTTTTTGTGCTCTCTATGTTTAACCCTCGAATTAAGCTTTCAAATCTAATTAAAATTAAAACCTTGCTTTCTAACCAATCTATTCATGTACCGGACCGGCAACTTTCTTTATTTAATACGAAAATCTACAGTGCCGTTATACACATGCATGTTGTTTGCTTGGAGTCCCTTCCCGAAAAGAAAGAAATAGCCCAACTCCAAGATATCATATTCCTGCATCAAGTGATTTTTACCACGTGGAGCTTAGATTTGAATAAATACCGAATATGGAAAGTGAAACTACAATTCAAAACATAAAGTCCGAAGGCACAAATAAGAAAAAAGAAAGGTTTTTTTTTTGGCAAAGGGTGCCGAGGTAATTCTCTCGGTGTTCAAAATATACATGAAATATTTGCCACTGCCCCTTTTCTGCTCTATGAATTTTGACCCTGAGTTTTCTATCCGTTACTGAGATCGATAACAAAATACATTTTACTGTACGGGATAATAAACTTTAGAAATATTAATCAGGAATACACCGACTATAAACATAGAGAAGATAGTAAAGATCAGTAAACAAACCGGTATTACTTAAGACAAAAACAAACACAGACCTAAATTCATCTTTTAAATACCAACGATCTGAAAAACCAATCGCAATCAGTGAGGCGTATAACGGTATTTCTCTGGTAAAACAAATGCTATATCAGTATGTAAACAGCCCTATAAATAAGTCTTCTTGTATAGAAACAAGACTAAAAGAATTTAGTTTTAAGTCAGTCAAAAGAAATAACAAAATAACAATAAAGAAAACAAATCCTAAATGGTTCATTATTAATGCTAAGAAAGATAACTCACCATGTATAGCTACTTCAGAAAACGAAATTGTAAGATAATCATGACTATTCAATGAATAAATAGTTGAAACTAACATGCAATACAATACTGCTTTATTTGATGAGAGTCACATACAAAGAATCCATCATAACACACAAAATAATAAATACATTGAGTTACGTCCCTTTATCAATGAAGATCTGTACATATTCATAGATTTTTTTTTAACTGAAGCAAGTTAAATTTTAATTCTTAAACACACTTATTACTTACCTACTTAATCCTTTTCATGCTTTGATGCACATTAGGCAGACAAAACACAGTTATTGCCTACATTTAGTAATTGTTTGCAGTTGCCAGACTATAAACAAAGAGTTATTGTTCTTTAATATGTACTTTTTCAGATAATTAATCAACTTATTTTCTTGAGCCAAGCAATTTGAATTATAATTGATAAATGTATATATTCTTATTTATTTTACAGAGAATCAAGTTTAGAAGACCTTAATTATTTACATTAAGATACAGGAAATTTATATTTAATCTTGCTGTTGATTAAAAATATGGGAAAGAAATGAAAATCAGCCAGTGGCAAATTTTCATGCATATTCATGACAAGACCGGATGAACACTTTAGTAAAGTATTATTATTACATGAGAATCACCAAACATATGCTTTGCAGAATTAAAAGAGATATCAAGTGGGACAGCAGACAAATACGTGAAAGCGACAATAGCTATGGTCAATGAGGCTTCAACCACTAATATAAGGAATTTGTTGGGAAATTAACAAACTACATGACAGACAGGTAAGCGACCGAGTTGAAATTCAACAAGCTACTTAGTGAACTAAAATCCGAGGAATTGCCAAATGACAGTGAACTGAATGAGCTTCAGTGCTACGTACACCCATTGTTACAATTTGCGGATGAAGTTGAAAAAGTTGCAAAGGAAATTGAAAAGAAGTATGATGTGAAGTTTAAGAATTTATTTCGAAACAAAGGGGAATCATACTCTCATAATTTGATACGGTGTGTTTCCAAGTTATTTCATAGTGACAAAGTTGGAGACCCCCTTTTTTGTAGAACATTTTTACGTGAAAATGATAAAATACATGTCCCTATATTAGACTTTGTGGGCAATAGGTTCAATACTCTATTTTATAATGCTTGTGGTACTTTTTGCCTTAAAGATACATAACTTCTTCAAAAGATAAACCGAATTTTATGCTCACATCTATTCTGCAACTATTTGAGAATGAAGTCATCACAGCAATTATACAATCTATTGGAATAATCTACATCAACATTACTGCTCCTTATTTTTCTTTGACATCTAAGAACAAACCTGCACTGGAAATGGCAACTACTTACAACACTCTGGTTGTTGAATTAGAAAAAATCTTTTTTTATGTTTTAGATACAGAATATATAATGTTTCCAGGACATCCTTCTGAAATTTCTACTTTTAATATGGCAGTTTTAAAACCACTGATAGCATATTCTACAGTTATAGAATGTCTTGGACAAATGGCATCGTCTATCTTAAGTAAATTTCGGATATTTTTCACAAATTATCTTCCAGGAGGAAAATTTGAATTTGAAATGAACAGGTATATTCAGGCATTGCAGTTTAAAAAAGATAAGTTGAATGCTTTAAAAACCCAAATTATATTCCGAAAAGATGTTGAAAAACAAATTTGTGACAAAGCACTATTTAGAAAAAATTTAGATATTCAGCAATTACAGAAAAATTTGACAAATTTGATGGAAGAAGAAAACAAAATTTCAAATCTTGAGGATGCAATTGTAGTTCCAATGGAGGTAGATGCAGATATCAATTTGAGTGCAAGATAAAGTAACAATGACAATTCATCATCACTATTGGCATCATCATCATCATCATCATCATCATCATCATCATCATCATCATCATCATCATCATCATCATCATCATCATCATCATCATCATCATCATCATCATCATCATCATCATCATCATCATCATCATCATCATCATCATCATCATCATCATCATCATCATCATCATCATCATCATCATCATCATCATCATCATCATCATCATCATCATCATCATCATCATCATCATCATCATCATCATCATCATCATCATCATCATCATCATCATCATCATCATCATCATCATCATCATCATCATCATCATCATCATCATCATCATCATCATCATCATCATCATCATCATCATCATCATCATCATCATCATCATCATCATCATCATCATCATCATCATCATCATCATCATCATCATCATCATCATCATCATCATCATCATCATCATCATCATCATCATCATCATCATCATCATCATCATCATCATCATCATCATCATCATCATCATCATCATCATCATCATCATCATCATCATCATCATCCGTTTAAAAACCTAATCAGTCAGCAACTCCATCGGCACCAACACAACATGAATTAATATCTAAACCTCCATGCTGGTTTAACAAGAAGTACATAACCCATACTTGGGATGAGGGGTCAGAATTGACAACCTACCATGGGAAAATTGTACATTATGCCGCACGCAGAAAAACTTTTAGGGTAAACAAAAATTTCCGATTTATCTGGCTTGCATGTAGACTCCTTCTTTCACATTTGTTTTAATGGTGTACTGAAAAATTAGACTTACATTGTCACCATGGGAAAATAGTAATATAACAAATATCTCATTCCTGTCACCTCATTGAGGTGAACAAAATACCTTCCTTATTCATTGTTGAAGCATATATTCACAAATGTTTTTATTGCAATTGTTGCATGCAATTTTTAACACACACTTTATTATTAAATGTATATATCATTTTACATCCAAGGTGTAGGATTACAACACATCATCACACCCAATCCCTCCACAAGTTATGGTAGGAATACACTATTGCACTCATTGTGCAAACTTAATTTCAAGGGTTTACACACATTTACACGTTGTATTTATTATATATATATAAAAAAGAAGATGTGGTATGATATTGCCAATGAGACAACTCTCAGCTATATAAATGCATATATAGATTGTAGATACATGTAGATAGATTGTAGATACATGTATATATATATATGGGACTGCAATCATTCAGTATTTAAAAATAAATTCGAAGTCTATCTTTTTCATGTTTGTAATTCCATTATACTCAAGTACCAAAAATTTTCCCTGTTGTATATTTTAGCGACTTGTGTACAATGGAACTGGTCAAATTAAAAGTTTAATATCAAACCATATAAACTTTGACAAGAAAAATTAAAACCTACTACAAAAATTGACTCTTTAATAAGATAATTAACAAAATTTAATTCATTGCAATCAAATTACTGATAAGGCTGCCATGAAGAATGACTACTTCAGTCTGCTCCCCTAAATGTAACAAAACACTAGTTTTATTTCACAGTTCAATAATACTTTCATAGCTTAAGTTGTGGCTTTGTCATTGCTTTATTCATGCTGCATTTTGTCACTGTATGTTGCATTGCTTTTATATAGTATGTTGCTTTGTGTTAATTTATGTTGCTTATGCTAGTTAATTAATGTTGCTTTGTGTTATTTTATGTTGCTTTGTGTTACTTAATACTGCATTTTTTAGCTATTGTTGCTTCATGTCATTTGATGTTGCTGCTTTGAGCCAGTTAAGTATTGTGTTGCTTTTGTTTTATTTTTAAATAATGATTTAAGAAAAGTTATTTGTTAACTAATACTATACAGTGTTGTGAAGTAAGACTTTGAATGTACTTTAACAAAAGCTAAAATAAGAATATATATCTTTTGGCAGGTAATATATTGGAATGAACTGGAGGGCCAAATAGAGAACACAAACCTTGAAAAGTATGACTTAACAGTGAAGGAATTGAAAAATGACATAAGTGAAGGGACTTTAAAGATTATGTAAGTGTTCTTCAATAATAATTTTAGATGTTATCTTTTGAAATTACAAGGAAAACTTGGATATGTAGGAGTATGTCCATGATGGACTCAAAATGACCCTTCAAATCAAAAATATACCTTAAAAAATAAAAAATAGAAAGTAATGTGATGCTAAAATCTGAAGAGTTAGAAAAAATAAATGAAAAACATAAAGAATCCAGAAACGTGATCTCACAAAGTAAGAATAACAAATAAAAATAACATTAACGGTACCAATTTATCTGCACCAGATGTGCATTTCGACAATACATGTCTCTTCAGTGATGCTTGTTGCCAATATATTTGAAATCCAAAGCTTATATAAAGGTTGAAGAGCTATAATCCAAAAGGTCCAAAAAGTATAGCCAAATCCGTGAAAGGAATCAGAGCTATATAATATTGTAACGAAAACCGAGCGGTCAGGCTTTGGTGTTAAACTATAAATGTGTAACCCTTAGTGTGTTGCTATAATAATGTGATTTATAACAATGAATAAGTATATATGAACTAAAGTAATAACTGACGACCCTTCTTTGGTAGCGTGGTACTCTGGTATCGAGGTACTTTGTGGTATCTGGTAGATCTAAGGATGGTTCTGTATAGGTTTTTGTGGTACTTTGTGGTATTCCGGTAGATCTTAGTTTGGTTCCGTTTAGGTTTTTGTAAGAATAACAGACTCGTTAAATAAAAATCAACTTGTATTAACTTTAAGATGCGTTAAATATCAACAATACGTACAAATATTAAATATAAACTTAACAGTACTCTAGTCTAACAAATAAATACCCTACTTTATTAGAATATCGTAAAGAAAATGGATAGCGGAAATATAAATACTCGAAAGTTTAGTTTGGTTATCGGCAAATGGTAAATCAAATTCAATGTGAAAAGATAACGTTTCTCTCGAGAAGTTATTCTCTAAATGCAACTTGTTAAAATTTGCTTAAATTAACAAGCCCACATTATACGGAACTAGTCTGGTAAATGGTTTCGGTTCAGGTATATATTTAAATCGCTTGGAATTAGCGTGTGTTACTTGCCCAGGGTAAAGTCGTACTGAAGTCTTATCCTTTCTCTCCTCTGTATTTATACTTTGGTAAACCATTACCGAAATGGTTTACAATTTTCCATTTCGGCTTACCATTCACCTAAATTACCAAACCCAGAGCCGACGTCATAACAAAAATAGGTTATGACGTCATTGTGTTGAACGTCATTTAAAGTAAACAATTCACAGCTGTTCCGTTTGTAAAAACATGGACAAGAATAATAAAAAGTTAACAAACATAGTTACACAGGAAATATATAATAAAAACAGTCAATTAACGGTAAGGTTTTAACAACATCATCACACAATTTTAGGGAAAACAATTTTAAGTTCCATTTCAAGGGACCCCCATTTCGTTACATTCTCCCCACCTTTGAAAAATAATGTTTGTCCCCAAACATGAATAGACATTCCCTAAAATTTAAAACAAGTTCTCCAATATCTTTCATTAAAATATTCTATAACATATATATTCCAAATTATAAAACAATATTTGATCAAATTTAATACAATCTTCTGAGTGTTCATTGTTCATTTTCGTCTTCCCGCAAAGTTTGACTTCCGCACAGTTCTTCTAGTATGATCCTTTAGTTTTGTAAATGTTCATATAGCACCAACATCTCTTTTTCACATAACGATTGTTCATAAAACACGAGTTCTGTTTATTTTGACGAATGTTTATAGAGCACAGACATATAATATCTACTTCACTTGACAAATGTTCATAAAGCATATACACATCATCTTCTCATAATGACAGTTCATAAAATACGAGTTCTGCTTATTTTAACAAATGTTTATATAGAGCACCGACAAATCTTCTTCACTAGACGTTCAATACGAATGTTCATTAAGCAGCGACACTTCTACTTCGCGTTATGAATGTTCTTACATCAGAAATAATTATGTGTATTCTAACAAATGTTTATAGAGCACCATCAAATATTCTCTGCGGGACGAATGTTCGTAAAACAACAGTACAAATGAATTTCCTGAAAACATGTTACATATTAAACATACCATCAAATGTAAACAATATCAATAAAAATCTGAAATAAATTAAATTGACATTTAAATTAAAAGAAAAAACTCTTTCCCTTATCCAATATATACATGGACTTTTATCTTTAAAAATCAAACTCAATAATCATTGATACAAGTATATCTATGTCTACAACAATGAGACACGATACCCAGTATTTATTAGACTGCGTTGGTAATACAGAAGTCCCCATCGGCATAATTACGCTTCCATTAGCCAGGGGTAAACCACTACGTGCATTGGTTAACACTGTCTTCAATATTGGACATGGTGTTATTCATGGATGAATAACAAAACAAAAAAAAACCACTAACAATGGACCTGGTATCAATCAAACAATTTAATTTCATGCCAAAAACATTGACAATTACATATAAACTATCAGAATATATGTATCTGACTGAAATTATCAAAATTATTGGACTCTTCTAAATCATAATTAGTCTAAGCTAAAACTTGGTACTCAGTTTCAGCTACATAAAGTTTCCCCGACCAGTCATTTGGTCTGCCACTTTTCTTGGAATTGAATTGTGTTATTTCTGTTATATGGAATTTTTGAAAAACGACCTGAAATGTCATCAACTTGTTCAGACAAATAAATTTCTCTATTTAGATCAAAATTATCATATTCATTTACAGCACGGACTGGCTTAGTGTCGTATTTACGTCTGTTGTTTTGGAAGGCTTCATATTCAAGAGCTACTTGAATGGCTTTATCAATATTTTTTGCTTTGGCCTGGAAAATAGCCCATTCCATGTCAGCATCATTAAGGGAATCAATAAAACAATCACGTGCTAAAAGTTCCTTAACCTCCATTGGAGCTGATGGATACGCTAATCTTACTAGACGTTTAATGTCTTGGCCTAATTCAGGTATTTGTTCCGTGCGTCCGCGTATATTACTTTTTATTTGCGCCCTGTACATTTCTGCTTGGTTTTCTGGTTGAAAACGTGACGCTAAAGTGGCAGTCAGTTGTACAAAATTGGTCCGCATCTCTGGTCTTAAATTGGTTAAAATACTTTGGGCGGAACCTCTTAAGCTAGTAGCTAATTCTAAAGCTTTCTCTAGTTCAGACCATTTATTAATTACCGCAATTAATTCAAACTAAACTAAATAGTCTTCCCAATTACCCTCCCCATCATAAAGTGCTGGTTTCTTTTTGTAACAGTTTGTATTTTGTAAGTTTATATCATAATCACGCTCAAAATTTGGTTTATTGCTAATGCCAGAATAATTTAAATTACTGGTCATTTCATCAGTACGGTGTTCATGGTCGGTCCTGTTAACCCCAACTCTGAATCGTCCGAGGGACGTCAAAGGTAATGCTTGGTACGTTGCCGGAGTACGCCCCGGTCCAAAGTCCTAGGTAAATCTCCCGAATCCCATCTGGATTCACAAGACGTTGCGCCTCGTCTTGTATTCCCGGAGTCTCCCTCAGCAGAACCCTTGGCCTCAGCAGTACCCTCTGCTTCAGCATAACCCTCTGCTATAACAGTACCCGCTGCTATAGTAAAACCCTCTGCTTTCTGACTCCAAAACCCATACCTAGACCTGGAGGCATGGTTATAAAGAGTGCTTGACTCTTCACCAAAATTCTGTTTTACCGGCCACGTCGCATTTGGTTCCAAATGCACAACCGTTGCCCTATTTGAAACTTCCTTATTTTTCGCTTGGTCAATGGCCACTTTCGTTGATGGTGATAAACCTCCTGACAATGGCCTTTTGTCAGTATTATGTATACCGTCCTTTTCGTATCTATCTGTATTCTCTTGTGAGGGCCATTGATCTTGGTTCACTCTTATGCCTATCTCTCCGGTCGGCGTCAGATCATGGAATATTTCACAGGACCGAGATCGGGGGAGCACTGGTCTACCCTGGGCATTTAACCTAGGTGTTTCAAATTTATTTTCCGCGCTATCCATTTTACTTATATTTATTTATGCCTTATCTCAAATATTATTAAACTTATTGTAAGAATATAAAATTTAAAATTGTAGGTACGTGCCTCCGCTGCCACCACTGTAACGAAAACCGAGAGGTCAGGCTTTGGTGTTAAACTATAAATGTGTAACCCTTAGTGTGTTGCTATAATAATGTGATTTATAACAATGAATAAGTATATATGAACTAAAGTAATAACTGACGACCCTTCTTTGGTAGCGTCTTACTCTGGTATCGTGGTACTTTGTGGTATCTGGTAGATCTAAGGATGGTTCTGTATAGGTTTTTGTGGTACTTTGTGGTATTCCGGTAGATCTTAGTTTGGTTCCGTTTAGGTTTTTGTAAGAATAACAGACTCGTTAAATAAAAATCAACTTGTATTAACTTTAAGATGCGTTAAATATCAACAATACGTACAAATATTAAATATAAACTTAACAGTACTCTAGTCTAACAAATAAATACCCTACTTTATTAGAATATCGTAAAGAAAATGGATAGCGGAAATATAAATACTCGAAAGTTTAGTTTGGTTATCGGCAAATGGTAAATCAAATTCAATGTGAAAAGATAACGTTTCTCTCGAGAAGTTATTCTCTAAATGCAACTTGTTAACCCTCTTAATGCCAAAGCGACACATATGTCGTTCTAGAGTTGATGCCAAAGCGACATATACGTCGTTTGGGGGTTTGATGCCAAGGCGACATATATGTCGTTTCAACAATAGTATATACTATAAATCAAAATTTTGCAATCTTCACTTCAGTAAATAATTATAAACCTTTATAACATTGTTGACCATCGATCATCTTAGTGTATTTTGAAGCAATGACGTTATATCCATGACGTCATTATGACGTTATAATTATGGCAAAAGTAAATTGAATTTTCTTTCTCAGAAAAAAAAACAACACGTTAACCCTCTTGATGCCAGATTTAAAAAAATCAACGTTTCGACGTTGTCAATAGGCAATAACAATTTGACGTCGCCAGTGCCGAATTCTTTTGACGTCGTCTTTTTGGCGTTATTTTTTTCATATTGATTTATAAAGTGATTTTTTCTACACGAACGGCATTCACAAGGGCGGGAGAACATTTTGATAATTCTATATTGACTGATTAAAATCTTTTTATACAAATTTGCATCTTGATGGACCAAGGAGATTCACAAATGTAAAGTAAACTGATATTTTTTTTCAAAATGCTGTTGAATTCGTGCAATTATAAAAATATCTTTTTTAATTGAGAGAGAATTTTTTAAAGTATTATGCGCCGCCTACAATTTTTTGCTACATATTTTCATATAACAGTTTTTAAAATTATATTTTATGGTATTTATGGGCGGATTTTTACCAAACCTTATGTTGAAAGACACGGAATTGCCGGAAATACATTTGTTTATATGGTCATAATTTTATCTTTGATTGTTTTTATTTTCTACTGATGTGGACATCTATAATAATATTTTTCAAACCAATTTTCGTAAAATATATGGCAAATTTCAGGATAAAAAAATAGTGTTTATATCTCCAGTAAAAGATAGTTGTTCAATGATAAATATAACCTGATAAACAAATAGATATGTGATAACAAATAAATCTTTTGGTTGATTGACATCCCATAAGAAATAACTTTATAAAATTTATTCAAAAAATGCAATATATAGCACAAAGTTGTTCGTGACAATATTCTTCTCGCCACTGTATGAAAGGGTTTCGTACATCATTTATTCGAAAAGGGTAATAAAGCGTCAGTTATAATCGTTTTTTATTTATCCCTGTCCAAGAACTTTTATTTTTCTATAAGTAACATTTTGATATAACAATTACCGATACAAAAGGAGGCGAATAATGTCGGGATATTTTAGCCTCATATTATTGTCCTGTGCTGTCTGAATACATGAACCATGCGAGCAGAAGCCTTTTTTTTTTTATATCTCACATTTTTTTCTTTCATATAATGTGTAGGGATAAATTCAGAAGACTGGCTTGAATTTATCCCCGTTTCGACACGGGACTATTTACTTTATGAAGTTTTATACATTTTGTAGACTATTTACTTTATGAAGTTTTATACATTTTGTAGACTATTTACTTTATGAAGTTTTATACATTTTGTAGACTATTTACTTTATGAAGTTTTATACATTTTGTAGATGTGATTACGTATTGAATGTTTGTTTTTTTAAATTTATTGTGTCTTTTGATGTTGGCCTATATAAAAAAAAAATAACATGAAGGTCACGAAATTCCTTTTGTGTAAATTTCTGAAGAACCACATACATTTCAAAAACATAGCAAATACAAAACAGTATAAAAGGAAGTATTGCCCGTAACTATTATCTAAAATAATTTTAGTATTCATACTCCTTGTACTCCTCACGTGCAAAACAACTTATATTTTTTCTTAATTGTATATGTTACATCATTATCCGAATCAAAAGATAAAAATAGGTCCAGATTTTAAAGGCCTAAAAACCGCTGCTGGTTTTGTGTAACAAAATTGTGCCATTAGAGGGTGTCTCCTCTTATATATCTTTTCGTGTTCTCTTCTAAGTCTTCTAACGAGTGCCAAAAAAATGGGTGTTCATTTTGGATTTTTTAGTGTGAATCATCGCACAGATAAATAGTGAATTATTTTATCGACAAGATCCTTTTAAGTTAAATTACAAAAATGAATGCCAAACACTCGGAGAACATATTGTTCCATCAGTTTATTCTCTATAATTTGGTTATGAATATTTCATGACCAGGTCTTTGGTTTCCCGTTTAGTGAAATTCAAATCCCTAGCTTCTATTAAATCCGGAAAAGTCCGACTTCAAATAAAAAAGACTGGTGCCTTTAAAATTTCAAGCTAGTTACAGATGGTGCATGCATGCATGCATGGCTAAAAAATACCAAAATAATGTCATGAACCTGTATGCTTAAATAAGGATCTGTAAAGGGTCTATATGGAATTCAATTAAGCTGATGCTAATATAGATGAATAGTCCCTGAGCAATACAGTCTCCTAGAAATCATATTAGATATAGAAATACAGAACCCGTTACAAATATTTAAAGGTTAAAATTCGTTAATTTTCATTTTTTCCCTCTCAATTAAATGATTAATACTTATTTGTTATACACGAGTATGAATAAGCCAAATATAGTATTATGAATTAGGCCATTCATTTTCTCGATTAAATTGTTTCCCATCTTACATTTCAGGGCCTTCTGTAGGCGATTAGTTGTACTGTTTTTTTCTCATTGTTGAAGGCCGTACGGTTGCCTGCAAAATTGCTAACATCCACTTCATTTCAACGTTCTTTGATTGTTGTCTCATCATGTTCATTGGCAGTTAAACCAAATCCCCTTATTTTTATATTATAATTATAAGTATGAAATATTTGTCGCTGAACTAAATGACACGCAATTAATTAATCGTAAATTCAGTTTTAAAATAGCTTTAGTTAAAATTTAAAATTAAATATTTCGTCTATCAATTATGTGAAGTCGACTGAAAGTGTCCGTCAATAATGCACCATATATTATATAATGTTTAACAGTGACACGATTTCAGTCCTAAAATAAATGTTTATAAATATTTCTCCTACGGGATTCAGACAAATAAAAGTCTTAAGTTTACGAAACGTATGTTTGTAAAAAAAATGAATAAACCCTTCCCGCCTTCATAGCAGGAACTAAGCTAGCAATAATTCCAATGGGAAATATGAAATTTGGTTTATCGAATTAAAGTCAACTTGCAAGTATTTGTCGCTTATCAATCAAACACCATTTGGATAAAAGGAACTCAATTTAGATAGGAAAATGTGAACATTGACAGTGTGTGTTTTATCGATCATTTAAGGTGAATTTTGTTTAGTTCCATGCTGAAAATTAGTGTTTTTCTGAATTTTCATAACTCCAAATCTTAACATTCTTTTCAGTGTTAATAATCGAGTTTTCTTGTGCCATTATTCTGTCATGAGTGGACGGGCCGATTTCCTGTTTGAGGTTAAAGACATAAACATTAATATTCGAACATTCGTAATGTGCGAAACTTTATAAGTCATTTTTCAACACACAGTTTATCGAATATGTCGGAAATGCGTCAATAAAGTGTTTTTAATTATGTAAGTCTTATAAGTAACGATGCAAAAAAAAAAGGTGACCCGGTTTTATTCAATTATCTTGTGTTTCCAGCTCTTATGTCAATCACTAAATTTCAGCACCAGTGTCATATGCTTGCAAAGATCTGCAAATATAAAAACCAACGTTGCCGTTTTTTCCGCTGGTTAACGTGTTTTTTTTTCTGAGAAAGAAAATTCAATTTACTTTTGCCATAATTATAACGTCATAATGACGTCATGGATATAACGTCATTGCTTCAAAATACACTAAGATGATCGATGGTCAACAATGTTATAAAGGTTTATAATTATTTACTGAAGTGAAGATTGCAAAATTTTGATTTATGGTATATATACTATTGTTGAAACGACATATATGTCGCCTTGGCATCAAACCCCCAAACGACGTATATGTCGCTTTGGCATCAACTCTAGAACGACATATGTGTCGCTTTGGCATTAAGAGGGTTAACCAGCGGCAAACGGCAACGTTGGTTTTTATATTTGCAGATCTTTGCAAGCATATGACACTTGTGCTGAAATTTAGTGATTGACATATAAGAGCTGGAAACACAAGATAATTGAATAAAACCGGGTCACCTTTTTTTTGCATCGTTACTTATAAGACTTACATAATTAAAAACACTTTATTGACGCATTTCCGACATATTCGATAAACTGTGTGTTGAAAAATGACTTATAAAGTTTCGCACATTACGTATGTTCGATTATTAATGTTTATGTCTTTATCCTCAAACAGGAAATCGGCCCGTCCACTCATGACAGAATAATGGCACAAGAAAACTCGATTATTAACACTGAAAAGAATGTTAAGATTTGGAGTTATGAAAATTCAGAAAAACACTAATTTTCAGCATGGAACTAAACAAAATTCACCTTAAATGATCGATAAAACACACACTGTCAATGTTCACATTTTCCTATCTAAATTGAGTTCCTTTTATCCAAATGGTGTTTGATTGATAAGCGACAAATACTTGCAAGTTGACTTTAATTTGATAAACCAAACTTCATATTTCCCATTGGAATTATTGCTAGCTTAGTTCCTGCTATGAACGCGG
The DNA here is from genome assembly GCF_963676685.1 of Mytilus edulis. NCBI lineage: Eukaryota > Metazoa > Mollusca > Bivalvia > Mytilida > Mytilidae > Mytilus > Mytilus edulis. The sequence continues at coordinate 5,882,161 of NC_092348.1, forward strand.
GAAGGGTTTATTCATTTTTTTTTACAAACATACGTTTCGTAAACTTAAGACTTTTATTTGTCTGAATCCCGTAGGAGAAATATTTATAAACATTTATTTTAGGACTGAAATCGTGTCACTGTTAAACATTATATAATATATGGTGCATTATTGACGGACACTTTCAGTCGACTTCACATAATTGATAGACGAAATATTTAATTTTAAATTTTAACTAAAGCTATTTTAAAACTGAATTTACGATTAATTAATTGCGTGTCATTTAGTTCAGCGACAAATATTTCATACTTATAATTATAATATAAAAATAAGGGGATTTGGTTTAACTGCCAATGAACATGATGAGACAACAATCAAAGAACGTTGAAATGAAGTGGATGTTAGCAATTTTGCAGGCAACCGTACGGCCTTCAACAATGAGAAAAAAAACAGTACAACTAATCGCCTACAGAAGGCCCAGAAATGTAAAATGGGAAACAATTTAATCGAGAAAATGAATGGCCTAATTCATAATACTATATTTGGCTTATTCATACTCGTGTATAACAAATAAGTATTAATCATTTAATTGAGAGGGAAAAAATGAAAATTAACGAATTTTAACCTTTAAATATTTGTAACGGGTTCTGTATTTCTATATCTAATATGATTTCTAGGAGACAGTATTGCTCAGGGACTATTCATCTATATTAGCATCAGCTTAATTGAATTCCATATAGACCCTTTACAGATCCTTATTTAAGCATACAGGTTCATGACATTATTTTGGTATTTTTTAGCCATGCATGCATGCATGCACCATCTGTAACTAGCTTGAAATTTTAAAGGCACCAGTCTTTTTTATTTGAAGTCGGACTTTTCCGGATTTAATAGAAGCTAGGGATTTGAATTTCACTAAACGGGAAACCAAAGACCTGGTCATGAAATATTCATAACCAAATTATAGAGAATAAACTGATGGAACAATATGTTCTCCGAGTGTTTGGCATTCATTTTTGTAATTTAACTTAAAAGGATCTTGTCGATAAAATAATTCACTATTTATCTGTGCGATGATTCACACTAAAAAATCCAAAATGAACACCCATTTTTTGGCACTCGTTAGAAGACTTAGAAGAGAACACGAAAAGATATATAAGAGGAGACACCCTCTAATGGCACAATTTTGTTACACAAAACCAGCAGCGGTTTTTAGGCCTTTAAAATCTTGACCTATTTTTATCTTTTGATTCGGATAATGATTTAACATATACAATTAAGAAAAAATATAAGTTGTTTTGCACGTGAGGAGTACAAGGAGTATGAATACTAAAATTATTTTAGATAATAGTTACGGGCAATACTTCCTTTTATACTGTTTTGTATTTGCTAGGTTTTTGAAATGTATGTGGTTCTTCAGAAATTTACACAAAAGGAATTTCGTGACCTTCATGTTATTTTTTTTATATAGGCCAACATCAAAAGACACAATAAATTTAAAAAAACAAACATTCAATACGTAATCACATCTACAAAATGTATAAAACTTCATAAAGTAAATAGTCTACAAAATGTATAAAACTTCATAAAGTAAATAGTCTACAAAATGTATAAAACTTCATAAAGTAAATAGTCCCGTGTCGAAACGGGGATAAATTCAAGCCAGTCTTCTGAATTTATCCCTACACATTATATGAAAGAAAAAAATGTGAGATATAAAAAAAAAGGCTTCTGCTCGCATAGTTCATGTATTCAGACAGCACAGGACAATGATATGAGGCTAAAATATCCCGACATTATTCGCCTCCTTTTGTATCGGTAATTGTTATATCAAAATGTTACTTATAGAAAAATAAAAGTTCTTGGACAGGGATAAATAAAAAACGATTATAACTGACGCTTTATTACCCTTTTAGAATAAATGATGTACGAACCCCTTTCATACAGTGGCGAGAAGAATATTGTCACGAACAACTTTGTGCTATATATTGCATTTTTTTAATAAATTTTATAAAGTTATTTCTTATGGGATGTCAATCAACCAAAAGATTTATTTGTTATCACATATCTATTTGTTTATCAGGTTATATTTATCATTGAACAACTATCTTTTACTGGAGATATAAACACTATTTTTTTTTCCTGAAATTTGCCATATATTTTACGAAAATTGGTTTGAAAAATATTATTATAGATGTCCACATCAGTAGAAAATAAAAACAATCAAAGATAAAATTATGACCATATAAACAAATGTATTTCCGGCAATTCCGTGTCTTTCAACATAAGGTTTGGTAAAAATCCGCCCATAAATACCCTAAAATATCATTTTAAAAACTGTTATATGAAAATATGTAGCAAAAAATTGTAGGCGGCGCATAATACTTTAAAAAATTCTCTCTCAATTAAAAAAAGATATTTTTATAATTGCACGAATTCAACAGCATTTTGAAAAAAATATCAGTTTACTTTACATTTGTGAATCTCCTTGGTCCATCAAGATGCAAATTTGTATAAAAAGATTTTAATCAGTCAATATAGAATTATCAAAATGTTCTCCGGCCCTTGTGAACGCCGTTCGTGTAGAAAAAATCACTTTATAAATCAATATGAAAAAAATAACGCCAAAAAGACGACGTCAAAAGAATTCGGCACTGGCGACGTCAAATTGTTATTGCCTATTGACAACGTCGAAACGTTGATTTTTTTAAATCTGGCATCAAGAGGGTTAAGGAATTAACAAGCCCACATTATACGGAAGTAGTCTGGTAAATGGTTTCGGTTCATGTATATATTTAATTCTAATGCAATTTGTATGTAACAATTATTTTCATTGGCTAAAATTTGTCGTCAAATCCACAGTTGACCAGGTGTAACTAAGGAGGGACAACCATTTTGAAATGATTGAATCAACAAATGTTCGATTACATCTATATAATCGAAAATAAAACAACACCTACTTCGAATTTGCCTATTTAATGTTATTTTATCCGAATTTGAAGCGTACAGGTAACGTAATAACCTCCAGTTTGTAAGTTTTCATTTGTATGACGTCACGTTTACCCATGACGTCTTGGTGCCACAATCATTTGTGAAGTTTCGCGGATTTTTTTTATTTGTCAAATTTAGACATTTTTCCAAATTTTTTCGTATTATTTCTTTTTGAAATGCATTAGAATCGGAATAACAGTACTGTAGTTGAGAAGTTGCCACCGTCAATTTTGATTTGACGGTTGCAAATCTCCGTTTTACTGTCTCCGCTACGCGTCGCCAGTAAAACTGCATTTGCGACCGTCAAATCTACAATTGACGGTGGCAACTCTTCAACTACAGTACTGTTATTCCTTAAATCGCTTGGAATTAGCGTGTGTTACTTGCCCAGGGTAAAGTCGTACTGAAGTCTTATCCTTTCTCTCCTCTGTATTTATACTTTGGTAAACCATTACCGAAATTGTTTACAATTTACCATTTCGGCTTACCATTTACCTAAATTACCAAACCCAGAGCCGACGTCATAACAAAAATAGGTTATGACGTCATTGTGTTGAACGTCATTTAAAGTAAACAATTCACAGCTGTTCCGTTTGTAAAAACATGGACAAGAATAACAAAAAGTTAACAAACATAGTTACACAGGAAATATATAATAAAAACAGTCAAATAACGGTAAGGTTTTAACAACATCATCACACAATTTTAGGGAAAACAATTTTAAGTTCCATTTCAAGGGACCCCTATTTCGTTACAATGTATAACAAATAAAGCTTCCCATTCATACAGTTTTAAAAGTGGTAATTTTAACTTAATTTGTAGAAAAAAAATTAGAATTTATAAAAAAAATGTTGACGGTAAAAAAATATATCATTTAAATATTGTATCGAAGAATTTTGTGATCACAAGTTGTTCAATTGTTCTTTTCTGTCAACATAATGTTTTTTTTATTTTTCAGATATTGATTTAAGAAAGAGACTATAGTTTATTTTAATCTAACTTTTTACAGTAAGTAATAAAAATGAATAAGAGTTGTCTCTCTTTGTCAAGTCATTTTTTGGGAAATGTCTATTTGTTACTATATAAAGATCCTTCAATAACGTCCTTAAAATAGCATCCAACCAAAAAGTGTAATATTTACAATTAGGTGAAGGTCTCCAGGTGAATATTTTATGAAGAAAAGAAGATTTTAGTGAAGTTGAATTTTTTTCCTGAAGTAGCTACCATGTATGAAATTTAAAATATCCAACTATAAACCACCATGAAAAACTATTTGCATATTTGTACGGTCAATGCTAATGGCCTATAGCAACCTGAAAAAATAAATAAAATAGTAAGTTGGGCAAATCAACAAAAATGTGATATAATTTTTATACAGGAAACTCATTTTACTAAACAAATGTTTATTTTGATTAATATTGAAATGAAAATATTTACACGCTAGTAAATACACCTAATTGCGGCCAAGCTTAGCGAAATGTCGTGCGACATAATCAGTCAAACAAGCTTTATTAGATTAACTCTCTAAGGAACGATCGTTTTCATTGGTGAATTCAAACCTTCGACCTCACACCTGCGAAAATAGAACACACGTACAATAATGTTGAATGGACTGATTAAAATTCACGTAGCTGGTCAAGGTCGTCTAAAGCTTCCATCGTCGTATTCGCATACATGATTCCAATCACAATTCTAGCTTTTATAAATGTACATGTGCAATTCATTGGTTTTATAATTTTCTGCAATTGGTAGTAAAGTTTAAACTTTAAAATCTTAACAGTTTTCACATCTAAAAATTCAATTTAAATGTCTCCTCTAGATCAAGGGACGACATCAAAAGTTCAATGTATGATAAAAAAAAAAAACTCAATTCACATCACATATTTTTTTCATTGACTCCCTCCAAGTTGCTTATCCTGCCTTTTCTTTTACTCAATGGACTTGATAAATTAACGTTGTACTTGAAAAATGACAAACACTTTTCATATTCTTTGCCAAGTTTTAGGTATTCGACATAGGATAGTGAGTTTTTTTTTCTGATTCCGTTTACTTGAAGAAAAAAAAATCCCGAAATTTTAAGTAAATTCTTAACATGTAACCAACCATGCTTTGTTAAGAAAAAACGAAAATGGCCAATCATGGCACAGGGGATGATTGAATGTAGTTTATAAACTCCAACGATATACTTCATGAGGTTTTGCTATTCTCGGTTGAAAAACGAACGTAAATTATATACTGTAAATATTAGACCGTTGGTTTTCCCGTTTGAAGGGTTTTACACTAGCAATTTTGGGGCCCTTTATAGCATGTTGTTCAGTGTGAGCAAAGGCTCCGTGTTGAAGGCCTTACATTGACCTATAATGGTTAATTTTATAAATTGTTATTTGGATGGAGAGTTGTCTCATTGGCACTCACACCACATCTTCCTATATATCTGTAAATAGAAACAAACAGTTTTAAAAAAAAAGTGTTTATTCATTAAATCATTTAAATGTATTGATAAAAAGGTGAGTTTCTTCTTGTACATGCATTTAGTCATCCTTAATTTCTTGATATTTTGTTTATCAGTTCTTTCACGTTTCGTTTTGTATTTCATTTTAAATACGAATACATACTTCATATACTTTAGCGGATAGTTCAACAATGTTATGCAGCTCTATTCTTACAGTATAAAATTAAAAGATAAATGTTCATCCATTTAAAACCGAAAACAGTACATTTATATTTAAACTAGAGGCTCTAAAGAGCCTGTGTCGCTCACCTTGGTATATGTGAATATTAAACAAAGGAAGCAGATGGATTCATGACAAAATTGTGTTTTGGTGATGGTGATGTGTTTGTACATCTTACTTTACTGAACATTCTTGCTGCTTACAATTATCTCTATCTATAATGATCTTGGGAAAGTAGTTTCAGTGGAAAATGTTAGTAAAAATTTACAAATTTTATGAAAATTGTTTAAAATTTACTATAAAGGACAATAACTCCTTAGGGGGTCAATTGACCATTTTGGTCATGTAATACGTATTTTCAGGTCTTACTTTGCTGTACATTATTGCTGTTTACAGTTTATCTCTATCTATAATAATATTCAAGATAATAACAAAAAACGGCAAAATTTCCTTAAAATTACCAATTTAGGGGCAGCAACCCAACAACCGGTTGTCGGGTCAATCTGAAAATTTCAGGGCAAATAGATCTTGACATGATAAACAATTAAACCCAGTCAGATTTGCTCTAAATGCTTTGATTTTTGAGTTATAAGCAAAAAACTGCATTTTACCCCTATGTTCTATATTTAGCCGTGGCGGCCATCTTGGTTGGATGGCCGGGTTACCGGACACATTTTTTAAACTACATACCCCAAAGATGATTGTGGCCAAGTTTGAATTAATTTAGCCCAGTAGTTTCAGAGGAGAAGATTTTTGTAAAAGATTACTAAGATTTACGAAAAAGGGTTAAAAATTTACTATAAAGGGCAATAACTCCTTAAGGGGTCAACTGACCATTTCGGTCATGTTGACTTATTTGTAGATCTTACTTTGCTGAACATTATTGCTGTTTACAGTTTATCTCTATCTATAATAATATTCAAGATAATAACCAAAAACAGCAAAATGTCCATAAAAATTACCAATTCAGGGGCAGCAACCCAGCAACGGGTTGTCCGATTCATCTGAAAATTTCAGGGCAGATAGATCTTAACCTGATAAACAATTTTACCCCGTCTGATTTGCTCTAAATGCTTTGGTTTTTGAGTTATAAGCCAAAAACTGCATTTTATCCCTATGTTCTATTTTTAGCCATGGCGGCCATCTTGGTTGGTTGGCCGGGTCACCGAACACATTTTTAAACTAGATACCCCAATGACGATTGTGACCAAGTTTGATTAAATTTGGCCCAGTAGTTTTAGAGGAGAAGATTTTTGTAAAAGTTAACGACGACGGACGACGGACGACGACGGACGACGGACGCAAAGTGATGGGAAAAGCTCACTTGGCCCTGCGGGCCAGGTGAGCTAAAAAGAAGATGTGGTATGATTGCCAATGAGACAACTCTCCACAAAAGACCACATAAATTGGACCGACAAACCAATCAAAAGCATTGGAATATATTTTGGGTATTACAAAAAAGAGTGTCAAACATTAAATATTGAAAAAAGTGTTGGACAAACTAAAGAAACTTGTAGAGGGATGGGCAAAAAGAAAGTTAACACTACTTGGAAAAATATTAGCAGTAAAAGCTCTTCTGATATCAAATATAACCTACATTGCTACTAACAGTATTATTACTAAAGAAAATCTACAAAATATAAATAAAATCTTATATAAATTCATTTGGAATGGAGGAAAAGATAAAATAAAAAGATCAATAATAACAAAAAACTTCGCAGAAGGGGGGTTAAAAATGATGATGGAGAATCCTATATAAAATCTATACATTTAAAATTGATTTTAAAAATATTAGAATCAGAAAATGCGAATTGGTCTGTGTTATCAAAACTATACCTTAACAAATTCGGAAAAAAACTTCTTATTTTCAAGATGAATGTAAATAACACAAAATTGCTAGATAAAAACATTTGGTACACCAACTTGGGTCCCCGTTTCAGTTATAAAACCAAACAAGTACAAAGTTGAAGAGCATTGATGACCCATAATACCAAAATGTGGTGCCCAATACGGATAAGGTAAATTATTCATAGGATAAGAAAATCCTTAGTGTTTCGAAAAATTCAAAGTTTATAACAGTGACCATATAATTGATATTCATGTCAACATCGAAGTACTGGGCTGGTGATACCCTCGGGGACGAAACGTCCACCAGCCGAGACAACGACCTAATGGTATAAATAGTCATCATAGCTACAACAATTATAATTTAGTACGTCAGACGCACGTTTCGTCTACATAAGACTTATCAGTGACACTCACATCAAAATAGTTATACAGCCAAACAAGCAAAAGTTGAAGAGCATTGAGCACCCAAAATACCAAACAGTTGTGCCAAATACGGCTAAAGTAATCTATTCCTGGGATAATAAAACTTGCATTAGTTTAGCGGTTGGTTCAGTGTTATGATCATTTTTTTAGTTGGATTCTCATGGTAAAAAGTGTAGACTCGTCAATTTTAAGGAAAGTGATGGAAAATACAATATAAAGTAAATTTGCTGATGTTGTAATTTAATATCGGTCATGATCCTTACATAAATTGTCTTTAAAAAGGAACATACAATAGGGATATGGATCAATCTCTTCGTCATCGTTTGCGGATTCAGTACGCGTATTAGCATTACAACACACTCCTCTTTCTTTACACAAACACGTCGGTGCAGGAAAGAGTTTATTCAAAGCAAACACAGCTTTTGAGCACAAAGATTTACCGTTTAAAGTTAATCTTTTAAGTTTTCTAATGACGTTTGTTCCTTGAAAAATGTTGGGGTTAATCCTTTTTTGTCCCCCAGCCGAAAATTCAAGCATGAAGTCTGTACGAGTGTTGTTATATCCGGTCTAAAAATGAATAACTAAATGGCTTAACGTTTCTTACTGAACAGGAAAATTTCCAATATCTCTTGACATGAATTCAAGATTTCCTAAAGAATCGTCGATGTGTTTTCCATTATTTCAGCACAATTGAATTTTTTTGACATCATTCAGAACACGAACAGGAACTTCTTCTACTTTTAGTTAATTGAGAAGAAAAAAGAGGGACGAAAGATACCAAAGGGACAGTCAAAGTCATAAATCTAAAATAAACTGACAACTCCATGGCTAAAAATGAAAAAGACAAACAGACAACAATTGTACACATGACATAACATAGAAAACTAAAGAATAAACAACACGAACCCCACTAAAAACTAGGGGGGATCTCAGGTAATCCGGAAGGGTAAGTAGATCCTGCTCCACATGTGGCATCCGTCGTGTTGTTTATGTGATAACAAATCCGGTAGATAGTCTAATTCGGTAGGTCATATTCATGGAAGGGAAGGGGATTGTAGTTACGACGTAAGGAACATATCCGATATCATTTGTGAAACGGTTATTCCATAACGATCAACCAACTCGTGATCGCGTCCGTAAAATTTACGAAGGGATGATTTCAACTTCACCATTTGGAACTCTTGGTTTAATAGCTTCCTTGTGAGCAGCCACCCTCTATCAATATAGGAAATGACATATCCCTTTGTCATCCCTTGTCCCCGCTTAGTCTGAAATATAAGATGCCATATACACTATTTAGTTTGTTCTGGAGTTTGGCAGTTGGGTAAGTATCATATACATTCTTAAAAGTAAAAAGTGAAAGTGATCGGTATATGTCGAGGTTGTGCTACATGAGAAAGGCCTTTTTGTTAAAGAACAGATCATCATTAACAATCGTTATAAGAGGTGTGCTATGAGCTCCAACATCGGAAACTGCCAAAGGCTACAGAGGCATTCACTGGGGCCTTTCGGAAGTTTACACTGAATATCCCACCAGAACGTGCAGTCAAAACGCTATTCATTGCAGTCCACCGTCTATCGTCTGGTGATGGGGACAGACACAGTATTACGCTAAGACTATCGAATCTGATCGACCTGGATGACATTCTAAAGGCTGTTATAAAAATACCGCCTCGCTCAGGAGCAAGATCTACCACTAAGGCTCTCCGTTCGCCGAGGTGAACGTTTGAAAGAACAACGGGATTTGTCCCAAGTATCAAGGATGAGAACGGAATTGGTATACCTCCGAGATGCTCCATTTCAGAAGCTTGTCACTAAGAGTTCATAGATTACAACATCCATAAACAATATACATAATAAAAGGTTTTTTTTCAGTTAATCTATGTTTGAAATATGTGTTATTTACATTTATTGTCATTTTTGTTGTCCTAAGATTGAAATCTTTAAATATTTCAAAGAATTTACTTTAACTTTATTTGTCCGCCTTGTGTTTTTGTCCTCTTTGTAGTCTGCGTTTTGAAAAATCAGCTGTTATAATCACGTGTTTTGTTTGAAAAATTGAGGTACACAAGTGTTCTCGTAAAATTCCGCGTTCAAGAAACACTTATTACATTTTGTATGCCTTAGATTTGTTGTGTTTAGGTTGAACTTGTCAGTGCTAGGAAATAGGAATACTTTAATTGACAATTATTATTTATTTATGCAAATTGATTTATTTGATTACATAAACATGTAAACATGCATATATGCAACTTAGTTTAAAAAGTTTAAGTATGAGCTCTTAATAACAGGGAACTGTCCGAAGAGGTAAAAGGCAGAGATATTTTTGATGGATGTAATAAAAAATATGATATAACTATTTTATGCGATACACATTGCACAAAAGAAAGAGAAAATAAACGGAGAAATGAATTTGAATACCAAGCCTATTTGCTTGTTTACCAAACACAGAAGGGATAAATTATAAATCCGAAGTTATTGTTCATAAAAGATACAAACATAAAAACAAATCCATTTTGTAAAATGGAACATTAAAATATTATATATTTCAACAAAAATAATTATTTTATCAATTATTTATTGGGAGAACAAATGTTAGATGCTGAAGTAAAATTATCAACCCAAGAATGTTTGGATGCTTTAAAAAAAACAAAAACAAAAAACACGAAAAATAATAAATTACCAGGGGTAGATGGGTACACATCAGAATTTTATAAATTTTTCTTAAGTGACCTTAAGTTCTATTTAGTAATACTTAATTCCTTTAGTTATAGCTTTAAAGAAGTCTCTTTGATCCACATCGCAAAGACAAGGCATTGTTACATGACTCCCAAAAGAATGGAAATCTAAGTTTTTTTTTTTTTTTTTTAAACTGGCGAAAAATCACCTTTTAAAATGTTCATATGAAAATATTGTGCGCATCTATTGCAAATAGAAGTAAACCTTTGCTCAAACATACTATTAGTGAAACACAGTTAGAATTTATTAAATGTAAATTAATTTATGGACTGTACTATACTTATTTTTGACTTAATAGAAAGAACCGAAGAAGAAAACATACCTGGACTTCAACTCCTTTTAGATTTTGAAAAAGCATTTGATACTCTTGAATGGTCATTTATAAATAAAGCACCTGCAATAATGGTCATTGCTCTAGTTTCTTTAATATAGAAAGAGAGGTTCGTCAAGGAATCCTTTATCCCCTCACCTTTTTATGCTGGCTTTTGAACTGAGGATTGCAGCAATGAAAAATAGCCCAGATATTAATGGTATTAAGATAGACAACTCTGAATATTTGCTTAGTCAATATGCAGATGACTCAACCTTAACTTTTGTTGATGATAAAAAGTCGTTAGAACAGTCTGGTAGAATAAAAAACAAAAAAAACAAATGTTTTAAATTGTCGTGTCCACGGGTTTCAAAATCGCTCGCGCCATTTGTAAAGTATATAGAGCACGCATTCAAAATCTTCAACAAGATTTTTCAAACTGGTCCGCAGCAACCCTATTAAATCTTCTATATTTATATTAACATGACACTCAATTATTCAGGGGTTATGTAGTCATGCATACCCCTGTTCGCATTTAGTTCCACCGTTTTACATATTTAATGAGTTCAAGGGCAAAACCAAATGTTATGAATACCTGGCACAAATTGTATTCATGAGAACACCTAGAATGTATTAAATTGTCGATGGAAAGAAAAATATCTCGTTTTGAAATAGTTGATGAACACTAATTTACTTATCTGAGACACTTCTGATATACACATTTTGTTTATTTTTTGTAAAAAGTCTGGCAAAATAAACATGCAGGCAAATAAAAATGGCATGAAGTTGTCTGGATGATTGTTTTACTTGTTCAAGAATGATCCAAATCAACTCCGACGCTTTTAAACATTTTTTTTCAGTTCTGTAAATAATGTTTCATATTTTGCATGGTTAAAGCGAACTGATTACAGAGGGTTCTTGTATTTTCAAGATTTACAAGAACACCATTTGCAGTTTTGTCCATCGCTTAATCTTTCACTGAAGCATCGCCTGTACTGAACTTTCCATTGCCAGGACCATTGGATGGCTCAAGTGATCGTCAAGTCAAGATAAACAGGTTGCATTCATCCTTCCGCAATACACCAGACCGTAGACAACAACTCGAAAATCTGAACCTAAAAACTCAACAGACGCACTGCAGAATACTGAGTCCCCTTTCAACGATTAGCGAATTTAAAGGTTATAAAGTCAATGGAACTTCAGCAAAGTGTAAATGGATCAATATAAGTTTAAAGTAATAACTTGTTTCCCCAATCCACTGTCATTAAATATTTTTGAATTAAATCATATTTCTTACCAAGTACAGACAAATTGAAAATGTACTTTACTAAACACATTTATTCAAAAACCAGTTGTTGGCATGACACGGGTTATGATCTTCTCATATATGTTATGATGGTATGATACTAAAACCCTAACGGGAAGGATTGTGCCTGATGATCATATGATGAAATCATAATCTTTCAGTCAGTTTAATTGAAATCTGGAGCTGGCATGTCAGTTAACTGCTAGTAGTCTGTTGTTATTTATGTATTATTGTCATTTTGTTTATTTTCTTTGGTTACATCTTCTGACATCAGACTCGGACTTCTCTTGAACTGAATTTTAATGTGCGTATTGTTGTGCGTTTACTTTTCTACATTGGCTAGAGGTATAGGGGGAGGGTTGAGATCTCACAAACATGTTTAACCCCGCCGCATTTTTGCGCCTGTCCCAAGTCAGGAGCCTCTGGTCTTTGTTAGTCTTGTATTGTTTTTAATTTTAGTTTCTTGTGTACAATTTGGAAATTAGTATGGCGTTCATTATCACTGAACTAGCATATATTTGTGTAGGGGCTAGCTGAAGGACGTCTCCGGGTGCGGGAATTTCTCGCTAAATTGAAGACCTGTTGGTGACCTTCTGCTGTTTTTGTTTTTTTTGTTTGGTTTTTTTTCTATGGTCGGGTTGTTGTCTCCTTGGCATATTCCCCATTTCCATTCTCAATTTATTTACACTGCCGAGATTCATGCTCAGTGCACACTATACTTATTCTTTCCTTGGGACTCGAATAACACATTTGACGTAGTTAAAGTTCTTTTTTAAAATACTCACCTCTGTCCCTTTTAGAAATTCTAACAAGAAGAATGTTTTGTGATGATCGAGAATTTTAAAATCAAACATCATGTGTTCATATGACATTTGATTGACATTTTTTGTCGACATTTGTCCTTATATTTTGAACAAAGATTTTTTGCATTGTGCATTATATCTTGTATATTGTTATTCCATGTTCTTTATAGGGAGAAAATTGCGTTATGCAAAGAAATTGAACGCAAACTTCAGAAAAAAACACATGGAGTGAGGCAGCGAGTAGTAAAATCAAACAATTTATGTGAAAACAAGAACCCAACAAATATCTTTTGATATTATAACTAGTTTAAAACTTGTTTAAATACTAAATATCTTAATACAACAAATATTAAAATAAAATATATATTAGCAAAACATAGATTAATTTAAACAGAAATACAAAAATATTATGCTACTTATGAAAAAATCAAAAGCTCAGACGCATCAAACGAATGGATAACAACTATCAATTTGCTGACTTGGTACAACCATTTTCTTTTATAGCTAGCTAAACCTCTCACTTGTACGATAGTCGCATCAAATTCCATTATATTGACAACGATATGTGAACAAAACTAACAGACACTAGGCACAAATGTAAAAAAAAAACAAGGTACAGCAGTGAACACTGTGTTATAATCCCAATCACTATAAAACATACAAATACGTAACAAAAGAGGGACGAAAGATACCAAAGGGACAGTCAAACTCATAAATCTAAAACAAACTGACAACGCCATGGCTAAAAATGAAAAAGACAAACAGAAAAACAATAGTACACATGACACAACATAGAAAACTAAAGAATAAACAACACGAACCCCACCAAAAACTAGGGGTGATCTCAGGTGCTCCGGAAGGGTAAGCAGATCCTGCTCCACATGTGGCACCCGTCGTGTTGCTTGTGTGATTACAAATCCGGTAAAAAGTCTAATTCGATAGGTCATATTCATGAAAGGGAAGGGGATTGTAGTTACGACGTAAGGAACATATCCGATATCATTTGTGAAACGGTTATTCCATAACGGTCAACAAACTCGTGATGGCGTCCGTAAAATTTACGAAGGGGTGATTTCAACTTCACCATTTGGAACGCTTGGTTTAAAAAGAACCCAAAATGGCATACAGACAAAGCACACTAGCAAAATAAAAGACAAGAATACAAAAAAGTACAGAGCCACGTCATATGTATGACAGAAACACATCAAATTGTCAAGCATTAGATCAGCCTTGAATTACATGTAAATAAATGTCACACCATTGCACATGATTCTTTGCCTTCATTAGCCTCTCGTTTTGGTGAATAATATAATTTTTTTTTCTCAAAAAAGGTTATAATGAAATGAACAATAAAACAAATAAAACAAATTTTCAATTATTTACAAAAGTCCGATATAAATATTCAATAATACAATTTGACAATTAAAAAAGGGGGGTTACTTTCACTTCTGTTACATTTTATACGCACTATATCATATTGCTAATTAACTCTTAAATAATAACCGAATTAACGCAGTTTCCTCTGTCTACATCTGTTTACCACATGCCAAAAGTCAACTGACTGTGCTGTAAGAATCCTTAGCTGATCGTCCGTGTCTGATGGCATTTGACCAATAACTACCATTAATGAATCATCAATCTGTAAGTCTTCTTCAAACGGTGAAGTATCTATATATCCTATTAACTGATCACGGAAACTGTTAAATAAGAAATCTTTGTACAATACTTTTAGGGTAAAAAGATTTAAAACTCTTATGGGATTATCACTTACAAGCTTTTAAAGTTCTCATTGACCTAACCAATAGTCAACGTAAATGTCAAAATTTCGTTTCAAACTATATATATACCAATCATCTTAACATATTTTACGTACCACTTATTCTACAATGTGTAATAGAGAAACAAGGGATTGCGGTCGAAGTTACGACTGTTATAAATCGTAAATAAATGTCCTAAGACTGTCATTTAAAATGCACCATGCATCTTTAATGAGCCAAACCTTCATAATTACAATGTAACATGCCAAAAAAAGAAGTTATTTTGAATAACTAGATATACAACATCTATTTCTATATAACACTTGTTGGACTTTCTAGATAAAAACACATATATAAAATATATTAAAGCCCTTTGGGTATGATACTGCTCTATAGTCAAATGAAAGAAAGCAACATAGTTCTGAAAATATTTACCTTATTTGTGAAATATCAATGTAATCTTCATCATTGATATTTTGAGGTACATCTATCTTGAATACGATACATTCAAATATCAGCTCTAGCAATGTATTGATCTGTTCTGCTGGTGATCTTGTTAAAATTTCTTCTATTTCGTGTATTTGTTCCATTGTTAAATCTTTTTTGAAGGACTCCGAAACTCCTTCGAAAGCTTTCTAAAAAAAGATGATAAAAAAAATCATATTGTTTTTGTTCATGAAATTTGAAACATGACAATTTACATTTGTACTCATATCATGTTCACCAAACGTGCATATATAAATGAGAGTTAAATGATTCCACAGCTATACTTAGGAAGATTTTACTGTTCTCAAAAGAAGGCGAAAATCTAAAACAAAGTACAAAACTATGTAAAGTAATCTAAAGTGATCAAAAATTGACATACTAAGTTAAATCCAGTATATTGAACAAATGTAAAATATATTCTTAACAGTCTTGAAGTGGCCATAGAATACAATAATTTCAATAATGACTCTGATCAAACAAACAAAGTCTTATGCAAGTGAGAATAGATAATATATTCAAGTAAACACAAACTAAGATAAAGGCAATAGTAATATAAAGCTGCTCAATAGTCAGAAATACATTCAACTGAAACAAATTCCGATCACAAACCAAAACCTACGGAAACACATCAAACATAAGAGAAAACAACGGAACAGCAGAAACGGTGAACTACTTCAAAAACAAACCCCAACATATATAGAAACGGACTATCTAATAACAAATGACATATTCCTGACTTGGTACTGGACAGTGTGAGGCAAACTGGTGGATTAAATCTAGTTTTATGGCTATCCAAACCTCCCGCTTATAAACCATGATTAAAAGTGCCATACAACAACATCATTACGGGATAGGAGTACATTTAGTAAAAACAAAATACATACTCTGTCATACTTAGCTAACTGTTTAGCTCTTTCCAGTGCAAACGATATCCACAGGGACATGGTATGTTTACATTTGCTAGCAGTTTTCGCCTGAAATAGTTTCCTAATTATTCAGATTATGAGAAAACATTGATTTGTACATGTGTTTTATTAGATAAGAAATTACTTGTATTAAACAATTCTGTTTTTCTATTATGAATACATGAAATAAATAATTTTTGCTTCGTAGAAAGTAATACGATTTGCATTATTTAAATAAACAACAAGGAACTCAGGCATTTTTCCTGAAATGACGCTGTATTTGTAACATTATACTGCTAAATAATACGAACTTGTTATTGTGTTTTTACTCTTTAAAGATAATTTCAGAAAAAAATATTAAATTTAGTTCAAAAACTATGAAGTTGTGTTATCCAAGAAGTCATTTGTTCATCATTTTGTCGATTTATTGTTAATACTTTCGAAATTCTACGATTTCCCCCTCTCAACATCATTATGAACAAATATTGGTATGTAGCCTTCAAATATAATACTATACCTTTGTACTTATTAAATGCTTGTCTATCTTTAAAGTGTTCTCCATGAAATCGCTGAGTGACATGTTCGGATTCGGTCCAACAGACTTGAGAAAACTGATAGCTATATCTAAATTATCTAGACTATCACATAGTTCAGGCAAGTTTCTCATGTGTAACTCTCCACAGATTTGACTTCGTACGGCCGGATTTAATCGTTCCTTTAAAGAAAAATTGAGGTGAATATAAAGGTAAAATATCAAATACCATAATGACTAATAATGATTAATAAAGGTACAATGGTCCATCAAGAAAGATATTATTTTCAGGTGAAAATGCAGTAAAATTTCTTGTCCAATCAGAGTTTGGATTTTGTGCTTAGAACATTAAGGCCGCAAATACAGGTCTCATTTTTAAACCAGAAATGAAAGGTTTTATTTAGTTCAGTCTTCTCACCTGTTTGATTTTTTCACAGAGTTCCAAGAAAACAACAGCATTTGTGGATTCCGATCTGTAAGTGATGGTTTCAATCTAAAGTTCAAGTTTAATAAATTTGTGATGTAATATTATCCGAATTTATTAATTTCACTGCTAGTAAAAAGAATAACCAAGACCCGTTAACAAGCGAACGCAGTTTACAACAACAGTAAAGGCAATCAAATAAATAAAACTATTACTATACTAATGTACTTAATTTGCTCAGATTTGTTTTTCGGTTATCGTTTCTCTCTTCTGGTAAGCGCATCACTTTATTTCCTGTTAACGTGTTATATTTGATTACCAAACGAATATTGACTTTTAAACATTGAAAACAAAAATATGTATCATTTTAATACAAGTCTATAATTGTAGTGCTATTTTATAGCAAACAAAATGAGTTACCTGTAGAAACTCACATGATCAATATTGTTCAGTCCTTTTTGAAACCAATGATGAGGCGTATGACAATCCAAAATTTACGGATTATTTTTAGATGATACTGATTTGTGGTATTTTGTTATTCTATTAAATTGTCAACTATAAAACTAATTAATGGCTTTGGAACATTTGATTGTAGTTTACATTTCCACAAATCAGTTTTTGATAAATAATGCATACGCACTCGTCTTCTCTCATATGCAAAAAGTAAAATCACGAACACAACACCTGCCTATATTATTTATTTTTGTTCAACTAGCTTCAAAAAAATCTTTCACCAATGGCATTAAATTCATAAAAAAAAACATACAAAATAAATAATATAGTTTTCAATGCATTAGATAACGTATACCTCTTCTAAACCTGTTACAATTGACTTTGAGAAAAGGAATCTGTCCGTCAACTGCCTCTCAAGGTTCGGAAAATTGTATTCTATTCTTGTTCCCTGTCCCACTTCAAATGAGTAGTTACAGTTAGCAAACACCATGGGTAACAGGTCCTTGTCCGGATGGTAACTGATCAAATGTGCTGATGAAATATCTTTCACATGAACAGTGGGAAGACTGTCTATTCTGCAAAATTAACCCAAGCTTTATTTTAGAAAGAACAAACAAAGAAATGACGACGCTTCATTTAACTAGCAGAAAGAAGTAAAATAAACAAATACTGAACTTCGAGGAAAATTCAACCGGAAAGTCCATAATCACATGGTAAAATCAATTGAAAAAACACATATAACAAATGAACAACAACTGTCATATTCCTGACTTGGTACAGGCATTTTAAAATATAGAAAATGGTGGATTTTATAGCGCTAAATCTCTCACTTGTACGACAGTATCACCAAATTCCATTGATATAACATTTATAGTAAGGCTTTTTCTATTCCATCTTTATATTTGTGATTATTTCTGTCATGTATGCGTATATGGAATAGTGGTCATTCAGAATATATCAACACAGAATTGAGTGTTATAGAAAATCGTTTTGCTAACACTTTTATACTCTTTGTTGCGTTTGAACTTTGAGGGACGTGTTTTTTATTACATGATCGGAGTTCCTTTGAGAACCAACTAAACGACCCTTTGCCTTGCAACTTTTTATTGGGATGAATACTTCACACAAGATCTTCTTTAGAAAAATGAAAAGAAGCTAAAGTTATATTTTCAAGTTCCGTTCCATATATATAAGTTGATTTCAGAGTACAATTAATTGTTTTCATCAATGAAAACGACATTAAGGATACCACAGATAAAGATAATATTTAAAAACAAATGAAGACACAATGTCAAGAGCTATGTAATTAAAAGGGAATTGAAATAACAGCAAAATCCATATTCAGACAATTTTACATTAAAATCTGCCTCTTGTCTTAACTGAGTATAGAAATATACAATTGATTCTGTTTATAACTAGACATTACGACAAAATAAACTCATCATAGATACAAGTATATAAATTTGATCTCGTTTTAAACAAGATGATTTCAATTTAGCAATTGTGCACTTTTATTTCTATGAAGCACCCTCTACAGCAACGCATGCGTATGGAGTAAAATTCTCCATATGATACGAAATTCTACGGCTTACGTTTTCTATCAGGATTTCCTTGACTTACTACTTACCAGGAGAAAAAATGCATCAAGGGTTCAAAACTATAAGTTAAAGCTAAAGACATTCATATGGAAGATTCAAGGACGCCATCAAGGTTTGATGGGACTTTACGCCAGATGTGTGTCTAAGATGACCACAAACATATCTATACTATTAAACGAGAAGACCTCAATTTGGGTGTCGCTTCTCTTCTTTCCACAATAAATTAATCAACTAGCCCCTGTATCCTGTGGCTACAGTACACCGTCGTATTTGTCATACATTCATATGATTATTTAGATTTAGTTATTTTGGGAGAAAAACGAGAAAAAAGTCACCAGGATATTGTCCCGTCATTGGACGAAATTTTAAGTCAGATTAGACTTCCGGTTTGCGTTTTTCTCTATACTCTGAACATAAATATACTACAAATAAAGTGTATTTTAACTATTTGCTATCATTTTCAAATTTACTATTCACGAAGGTCACAGAGTTTATTAAATGGAGAGGGTCTGTATACTATATCAATTGACCTCCATGGATCGAATAGTAAACTTAGAATTTGAAAGTAAATACACTTTATTTATATAGTAATGAATGTTCATAGTATACAGATAAGCGCTAAAATTATTCAAGTGAACTTTTGATACCTTTTTCTGTAATTCTCCAGTTATTAAATCGTTTACAAAATTCATTGATTAAAACAAAAGATGTGGTATGATTACCAATGTTGAGACAACTCTACACAGAAGACCAAAATGACACCGTGAGAAATTAACAACTATAGGTCACCGTACGGCTTTCAATAACGAGCAAAGCTCATACTCAGATTTAAAAGGTCCCGCGATGACGATGTTAATCAATTCAAAAGAGAAAACTAGCGGCCTTATTTATGTACAAAAAATGAACGAAAACCAATATGTAACACATAAACAAACGACAACCACTGAATTACAGGCTCCTTACTTTAATGTTCATAACATACTAAATGAATGTTCATATTGAAATTGATAGAAAACCAAAAATTAGGAATTTTGGAAATGAAGGAGGAGGGGAAAAAATAATTTTCCTATCACCAATAACCTATGACTTATGATACTTTTGCCGCTGAAATTCTGCAGTCATTCAATATTTTACAAAATTCTCCAAACAACACTTTACATACTTAAAACTACGCTCTGATTGCCCGCGATTTCGCGGGTTAGTTCTAGTCTTACTTATAGTACTACAAATATGCAATTGTATGTTACTGTTGTTAGTCTTTTCATATTTTTTTGGTAATATGTTGTCTGGTTTTGATTTGCTACTAATTTGAACATCAGTACTTCTGTTGCCTTTAACCAAGACGAGTTCAATAAAAACAGATCTCAGAGGAAAAACTCAAAACTGAATTTCCCTAAACAAATAGTGAAATCGACAAGATAACAAATGTCATACTCTGACTTGGGACAGGCATTTTCTTGTGTGAAAAATGGTTGTTCGAAATTGAACATTTGCGCATATGCTTTCATCAAATTCTCAACACATTTCAGTAGTGAAAAAATAGTATTTTTAGGGTTTTATTGGTCATATAGTTCCTAAAGAGTTTACTCATTATTATTGTGTTTCTTTTGATGTACACAGCTATGTACCGTATTCTCACTTTTATACCAAGTCAATTCACAGATAATAATAGAAACATGTTTAGTTCATACTTACGGAACGTCGGTTTTTAAGCAAATGTTTTGTAAGAACAAGTTTTGATGCTTTATTAGGTAAAATAATAAAATGTAAGAACAAAGGCCAGCATCTCTATATGAAGGTATTAGATAGGAAACTTTAGCTGCGTTATCAGCAATCTCTGATCTAAGAAAAGACTCGTCGATAACCACGAGTTTTCCGTCTACAGGACATACTGTATAGAAGAAACAAAAAGTTAAGTAATTAGAAGTGATATTAATGAAAAAAAAATCAAAAAAAAAAATCTTATTTTACATAAACTTATTTTCATATACTAGATGTTTGAAAAAGTGAAGGAAAGAAAAAAGAAATTCAGGGCTCATTCAAAAAGGAGAATCCAAGAAAAAAACTGAATCAAACGGTAAACTTTATTAAACAAACATAATGTACACATGTAAAGATAAGTACACTTTGATATACAATCCAACTTGCTGTTATTATATCTACACATATTATATAATTTAAAATAAACGATAAGCCTAGTAGGGATAAGAAAAAAACTATCTTATATAAATGTATTCAACAAAGACAAATGCAGACACATGGACAGATAATTTTTCTTGTCGATGTCGTTAATATAGAATTATCATTTGCAATTAGTTATCAAAGGTACCAGAATTAAAATTTAGTACGCCAGATGCGCGTTTCGTCTACATAAGACTCATCAGTTACGCTCATATCAAAATATTCATAAAGTCAAAAGGGATTGCGATTGAGCACAACCCTTGGTTTTATATGAATATTGAGATCAGCTAAAGAAAAAACTGAAACTAATGATGTAAATTAATATATATTACTTGATTTTGTTAAACCGTAACATAATTTTTTTTTCGATTCTTAGCTTGAGTACAAGTCTTTTGTAAAATGTTATCATTATCTCTGACACAGCCAGTTTATCCTTTAATCGACAAAAAAAGTTCCGATTCACCAATACGATATTTTCATGTCAGGATACCATCATTTATTTATTAGAGAAATAAAAACCATTTAATTGCAAGGATTCCAATGACATTCTAATTTTGGGCTATTTGACACTCTGTGCAGTATACACATTATAATTTGTATTTGTAGAATCTTTTTTACGTTATCAAGTTATTGATTTTTTGAAATGGATTTCCTAATAACTACTCCAAATATTTATACACTTTTAACATATACCTACCCCAATTATTCAGTAAATCTTTTACACAAGTCCACGCCATTTCAAATTCTTTCAAAAGTTGCTCAAAATCTTCACATCTTCCATCTGTTTATATAAAAAGCTTTATTTTGTACATGTTAATAATAGAAAGCGGAGTTCTCCAATACCATTTAGATGTTTACGATTCTGATTAATCTAGGTCGATGCTTCAGATTTTACATTATATGAAACTAAACTTTAACATTATATTCTAGAGAATGGCACAACCAGTCACATACAGTCTGTTATTTAGAAATATATTATGATAGACCAATGCTTTGATGATAAGATTTACTCTACCTTCTTTCATTTCTCTTTTCACATCGCGGATAGTTAAAGCGGCTATCTCAGTTCTGTCAAGTTTTCTGTTGTATTTCTGTATCAACATTCTCTGTAATCTCATTATACTTGGTATAAATCTTATAGCTCGTAAATGATAATCCTACAAAGGTGTATATAAGATGTACTTTCAAAGACCGACATGGGAAATGTGTCGGTCGTTGAAATGTCTCGTTGACAGTAAAGTAATAATAAAGGATAACAGTGATAATAATATTAATTTTTTTTTATAAAGGTGACTTAATAAACAGATTTTCCCTACTTGTATTTTGATCCATGCACTGACATCACGTCTTTGCAATTTTTTTTTTATTCAAACAAAATTACATAACAACGCTTATAAATCGAATAGTCGAACAGGAAATGAAACTCCATTCTGGTAGATTTTTTAATTTATGGATGAACATATTTCCTTCTATTCTCATCATTTACAATATCTGAATAATAAATACCTCCTGCAGAAAGAGTCGGAGTACAGGTACTGGCATTGTTTTTTCTGTTCCTTCTAGATTTTGCATGAGATGTCTGATTGTTATCAGTTCTCTATAACGCCACATTGCAGGTATTTCTTGCAAATTTTGAATGTCCTTTCTGTGTGGATACTTTTCTGTCTCATAAAGTATCTGCATAAGGATATCAGTACCTTAAAATAATGAAGAAAATAAACACAAGAGGATGTGACAACCGAAAAAAAAAACCAATCTGCTTTCTAAAACTAGAAAAACAAATTAATCGGTTGAACAAATGGAAGACTGAGACTAGTGAATGTCTTCGAATATGTGTTAACGATATAAAATAAAAATGAGACCAGAACGATTTGTTCTTCACATATTTGCTTGCTCATTTTTTTTTTATTGCAGAAGGAAAATTTCTAAACTTGCAGAAAAAGAAGTACTCATAAACGGACTGAAGATAAGAACTGCCATATCGATTTTAAACACCGGTATACGACTGTTGCTTTATATATACCTGACTTGGTGCAGACCAGTACAAAACTGGTGGGTAAAACACATCAGCAGATAAATTCAAGACGCCAAATGAAAGTCGTCAACCAACTTACCAAGCCTTTGATCATCTAATAGCATTTGGTTGCAGGCACTTAGTTTGCTTTTTACATCCTATAAATGATATAAATGACACAAAATTCAAACATATTTTTTTTATCCGTGCAGGTTTATATCATTCAACACACCTAAATATACCATAGGGATATATAACAGCTTTCATTTATTTGGAAATTAAATAAAAATCGGTTTTGTTAAAGTCATAATGAACGAGGGACCGGTGAAAAATAATGTTATTCCAATTCTTGAACCAATGCATACAAACATCATAAACATAGTCTTCTGTGCACAGTTTTATCATTTTTTCGCATAAATTTCGTATAATCGTAAAATTTTTGTTCAATCGGTCAGTGTTGTTGTGAAAAATGGCAGTTAGTCACCTGTTTGTCAACATTCAACAAAAAGCATGGATATTGAGCACGTGTTTAACATGTACAATCAGATAATAGTTTATTTTAAGGACATTCATGCGTATAGGTATTAAAAAAACCCAAAAGTATCAAGTGTTAATGTGAAAACGAAATGAAAACATTTGTTTACCAATATAGCTACCAACTTAATAAATTCAATGCTTTTTGTCTTATCCGTAGAGATCATGGCTTTTAGACTTCGAAAAAATTCCAGAGATATCGAAGGGTTAGTAGTTAAACTAAATAATAAAAATCATAGCATTAAAAATTCACAGTTAGCTGATTATACTACTTTATTTCTCAGTAATAAGAAAGAAATCAAAGCTGCTATGAATGAAATAGAAACTTTTGGATCATTTTCTGGGTTAACTTTGAATAAAAATAAAACAGTGGGTATATGGAAAGAAAACTGAAAAAATAGTGAAAATAAAGTAGCGAGGATTAATTGGACAAACAAACCAGTCAAAGCATTGGGAATGTATTTTGGTCATAATAGAGAAGAATGTGAAATATTAAACTGGGCGAATAAAATTGAGAAAATGAATAAACTATTTCATTTATAGGGGAAACGCAAGTTAATATAATCGGGAAAATTCTTATTATAAAAACACTAGTTTTACCGCTTTTTACATTTTTGGCAAGTGCATGTACAGTTCCGGAGAAATTGAGAAAAGAAATAGATAGTAATTGTTAGAAATACATCTGGGATGGTAAACCAGATAAGGTTAAAAGAAATACCATGATAAAGTCAAACGAAGAAGGGGGTTACAAATGATCGACATACAAAGTTATTTTATGTCTCTTAAAGCATCTTGGGTAAGTAAACTCATTAGTAATGATATTTCAAACTGGAAGCTGATTCCATTAAAATATCTCAGCGTGGTTGGTTTTAATAGTTTAATTTCTGTACCAAGTCAGTTCTTGTCCATTCGTTTTTGATGCGTTTTGTTATTTGAATTTGCCATGTGATTATGGATTTGCCGAGTTGATTTTCCTCTGAGTTCAGTTTTTTTGTGATTTTACTTTTAAGATGAATTTTGAAAAAAAAAGAAAATTCTAGAATATATCAAACTTATCCTTGAATTTTTTTAAGAAGTATTTAAATGTTGGATAATATCAGGCGGTGAACAGTCAAAACCAACTTCACAGAAATAAGGAAAGAGGTAATTTGATGGAACAAACTGATTAATTTTGAAAATAAAACTGTGTTTTTGAAAATTGGATTAAGAGTAACTTGATATTTGTCAATGATATTATACATAACACTGGCAATCTATCTCAATATTTAATTCTGGAAAAATTAGACTGCAAGAATAATTGGATTGCAGAAATAAATATTTTAAAAAAGTCATCCAAAAAGACGGCTTTCGATGTTACAATCTGAAAGTTCTATAAAAAGTATTGTTAATATTTCTAGACAGAAACTAATCTGGAAAAGTAATTACGTTGAGGCTTCAAGCTTTCAACAAATATATTATATAAGTCAATTTGTAAATATAAAACTGAACCATCAATTGGTGTTAGGAAATGGATGCGTATTTTCCATACTAATGAGAACCTTACTATTAACCAACTATATGTTTTCATGTTTCATTATTTAGAAGAAAATGATTTAAAAATATATAGATGGAAACTTTTGCTATTCATATTACCAACAAAACGATTATTGTTTAAATGGAAACAGAATAATGACAGTCTTTATAATGTATATAACGAAGAAGAAGATTATAACCACTTTTTCATTTCTTGTCAATTTTTAGAAAATTTTTGGAAAAGTATTTATGAGTTAATGATAAAAATCAAATTTAAATTTTAGAGTATTATTAAAGCAATTAGTCTTTGGTTATAAAATTTTTGACAAAAAATATTTTGGTCTGAATTATTTCCTAACAATTTTAAGTTTTTCCATATACAAATCATATTATGTATCAAATCAGAAATTGACAAAGGTAAATATTTATTAAATTTTTGTTCGAGAAAACAAAACAAGATACAACGGAAACAGACCAATGAAACTTAATCCATTACTAAAGTCACTAAAAAGAAGTTTAGACGATTGATAGAATAAAACATAATGTATTAAAATGTTATATAATTGTATTTTTTGAAATTTATACATCTTATTATAATTTATACATATATACCAGCAGCTAATTGCTAACCTGGGGGATCAGCGGAATAAAACAGGATGCATCAATAAACACTTGGTTTCTTGGTGAAAAAATCTAACAAGCAGATTTGATGAATAAATATTAAATGGGAAAAAAGAAAAATCACGAAAAAGGAAAGTCCCTCATCAAATGGCAAAACCAAAAGCTCAACAAAATCAAACTAATATATAACAACTGTCATATTCCTGACTTGGTACATGCATTTTTTCATGTAGAAAATGGTGAATTAAACCTGGTTTTATGGCTACCTTAACCTCTGACTTGTTTGAAAATTGCATAAAATTCCATTAGATTGACAACGATGTTTGACAAAACAAACAGACAGTAAGGCCGTACATTGACCTATAATGGTTGACCTTTTTTTAAATTGTTATTTTGATGGAAAGTTGTCTCATTGGCACTCACAACACATCGTCCTATATCTATATTCAATAGGTAAACATGTGCAAAAATAGGGGTAAAGCAGTCAACATTGAAGTATTATCTCAATCACTTTAAAAAAAAAAAAACCAAATATATATATAAAAAAATAATACTTTGGCACAAAAACAAAACGACGGGATGTATAGTTACAGAGCCACGTCATATATACGAAAGAAAAATTCACAAAAATGCATACTAAAAGTTCTTTTGCATATCCTTATACACACCATGCACTTAATAACGGAATGCTTTTGGAAGCAAAATTCACACATTTAATACCTGAAGAAAAGGTTCAATGTATCTCGTTGCAAACTGCTCCTCCCACTTAGCTCGAGATTCTTTTCTCAATAATCCACTTATATCTAGTGGTAGTGTTTCATCTTAAAATAAATTTTAAACACATGCTAACAGTTAAACATGTATACTGGTGTATGAAAACATACCATAGAGTTGTAAGTAAGATTTAAAGTTCATAATACAGTCAAAAGAAAGATTATGCCATAGTTTGGTTTAACGAAAGACCAAACCTCAAACCCTTAATTAGCCGGAGTCAAATAAAGCTACCTAAATTGAACAATAATTAAATTATAATAAATAATATGAGCCATATAAAACATATTTGAAAGAAAAACTTTAAATTATGATATTCGAAGAGTGATGGCGAGGTTTTGAACTGGGGCTATATAAATAAGAAATGTATTATTATTGCCAATGAGACATCTACCCATCAAAGTTTAAAGACAAATCCCCCAATTGTTTATGCGCACATACCAGCGCATACAACAGTATTATGCTGTCAACGGTTAATGACGTCGCGGTGCCCGCGAACTAAAATTGTTTCAGAGTTGTTCCTCTTTGAGCCGATGGCGAGAATGATAAGACGAGCGGAAAATACTAGAGAAACAATCGAACTCATAAATCGAAAATAAATGTCATATTTCAAAATGAAAAAAACAAACAGACCTATAATAATACGCAATAAAAAAACATAGAAAACTAAAGACTGAGTAACACGAACCCCACCAAAACTGGGCGGGATTTCAGGTGGTCAGGAAGGGTAGGTAGATCCTGCTCCACAAGTGGCACCGGTGGTGTTGCTCATGTTATTACAAACCCCGTAAATAGTCTTATACGGTAGGTCACATTCATGAACAGGGAAGGGGATTGTAGTTTTGACGTAAAAACATATCCGATATCATCTGTGAAACGGTTATTCCATAACGGTCAACCAAATTGTGATGGCGTCCTTGTTTTTATAAAGGGTACGATTTCAACTTCACCATTTGACAATCATTTTAATATGTTGATTTGCCGAAGAAAATGAAATGGTCTCCAGATTATAGATGAGTTGCATATTCATTTTCTTCGAAATAATGTGTGAATAAATTTGAATTAAGTGTAGCAAAAACAAACAACAAAACGGCAAAATAAATTATATAAATAAAAAGATAGTCAACTATACAGCACTAAATCTAACGAAAACACAAAAACGACTGTCAAGAAACAAAACCGAATCTGGATATTTGACACCAAGATAGTTCAAATGAATAAATATATAATACAAATTTCCATTTCATTCATACGTGTATGGACTAATCTATTCTTTAGAGTCAATATCTACTATAGCAGGTTTTTAATCGTAAATATATATATAAGTTAACGTATGGGCTTCTAACACTTAATGTTTTTATTACATTCATCATTCTGATGCGATTTGTTGAGTTGTGAGTGCCATGTTGAATAGAACAACGATATATTTGATTTAGGTACCAGGTGCCAATTTTTTGCATAAAAACATGTTTGTGACGGAGAGTTGTCTCATTGACACATGAACCAAATATTCCTCTCTATATACTGAAATCGTGTCTTTGTTTTATAGTTGGCGGAACAAAGAGTTAAATAGAAATATATATATATGAACAATCAAATCATTAAGTAGTTGATTTGAAATAAACCAGGTTGAACTACGTTCCAATGATAATCACGGTAAATGTTCGTGATAGTTATACTGAGATTCTAGCAACATAAAGGAGTATTTTAATAATTGTAACTAATTCATAAATGCCTATGGACCAGTGTTTGGTAAAGGTAGTTTTTGATAAAGTTGAACAATCAAGATAGATCGGGCGCATTGACATTGCAATGTGATCTAGAAATAATCGTTCTAACCATTTCGTTAACAAAAACTCGTTTATAATAGAATTAGGAAAAAGTTGGTTCATTAGATATGCTTCTGTATTTATCAACTATCTTTTTGATTATTATGTCACAAGTCGTTAAACAAAGAAATATTAGGATGATATTACGTATAACGGTCATTTTATTTGTAGATGAGATAAATGGAGGAAAGAAACGGGATTTATTCACATATTCACAACACAATTTCTCATAGTAACTCCTTTTACGGCTAAAACTGTGCCAATTTTGCTATGACTTTTTTAGTTTTTTTTATCCATGCACTACGATTCTTTCAAATGAATATAACAATTTCTCAAGCTTCCTGTTAACCGAACAGTTACATATTTTTACACTATTAAAATAATCTCCTTGTCGCAGGGATAATAATATCATCAATGGGCAGTAGCTCGCAGTTTCACTTGTTGTTACTTAATATTGCTGTTTATCTTATTGTTCAAAAAAGTATTTCAAGATTTTAAGAAGAATTTCTGTTCAAGACATAAAGACTCTTTAATATAAACCTGAATAGAAATTTCCACAGAAGCATTCGTATTTACATGTACAAAACATTTAACTCAAACAGACAAACAAAACAGCAAATAACGGAAACTCAAATTATAAACATTTTTTTAGAAGTATCTCTGGTTTTTATTACGGTGATCCTAATTTTTTATTTCTGATTTTGTTTTAATAGAAACAAGGGTGCACACTGTGCAAAGAACCATGAAAATGAGGTCACGGCAACATAAAGATCATAAAATATTTTCAAACACCAAATATAGTTGACCTATGGCATATAGTATTAGACAAAATTCAAAAACTTAACTTTGACCACTGAACCATGAATATAAAGTCAAGGTCACATGACATCTGCCCGCTAGACATGCACAATCATTCCATACAACAAATATAGTAGACATAATGCATAAAGTATGAGAAAAACAGACCATAACACAAAAACTTAACTATAATCCTTAAACCATGAAAATGAGGTCAAGGTCAGATGACACCTGCCAGTTGGAAATGTACACCTTACAGTCCTCCCATACATCGAATATACTAGCCCTATTGCTTATAGTATCTGATATATGGACTTAACCACCAAAACTTAACCTTGTTCACTGATCCATGAAATGAGGTCGAGGTCAAGTGAAAACTGTCTGACCGACATGAGGACATTGCAAGGTACGTACATTATAGTTATCCTATTACTTAAAATTAGAGAGAATTCAACATTACAAAAAATCTGAACTTTTTTTAAGTTGTCACTGAACCATGAAAATGAGGTCAAGGACATTGGACATGTGACTGACGGAAACTTCCTAACATGATGCATCTAATACAAAGTATGAAGCATCCAGGTCTTCCACCTTCTTAAATATAAAGCTTTTTAGAAGTAAACTAACGCCGCCGTAGCCGGATCACTATCCCTATGTTCTGCTTTCTGCAACAGAAGTTGCAGGCTTGATAAATACGTGCATTCTGTTGAATTCAAATCAACGTTCAAACCTATGATTGCGTTGAATAAAAACCGAAATTTGTATACGTGTGCATGTAACAAATTCGTTGTGGAGATATAGATTCCTACATTGATACCAGTGGATTATCGGATTTATCCAATCGAGATAGTTAAATTATCAAATACCTCGGCGAGGACTTTAAAATTTATAATTTAACTATCGAGATTGGGTAAATCCGATAAACAACGAGTAACTATGTAAGAATCTGTTTCTCTAATGATTAAAAAATACATTTCCTTTTTTTGTTAACCGAAACTCCCTTTCGAGTGCCTTCACATTGCACGAAATTGTCAATTTCATTAACACCTGTTAGCATATTTTGATTAATCCAGTTAGCTTAAAAGGTCACGACCCTTAAAATCATCCAATGATCTTTTGAAATCACCAGCAACCACACGTTGATTATTTTTTTTATACAATGGGTTCGAAAAGGGATAAATTTCCATAGAATTAGAGAAAGGTCTATATACAGCACAAACAACATTTTTCAAAAAAACAAAAGAGTGAAAATATTCTTTATATCAAACACATTTCACTCACAGGTCGAACAACTGATGTTCATAAACTCTGTTGACTGTCATTGACGACTGCCACATAAATTGATCACAAGGTTTAACAAAATGGGTCTCTTTATTAATTTAATACTATGTAGAACACGATTGAGTCCTAGTTACACCAATGCTCCATCCGCACTATCATTTTCTATGTTCAGGTAAAATCTCTTATTTGGCATTAACATTAGGAAAATCATATCATTAGGAACATATGTACAAAGTTTCAAGTTGATTAGACTTCAACTTTATCAAAAACTACCTGGACCAAAAACTTTAACCTGAATCGGGACAGACGGACGAACGGACGCATAGACCAGAAAACACAGTGCCCATAAATGGGGCATAAAAAATAAACTTGCGACAAAGATGTTAAACTACAACATGAGGTGCTAAAACTTTTACACCATATCTGGATTTCAATAATTTAAAATGTCTATTCAGTGATGTTTGGGATTGACAATTATTTTGAAGGCCATTTATTTAACCTCAATTTAGGAAAGATTCTTGAGTTTTAAAGAGTGAAATAATATATTTAAAAAAAAAAGAATTTGACTAACAGGTCGAACAACTGACGTCCTTAAACCATGCTAACTTCGATTGACGATTGCAAAATAAATTCATCGAAAAGTATTTGGAGGCCATTTAATTTACCTCAATTAAGGATAAACTTTTGAATTTCAAAAAAATATTTAGCATAGTAATTACGCAAATTTTGTCAGACTTTTGAATAAAGGTCTCTTTCATTGTCCCATTTATGAAAGTAGAAAAATCCCGATGACATTTGTCATACCAATCCGCCCCACTGATGGAAAATGACACAACCCAGTTGAATATATATATCTGCTAACTTGTTTCATTGATGAGTTAAAGAATTAAATTGTACTAAATTATGGCCTACCAACTCGATCTCCCCACTTATGAAAACCTTAGAAATGAATCTTGCTAATTTTTATTTATATAATTTTAAAACGGAAGCATTTTACACTTTTTCATAATAGGAACGAGTTGGTTATTATTAGTTGAATCCTATACATAATTAGTTCTCAAAGGTACCAGGATTATAATTTAGCGCGTATAAGAGCTTTTAATATTAAACTACACAAGACAAGATTCTAATATCATAATGATTTGTTTGCAATACCTTTTAGTGTATCCATTATTTTTACAAGGAGGAAATGCAGAAACAAGACAGCATCATCTCTGTTGATGCCAAGAATGGTTTGAACTGAGGTCAGATCTAGGTTGATGTGTAGGAGTAAATATTCATAAACTTTACCCTGCCGAATTACTGGCTTGATTGTCTCACAAATTGCCTGTAAAAAAGAAAGTGTTCAGTCTTCACAATATGAATTTAAATAAAAACGAATGAAGTTCTAAAAATTAAGATATAAATAAACAAGGTGTGTCAAAGTGAGAAGAATGGTTCCGTTTCAAAAAGATGAACAATCTTCAATTTCAATAACACATGTAGACACAAACAGGATGGTAGTCTCACATATTAAAAATCATCTCATAATCTGGAGTCGTATAGAACTAAGTCTGTATAACTATGATTTTCAACGTTGAAAACGCTTAATTTTGGCAAATATAAGCGGAGCAGAATGAAACTGAAACTTGATATGTAACTCATCCTGTGTAACTCACATACCAAAAAGCATCCAATTATTTGAAAGCGTTTAGAAAAAAAGTCTGTATAACTGTGATTTTCATCAATTTATCAAAGTCCATAGCCCATAATTTCGGCAAACATTAGCCGAGCAGAACAAAAATTAAACTTGATCTGTAACTCATCTTGGTTAACTCACATATCAAAATCAGCCCAACAGCAGATGCCGTTAAAAAAAATCCGTATACTGTTTTGTTGCTGAGTGACGGAATGATGGAACTACGGAATCTCCAAAGCCCGTAATTTCCTAAAAAATTATCGGTTTGTTGCGGAATTTCGGGATACCGGAATTACAGAATAACGGAATTTTGAAATTACTGATAAGGGTAAAACTATATGGCACCGACAACTTCGTTGCGGGGCCATAAAAAATAAACTTTCACTCTGATACTACATGTACTTCACATCATATAGCATGTTTATCTGTTGTAACAAAAATGCATAATATCTAGTAAAATTTGTAAATTTGGCAAAACAAATCATACATATGAATAAGGTAACATTAGTTTAAAGTGGAAAATTGTTTTAACATTAAATAAGCTTAATCAAAAATTGATTGCTAGCCCCTCTCTGTGATTAAACTCTGCTTAATTTTCCTATACTGTTTACCACATTAATACTTAAGAAGATACACAACATTTGTAGTCTTGCAATTAACATTGCAAAATTCTTATTTTATACCAGTGGAGTGACAGTTAAAAGTCTGAATATTCAGTATTTGTTTGCAAGTCAGACATCTTTGTTTTCCCAACCCATGCAAGAACCAACAGACAAAAAGCCCGCTTTAGAGGATAAAGCAGCTCTCATTAGCAAGTCTTTACGGATTTACAAACTATGGCTCGGTCAAAATCTTGGATAGTTTAGGATGTTTTTCGATTTTTTTTTCTAATTTTCCCTCTTGTTGACCTTTTGTTTCAATATTGTTGTTGTTAACATGAGAGAAGCCTTTGTCTATGTTGTTTCTTTTGTGGCCCCGATTTTGTAGGTTACTGCAAAGTTCTTGTAGTCACCTTCTTGCAGTATCGTTTGTGGAGCAAATTCGTTTTATTCGTATGGGAATGCTGTAAGGAATTTCTTGGTGCAATGATTCGGATGACAACTCAATGCTAAAAGAGATTGAAGTTTGTCTGTGGGCTTGCAATACAGATCTATAAATATGGTTCATTCCTTTACTTGCGTTGCTTATTTTTTTACAAATTGACAGCGTAAAGTGACTTATTATTTCATTCAATTTTATGTTTAAAA
The DNA here is from genome assembly GCF_963676685.1 of Mytilus edulis. Taxonomy (NCBI): domain Eukaryota; kingdom Metazoa; phylum Mollusca; class Bivalvia; order Mytilida; family Mytilidae; genus Mytilus; species Mytilus edulis. Next base: position 5,915,853 of record NC_092348.1, read on the forward strand.
AAACAAGCCATATACGTCAATGCGTTTATACGTCTACAGTGCTGCATTAAAGTTTGTCGGGACGGACTTACAGTTTGGCAGACAGATGAAAAAAAAAACGAAAATAAGGCGCACCTCATGCTATTATAATGACCAGTTTACTTATGATCATAATGAAAAAAAAAATAGTGATACATGTCAAGTCTTTTTCAACTGGTTATGACGTTAAAATACCATATTACTGGTATGTGTTTTATTTCTTTTTAGTCTCTGATGCACAATTTTTTTTTGTTCATGGTTTTAACCGTTTAACTAGCTGTCAGTAACTCCAAGTAGTCTCAAATCTTACTTTCTTGTTAATTTCACTTGTAAATACTTTCTTTTTATTATTTAACGTGTACTTATTCAGAGTTATATCTCGTCTATATACCACCTTTTAAAGTCTTTGGTATTACTTTAATTATTCAATCCTTTGTTATATGAACATAAATTATACATTTAGTAAAATATATTTTTTATTTCTCCATTATAACGGTATACCTTAATACAGCAAAATTATTTTCATTTACCTGTATATATTTTTGTATTTGGCAGCTATTTGTTCAAATTTATTGTTGTTTTTTTAAATTACTTAATATCTCACAGCGATACACTATTGTAACCTTTATTTTATCACCCCTTATTTTATCGATTTTGTATTAACATTTGTCATATATCAAATATATTCGGTCAGAGTATGTTCATTTGTGTTGATATATCCTTTAATTGAGTTAAGCCATTTATATTGATATTTCATAGTGTGTCATTCTGAATTTTTATGTGACACTTAGGTTTCAGATAAGAGTTAAGGTATGTAACTAAACTCAGGAACATGATGTTCAATAGTTGTTGTTTGTCTTTTCTGTTTTTTTTCCATAGATAGGAACGTTGATTTTTCAGGTTTGAATGTTTGTTCAATTTTCATTTTTTAGAGCTTTTTATAGCTTACTGTTTGGGGTGAGGCAAGGCTCCGTGTTGAAGACCGTACTTATATAATGGATATAGAAAGATGTGGTGTGAGTGCCAATGAGAAAACTCTCGATCCAAATAATGATTTATAAAAGTAAACAATTATAGGTCAATGAACGGCCTTCAATACGGAGCCTTGGCTAACACCAAACAACAAATTATAAAGGGCCCCAAAATTATTAGTGTGAAACTATTCAAACTGGAAATCCAACGGTCTAATCTATAAAACAAAACGAAAAACATGTATAAATCACATAAACAAACGACAACTACTCAGGTTCCTGACTTAGGACAGTTGCACACATTTGCAGCGGGATTAAACGTTTTAATGGTACCAAACCTTCTCATATTATTGAGACAATATCACAACATAACAAAACACACGATACAATTAGCACGCTATGAACGAATACATTTTGATGCGATACCTAAATGAATATTCATAGTTAATATAGTTATTAGGTATAAATATTTAAGGTCAAAAATATATTAACAAAGCTATGGTAGAATATCACTGTGAAATTCATAAGGTTCATGTGGACCCATTGGCTAAAATGGCCGTATTTCTACAACAAAATTTACTCTTAGTACAGACAAACCTGTGCATCTGGAAAAAAATTTAAGGCATAGCATGCCCTGGATAAATATAGTTCAAATGCATTGTATGATTTAGAAAAAAATATTACTTAACTTGATTTTGCCGTGCCCTTTTTTCATCCCTGCAGAAGATACTCAGGTACACAGTTAAAATTTAAGAAATAATTCCTTCATGTCATGCTCTATGCTCATTTTAATTGGTTATCAAAAGTACCAGGATTATAATTTTATACGCCAGACGCGCGTTTCGTCTACATAAGACTCATCAGTGACGCTCAGATCAAAATAGTTAAAAAGCCAAACAAATACAAAGTTGAAGAGCATTGAGGACCCAAAATTCCAAAAAAGTTTTGCCAAATACGGCTAAGGTAATCTACTCCTGGGGTAAGCATTGGTAAGCATTATATTTGTCGATATTTTACACTGAGCGTCAGCGAGGTGTAAACTGTGGTCAAATATAATGCCTACCCATATTAAAATGAGCATAGAGCATGACATGAAGGAATTATTTCGATTCTAATAGGACAAATACAGTATTTTTATAGGTCGAAGCGTGCAAAAGTACCGTAAAAATGTTTTGCTATTTCCGTTTCCTCCCCGGAAGTCTGTACATTACATATCCTAGTTAAAAAACTACGAACAGGGTAAAATTATGTTTTTGATAAAGATATATAATAAAAGTTTATGTTAGCTGCTTAAATGTATGTATTGTAAAGGATAACGATGGAAATAAAGTTAATATAAACAGTAAGTTCGTGTGCATGTGTCGAACATATCTTGTGCTCATTAGAACACGGTCTTGTTTACAAATCGTGTGAGGACGTCATATTAGAACACAATATATTGCCAGGTATCTATTGTCAATTAATACCTGTGGGGAAGTTCTGAAACCTGTTTTCCAACTTAGTTTATTTCGGCACCTACTTGAGAAAAAAAAAGTGCACGGCAAAAACTGGTAAATTTTTATTTTTCTAAAACATAAAATATATTTCGAATTTATTTATCTAGGGCATGCTATGCCTTTAAATTTTTACAGATGCCCAGATTTGTCTGCACTCAGATTAAATCTTGAGGTGAAAATACGGCCATTTAAGCCACAGGGTCCACATGAACCTTAACAATTTATACAAAATCCTCACTTTTGAAATTCAAATTCTACACAGGTAAATAAAAATAATATTGTCGTTAATTATGCTAAAACTTCCGATTAGAAATACCAAGAAAGTTCTGTAACATAAATAAACATATTCTAACATTTCGTAGATCTTGGGTGAATATCAACAATAAAAATATACAAAAAGAGTAAGATAAAATTTCCTTTACATATTTAAGATGAAATGGCAAAATTTGATATTCCAAATAATCAATGCAATTATATAAACAAGATCCATATTAATTAAAAAAAAATATAACAAAAAAGCATTACAAATAGTATAAACAGGTCAAATTAACAAGAAAGTAACATGAACAGTTAGAGAATGCCAAAATAAATGTATCGACAGGTAGTAGGATATTGAGGAGCGAATTCTTTAGAGATAAAAGTTAACGTGTGTTTCTCTATACAAGATAAGAAAATGCAATTTATTTATGTTTTAATTTGCTTATGACAAGATCGATATTAGTACCAATGTAAATTATATTCAGAGATCTAGTTACAATATTAGTACGATAACCTTTAGTAATAAGTTTGTTTAAAGGTTCGATGAATTTACACGGATCACATGGTGATTTCCCCGCTTTGAGTACAATATGACCGGAAAATTAAGGATGTGAAATACCATTTTTTTAGTTTTCTACAGGTACAGCCAAATTTTCTTATCAAGTCTTTATAAAATTATAATCCTGGTACTTTTGATTACTATTTGTATCTATGAAATAATTTAGTAAAAGTTTTAATTAATTTATTGTATTGAAATCCCTGATATAATAATTTAACAGTGATGCATTGATTACGTTTGTTAAAATCTATGACATTAGTACACACACGGGCATACCGAACGAGTTGGGGAATATAAACTCCGTTTGATAGAGTCAAAGGCACATCGCCGTTTACAAATGGAAAATTAACAATAGGAAATGAAAAATCGTCTCTTTTAATACCTGTAAATTATTATTTGTTCCTATGTACATCGACATGTGTGTTAGCAATCTTAGAATAGCAAATGAAGCTTTGCTCAACTTTCTATCAGGCGCATTTACAGGTTTCAAGGTAGTCGCACTTCCTAAAATATGCCCTTTCTGTGTTCTGTCTTCACTAAAAAATAATTTAAATGTTTAATATATTGATTAGTTACAAAATCACACTAAGATATAGATAAACAAAAAAGGAACGTAAATATTTCTCAATTGTCTTCATATTCTATCTTATGCAATATAAGAACACAGGTGGCAAAAAAGTATGTTATCAAATGACAAGCATACAATTAATATTTAGTTTCTTAGAAAAGAAAATCTGGAAAAGGCTATGATATGAAGAGAAGCTCGTCAAACCTTTTTTTTTTTATCAATATTTTATTTTGTATAAATCGTTATAGTCGCCTAATTTCGGGAACATATTTTCTGTGGGAACATATGAAGGCAAATATTATACAGGAGCTTTTAGTAGAAAAAACATTTTTTTTCCTAAGTCATGTTAATGACGTCCTCTCTGTGATTAGTTATACATATGTTTGTAACTACACTGGTTAGTAAACTCATTATCCCATCGACCTGGAATAAACGGATGCAGATAGAGATTGGTTTGCATCTTATAATCACGTACATTTAGAAATGTAAAAAGGCTTTTTTTGCAGTGACTGTGTATTGACTATATATGTCCCAGTCAATGTCCCAGTCAATACGATATTCATAAGCTTGCATGTATTCCATGGTTGCATTGATAGAGGGATTTATCCTAAGTAACTTGTACGACTGGTTATCCATCTAGAGTAGGTTCTGTGAGGGTTTGCTTTAGAACTCTAAATCATTCAAGGGTTTCGTGTTGCCTAAATGTTACAAGTCTTTAATTTTCGATGAAGAAATTGTTAAATGTCGTTTTGCCCCATTTTTGCAATGTTGTCGTAAGTGAAATTCCGGTAATTTCAGCCTGTTTTTTTTTATATAAAATTGTATGATGAACTTTAACTTAATGACAATACCATTCTAAAAATTTGCGCACGGTCAACGCTTTTACAACCCTATGAAGTTACAAAAAGAAGCATTCTATACTTATAATTACATTTTTTAGCTAGGATCATGAAAACACGATTTTTATCAAGTTATTAATTAGTTTCCCTGTGCACTTTATAATGTCACCTCGTGTCATTATAAATGATAAGTTTTTTTGTGTAATGCAATTGCTTACGGAATAGCACGTGATTTGCAGTTAGCCAATCAGAATAACGTATAATAATGAAACATACAACTAATGTAATTATATCAAAATAAAGGAATTAAATTTAATCAGACCCTGTATCGGCTACATTCTTAGCATTTAGTTTATGGATCTCGCCACCAATCTTAGTGCCACATTCTTGACAAGTACCAACAATCCAAGCCCTTCCACACTGAAAAAAATGTACCTTATAGTTATATGTGATGATATATTTTGACATCAAAATTTTTCATGAAATCATATTTCCATATATTCATTTACCCAATCCTGCTTCATGTTTACATTTTTTTTCTAAAGGGTTTAAATAACAGTATTGGCTTATTTGGTACAATCTTGAAGTTATGTATTGCTGCATTTTCGTTTTGATGAATAAGATTCGAGACATTTATAAATAAGAAGATGTGGTATCATTGTAACAACTCTCAATTCCATTCACAATGCGTACAAAGTTAAACGGTCATGGGTCAGAGTACATCATTCAACAAGGAGCTTTAAATAACACCGAACAACAATCATAAAGGGTCCCAACAAGACTAGTGTTAAACCATTCAAACATGCAGACAAACGGTCTTGTCTTAATAATAAAAGAGAAAATCGAGAAAACACAACAACAAACGACAACCATACATATGCAGAAGGTTTCAACAGGCGCAATCTGCACTATAACCTGACACAGTAGTGCAACATTGCAACATAAAAGGACACACTATAACATTTCAATAGAAATGGCTTTACTCGAATAAATGGACATTAAGACAATAACTAAACATGCACTGAACCAATAATTTTTATCTATGAAACCATATAGATAACAAGAAGTAATTGTAACAGGATGCTGTTACGAAGTCTTCCTAACAAAGCTCCCATACTCGCCATTCCTATGGTCCCATATTTGATTTGATTTGATTTTTTGTCCCATACAAGAATATATATGGCTCAGGGGTGTGGATCCCGACCATTTACCAGTATTTAAACTGGAGGGGGCGTTGGTGACTCCAAGGGACTTTACCTTCATTTTATTTGATTTGTTTTATTGTCCCATACAAGAATATATATGGTTTAGGGGTGGGGATTTGAACTATCTAAAATTTTTCAAACATGTGGGGGTGATGTGACCCCATGGACTCTCCCTTTACTTCATTTGATGTGTTTTATTGTTCCATACAAAAATATATATGGTTAAGGGGTGGGAATCTCGACTATTTACAAGTTTTCAAACAAGAGGGGGTAGGATGACGTCTAGGGGCTCTTTTTTTCCATTTTATTTGTTTTATTGTGCCCTAATAGAATATATATGGTTTAGGGGTGGAGATCTGGACAGTTTACAAGATAATAGCACATTCGCAAATTTAAGGGGGTGGGGTGACCCCAGGGACTTCCCTTTAATTTAATTTTGATTTGTTTTATCGTCCCATTCAAGAATATATATGGTTTAGGGTGGGGATCTGGACAGTTAACAAGATAATAGCATGTTCTCTTATTTTCTCACCCTATACTTCATTTAATTTGTTTTATTGTCCAATATTTCTAAAGACTGTGTGTCTATCACTTACAGTTTTCATGTTATAGTCATTGGATTTCTTTTAATTTAATCCCATAGGGTTCTATAGTAACCCTCTCCCTTCTTAAGGCCCCTAAAATATCCCTAACAGACCCCAATGCAAAACGAAAGATTGATGGCTCACATTGACATGTTAGTTTAACATTTTAAGAAACTTTAAGTAATCTGACAAACGGTTTTGGAGAACGCTGCGGACAAGTTCATTTTTTAAAGTGGCCGAAAAGGAAAAAGAAAAAGAAGAATAATAAAAATAATAAGAACTGAGCATAAACAATAAATGGGAGACTTAAATATCATTAACACCACGTTAGAAGTACGGAAGTTAACATTACAAGAAATATTGATTTAGTTGTTCATTGTAGGAGTACAGTCAGAACAGAAGTGAAACTAACGTCATCCTTAATTTCTATTAAAGGAAGTGCATATCAAAAGAAGCCACACAAGATATAACGCGAAATAAATAAACATTGAATCACATAAGTATATTACAAATTGTGTCAAGGGGTCAATTTAACACGAAAGAACAATTAAACAGCACAGCAGTTACTGAAAGTTTGTCAAAAGCCAAAAACAATTACTTGTATAATATGCATCATATCCTAGCAGCATTTACAAAACCTTCAACGGCTTTAAAAGATGGACGAAAGATACCAGAGGGACCGTCAAACTCATGAATCCAAGATAAACTGACAACGCCATGGCTAAAAATGAAAAGGACAAAGAATAGTACACATGACACAACACAGAAAACTAAATAATAAACACCACGAACCTATTAATGTTCAAACACAAGGATAGTCAAATTTTACATGACTTCTGTTAGGATCTTACATGATGATATATATGTGTCTTATAAAGAAAGATGAAGCCATATCTAAATATAAATAAAAGTTTATTTGTAATGATAAACCCCAAAAATTTTCGAAAATAAAACAAAAGTTTTGTTTTTATTCGGGATGACAAAATCGAAGTAAGTACCAATTCTGACAATATCCAAAGATATTATTTCAACAATAACTTCACACGGTTGACATGTTGATTTCCACGCGCTTTTTTTTTTTTTTTAATATAAACGGTAAATTTAGTATATGTTTTACCGTAATTCATTAGTTTTCTACAGGTGCCACCAAACTGAACAATCAAATTTTCTTGTCTATGAAAGAATTTGGTAAAGATTTTAAGCAATTTTTGGTGATGAAATTCCCGACCTAGTAGTGCACCGGTGATTCATTGATTAAGTTTGTTAAAATCTATGACACCACTACACACACGGGCACGACAAGTATGTAACAAATCAAAATTAATCGAACTCATCATGGAATAAACATTTCAAAGTCAGAACCCTTTATTCCTGCAAAAAAGAACAGAGGGAAACAAAACTTAAAGTTGATCTTTAACTCATCATGGCTAACTTACATACCAAAAATGAGCCCAATATCTAAAAGCGTTTAGAAAAAAGATAACTGATTTTTAACAATTTATCAAATAAAGGCAACAGTAGTATACCGATTATCAAATTCATCAATCGATAGAAAAAAGCAAATCGGGGTAACAAACTAAAACTGAGGGAAACGTATCAAATACAAGAGGAGAACAACGACACAACATTTAAATGTAACACACACAGAAACGGACTAAGCATTAGGTAGCACTCCACAGTTAGGTGTGTAGTTTCGCAATTTTTAAATATTAGAGCTAGTGTGCAATAAAATTCATTTTTGCATAGCTGAGTATTAAAATAGCATTCGTATTTGGTTATATGAACATCTAGAACAAATAATGTATGTAATATATGCTGTTTTCTGTATGACAGTCCGTATTTGTATGTCAATAATCTCATCATAGATACCAGGACTAAATATTATATATACGCCAGACGCGCGTTTCGTCTACAAAAGACTCTTCAGTGACGCTCGAATAAAAAAAAGTTGAGAAAAGCAAAATAAAGTACGAATGTGAAGAGCATTGAGATCCAAAATTTCTCAAAGTGTTGCCAAATACAGCTAAGGTAATCTATGCCTGAAGTAGAAAAGCCTTAGTATTTCAAAACATTCAAAATTTTGTAAACAGTTAATTTATAAATATTACAATATCATTGATAATTCATGTCAGCACAAAAAGTGCTGACTACTGGGATATTCATACCCTCGGTGAAATAAAATTCAACCTGCAGTGGCATCGACCCAGTTGTTGTAAATAAACTTATCATAGATACCAGGACTAAATTTTATGTTTACGCCAGACGCGCGTTTCGTCTTCAAAAGTCTCATCAGTAACCATACATTGGTCCGGCAGTTATTGTTATGTGTAATTCCAACTTTTTATCGCACGAACTTTGTGATTAGATTTTACGAAAAAATGAGGCAAAAGACACCCATTTTTTATTTGATCATTAGGAAGATTTATGAAAACAGATTCTAAAAAGGTATCACTCAAAGGAATTGAAATTCTAGTCTGATCCAAATTTCGGGACAAGTTTACCCCCCCCTTTTTGCAATATATTATGGTAAATTAATGCAGAGTGTTGCCATGGGTACACAGCAAAGGAATTATTTTTTCACCCTTCTAACTTTTGAAAATCAAATCTATGGAAGATACTGATTATATACATATGCACATGTACAACAGAAAAAGATTAATGTATTAGAATCCAGGAATAGGAGATGATAAAATATTTTGTGGCTAATTTTTAATTTTATTTTCTAACTGAGGAGTACTACCTTAGACAAAATCGAATGAGAATTACAACTATAACATCAAAGTCTGAAGTCCATTAATTCGATTAAAATTAGCCGAGCGGAACAAACTATAACTGGATCTGTAACAAAAAGTGATTCCTATACATACCAAAATCAGCGAAATATCCAAAGACGTTTATAACCAGTCGGGATATCAGGGATTTTCAACAAATTATCAAATTCCAAAGCCTGTTATTTCTACAAATGTTAGCAGTCGGGAACGACACTTTACACTGATCTGTAACTCGGCATGGTTAACTCACCATGGGTAATGTCGGAAGGTCAGAATGACAGAATGACGGAACGGAAAGACGGAATGACGGACAACGGTAAAACTATATGGCCCGAAAACTTTCTTAACGGGTTAATTAAACCAACAGAAACTATAATTGAACACTCTAAAAGTTAATCGAAAAACAAATATGACAGAGAGCAAGCAAAACCAATAACTGAATTAAAGACTCCTGACTTGAGATAACACATACAACATTTTGTAGAGTTAAAACTTTCTTTTTTCTTTGAAATGTTTGATTGTTAAACATTGCATATCAAACTTGTTACCATGGTGAGAGTTTTTGTCAATCCCAGGATAGTCGGAGGGATCACGCTAACATGTTTAACCCCGCCACATTCAGTATATATGTGTCTGGCCCAAGACAGGAGCCTGCAATTGATTGGTTGTCGTTTGTTTATGTGTTACGTATTTGTTTGCTTATTGTTGAAGACCGAAGGATAACCTAAATGAGTATTTCCGGTAGGAACACTTTTTGGCCCCAAAATATAGCAGTTTTACAAAATTGTTAAACAGTAAACTTTTAGTTATTAATTGGACAGTAGAATGCTTCTACTACATAAATATGGGCTGTTTTTGACAATACATTGCACATTTATCGGGTACTAGCACCATTAAGTCATGCTAGATCACTAAACTCTTCACAATTCTAGCATTTAAGTTAAATTTTAGACGGTTTTCGTGTAAAACGAAAGTGGCCGCATTCGTTTTTATCCTTGGTATTAAAATGTAAGTTTTATTTGATGATAATACATAACATATATAAAGGCTGAGGATAAACACGGAGGCGACCACTTTCAATTTTGACAAAAATCATCTGAAAAGTGACATTTTTCGGCCTATTTTGTAGATTTGTCATATTTCAACTTGAATCAAATCGTTTTTAATGACAAAATCAGTTAAAACTTTTAATATAAACTGATAGAATCAAATAAAATAGACACTTAAGTGTTAAAAAAAGTGGTCAAAATCTTTCGTCAGATGAATCTAAAATTTGAGGCCATAATCGGTCCTTACCTGACCCACACCTTTGATAATATATGTATCATTTGATCTCTTGTGGAGAGATGTCTCATTGGCAATCACACCACATCTTCTTTTTATATTAAGTAGCATATCACTGGAAACTTCACTCATTTAACCAATAAGATTTTTGTTTAAAGGTTTTTACACTAAACATTCAGGATTCTATTTTGTCAGAATTATATCCCCATTACGCCAGTTGATTTTCAAAATCGTAGAAACGGAAGACATTGTAGGTAAGACGCGCTGCCAATTTTGCTCTTGAAAACCGATAAATTTATCCATAAAGCACCATTGCGATCCGTATATGTCAGTTGTATTGTAAAAGTCAAATGTATCTACTAGCTAATGAGCATCGGTTTATGATCTTGTCTGCATTGATTCAACTCAAAATGGTTGTCAGGTGGACTTTCCGAAAATTCTTAAACATTAAAAAAAAATCTAGTTAAATATTTCGTGGAAGGGCAGAATTTAAAATTTCAGTGGTTGAAGATTATAAACCCTAGTTATCACACACAAAACAAGAGGCTCTCAAGAGCCTGAATCGCTCACCTTAATTCTTTTGGTTAAATCTCTCATCAATGATTATTTTGACTTTTCAATTTATTTAAATGTTTTTTGGATCGTCTAATTTTCTTCAAAAGCCAAAAAAAATAATCATTTTCTCCTATGTTCTATTTTAGCCATAGGAGCTATGTTTCTTGACATACAAGGAAATAAAATATAAAATTTATACTAAATACTCTGAAACTCATTTAGCCTAAGTTTTGCTGAAATTGATACAGCAGTTTCAAAGGAGAAGATTTTTTAAAGTAAGTCAACATGATGAACAAATTGTGAAAAAAAGTCTTTAAAGGGCAATAACTCCTTAAAGGGTCAATTGACAATTTTGGTCAAATTGACTTATTTGTAGATCTTACTTTGCTTAACATTTTTGCTGTTTACAGTTTATTTCTATCTATAATTATATTCAAGATAATAAACAAAAACAGCTTCCTTAAAATTATCAATTCAGGGGCAGCAACCCAACAACAGGTTGTCTGATTCATCTGAAAATTTCAGGGCAGATAGATCTTGACCTGATAAACAATATTTCCCACGTCAGATTTGCTCTAAATGCTTTGGTTTTTGAGTTATAAGCCAAAAACTGCATTTGACCCCTATGTTCTATTTTTAGCAATGGCGACCATGTTTGTTGATAGATCAAAACTTTAGATACAATTTACTAACTAGATACCATAAGGAACATTCAGTTAAAGTTTGGAATTATTTGGCCCAGTAGCTTCAGAGGAGAAGATTTTTGTAAAAGATTACTAAGATTTACGAAAAATGGTTAAAAATTGACTATAAAGGGCAATAACTCCTAAAGGGGTCAACTGACCATTTCCGTCATGTTGACTTATTTGTAAATCTTACTTTGCTGAACATAATTCCTGTTTACAGTTTATCTCTATCTATAATAATATTCAAGATAATAACCAAAAACAGCAAAATTTCGTTAAAATTACCAATTCAGGGACAGCAACCCAACAACGGATTGTCTGATTCATCTGAAAATTTCAGGGCAGATAGATCTTCACCTGATAAACAATATTACCCCATGTCAGATTTGCTCTAAATGCTTTGGTTTTTGAGTTATAAGCCAAAAACTGCATTTGACCCCTATGTTCTATTTTTAGCAATGGCGAGCATGTTTGTTGATAGATCACAACTTCGGATACAATTTACAAACTAGATACCCTAAGAAACATTCAGTTAAAGTTTGGAAGTATTTGGCCAAGTAGTTTCAGAGGAGAAGATTTTTGTAAAAGATAACTAAGATTTACGAAAAATGGTTAAAAATTGACTATAAAGGGCAATAACTCCTAAAGGGGTCAACTGACCATTTCCGTCATGTTGACTTATTTGTAAATCTTACTTTGCTGAACATTATTCCTGTTTACAGTTTATCTCTATCTATAATAATATTCAAGATAATAACCAAAACAGCAAAATTTCGTTAAAATTACCAATTCAGGGGCAGCAACCCAACAACAGGTTGTCTGATTCATCTGAAAATTTCAGGGCAGATAGATCTTCACCTGATAAACAATACTTCCCCTGTCAGATTTGCTCTAAATGCTTTGGTTTTTGAGTTATAAGCCAAAAACTGCATTTGACCCCTATGTTCTATTTTTAGCAATGGCGACCATGTTTGTTGATAGATCAAAACTTCGGATACAATTTATAAATTAGATACCCTAAGGAACATTCAGTTGAAGTTTGAAAGTATTTGGCCCAGTAGTTTCAGAGGAGAAGATTCTTCAAATAGTTTACGACGACAGACGACGACAGACGACGGACGACAGACGACAGACGACAGACGACAGACGACAGACGACAGACGACAGACGACAGACGACAGACGACAGACGACAGACGACAGACGACAGACGACAGACGACAGACGACAGACGACAGACGACAGACGACGGACGACGACGGACGCCAAGTGATGGCATAAGCTCACTTGTCCCTTCGGGACAGGTGAGCTAAAAAGATACTTTTCGAAGATATGCATTTTTATCATCCAACTTAAAAGACTGCCGTCAAGTACTTTTAGTAAATAAAATAGCTATTCAAACACATCTTCTCTGTTTTTGTGATTCATTAGACTTGTTAGATAGGTATTTCACTTAAACCATATACTTCATCTATTCGTACTATTTTTGTAAGTTATAAAGACAACTTGTAGCTTTGATGTATAAAATGATAGAATATGAAACGATATATCAAATGTTCTTGCTTTGTACATTTTAAAGAAAAATATACACCTCAAATACGTTCTAACATAAAAAGGTAAACTCGATTTTCTCTTTTCGATACAATTGTTACCCGTTTTTGGATTTTTTTCATGAGTCATGGAAGGGCAGACACGAAAATAACTGAACTTATAGATTAAGATGTTCTCCGTCCATGGTAAAAAAAAACAATTCAATCGGAAGTTATGCATTTTCTACATCCAGCTTGATAGATACCCATGCCGTCGACTTGGTATCTAATTAATCTGCATTCATATGTAATAGATAAATTGAAAACTGTGGGAGAACATGCCTACCTTTTTAAAGTAGGCGACAATTTGCACAGCTATTAACCTTTATATCTTAAAATGTAAGCTAAAAGAGAAAACTAGAATCAAATTTTGATAGGAATTCGTAAGTACCAAAGTGCATACGCATGTACTACCTCCCTATGATGCGAAGTAATAATTATGTAAGAGTACTTACATTACCAATGACATATGGATGGCCATTTGGACACCCTACAATACACAAAAATGCCTGATATAGTTTCTTTGTTCTTGATATGTACAGTTTATTCTAAAAACCATAGTGTAATAATTTTCGACAGAGCTTGTCATATAAACGCTTTAATTTTTACTTGGTGGTACCCTTTAATTTTAATAAGACTATGGATGTGTATTCACTCTGTTTAAGATCTATGGCGTATGCATCATTTAAGCTTATTTCGAAAACTTTATAATATCATTAAATTGTATGTTTTCATTTGTATCTTTGCATTCAAGGGCCAATGTCCGTGACCGGAAAAGATGAAATAAGGTGAACGTTACAAGTAAAAAGTATGGGCAATGAAAGTTAAAATTAAAATCACAAAAAAAAACCTTGAAGGCAGATTCAAATGGAAAGTCCGTAATCAAATGGCAAAATCAAACCTGTTTTTTAGCTAGCTAAACCTCTCACTTGTTATACAGTTGCATATCATTCCGTTAAATTGACAACGATGTGTGAACAAACAAATACCTGTATCTTGGCATTGCATAAGGTCATGTTTTTCTCTTACTGTTTGATTGTCTTAACACTAAGTATATACGATAATGGATGTGTACTGATTGATAAGCTTAGATGCATGCTTTTTTATTTGTTGTAAGTGGCTCTTGGTACTGTCAGATCTGTACGAAGAGTTTTGTTAAAAGTATTTCTATTTGTATCAATTTGAGTTAAGCACTTTTCAGCTGATTTTTATGGTTTATTTTCATATTGTACTGTTACGCCTCTGTTCCAGGTTAGGGAAGGTTTGGGTTCACACCAACAGGTTTAACCCGCCGCATTCTGTATTTATGTGCCTGTCCCAAGTCAGCAGCCTGTAATAAAGTGGTTGTTGTTTGTTGATTTGTTTCGTTCATTTTTTTGTACATAAATTAGGCCGATGGTTTTCTCATATGAATTGTTTTACATTTGTCATTTCGGGAACTTTTATATCTGACAATGCAGTATTGACATTGCTCATTGCTGAAGGCGTACGGCCTGTTGTTGTTAATTGCGGTATCATTTGGTCTCTTATGGAGAGTTGTCTCATTGACAATCTTACCATATCTTCTTTTTTCAAAGACATATTAGGTAAAAATATCAAATAGGGGGCAAGTAGTCAACATTGTGTTAAATTCTTAATCACTATGAAAACAAACAGTCTTACAACAAAGAAGCACAGAAACAGTATAAAGACAAGGAATATTAAAAAAAAATGAAAGACAAAAATACAAAAAATAACACCATGACAACAATAAAACAAGTAATCCTGTGTTAGGATGCTAACACAAAAGTCACCAAAACGGACCCCACATCATTGTTTTACGGTATCCATGATGCCACATAACCTGTGTGTAAAGTTTGATTCAATTTAAAGGATTTTGATTTTTTTCACATTTTTGCCGTTTCCATGGTTACGGCGGCCATTTTGGAAATTTTAAAGTCAAAAGTAATGTCTACATATGGCAGGCAACATTTGTTTTAAGTTTCATCAATTTTGAAGCTTTTTGAAAATTTTCACATTTTTGGAGTTTCCATGGCAACGGCGGCCATTTTGGAAATTTCGAACTAAAAAGTGAAGTCTACATTAGCTTCACAACATATGTTATAAGTTTCATTTAATTTGAAGCATTTTGATGTTTTTCTTATTTTTGCTGTTTCCATGGTTACGGCGGCCATTTTGAAAATTCCAAAGTGTCACTTCTGCTGCAAATTGTTCACTCCATAATTATATACCATCATATACCATGAAATGTCTCTAGAACAAATTTAACATTGATGTTCTAGAATATTCCATGAAAATTCACCCCCCTCAAATTATGCCATGGAGACCCCCTACTGAAATAAAATTAGTGCCAAGTTGAAGCAGACATGTGTCTCTAAATATTCATAAGAGAATATATAATTCCATCTACTCTCCATACAGTGGAAAATTTAGAAAATGTAAAAAAAAATTAACCCCACCCATCTTTGAGCCCCCCTAATTATGCCAAGATGACACCCTGGTATCATGGACATTGGGTTCTGCACCCCCCATGATGCAGACCCTTACCCAGAAAAAATATAAAATTTCCATCCTCTACTCCTTCCAAGAAAATGGTAGGACCGTTTTAGGGGTTAGAAAAAGAAAAATAAGAATAATAATAATAATAAGAAACCGAACAAAAACATAAAGTCCCCAAAACTCCGTTTTGGTGACTTAACAAGGACGGGATGTTTAAGTACACCGAAACAAGGACACGACATATTGAACAAAGAAACACAAAAAGTTATATATAAAAAGCATATTACAAAATGAAAGACAATAACACATTTAACCATAGAACAAATATTAATATGGGATGTTACGCGTCTTCTGATTTGGTTACAGTGGTTTGTCAATCAGCTCATATACAACATAATGTTTTCAGGTGACTGTGACGTCATCAACGTTTAATTATGATTTACTCTTGTTTCAATGCAAATATAGAATTGCTACGCGCGTTATTCAGTGTGCGCCATATTTTTCATGTTAATTCTTTATTGACGGAAAAAAATATACCAGTCATTCCTTTATTAAAACATTGACGGAATGTATAGAGACAAGTCAAATGGGTATCACAAAATCACAGTAAAAGTAATATTCATTTAGACAAATAAAATAATACAATATCACGTTACTTATATGATTTTTGTGAAAACTGTTTTGAACTGTTTTATTCCGAATGCACAATCCTGCGAACTAAGTTTATCGAAGAGCGGAGTGAACGATGTGTAATAATCACAATAAGTTAATGAGTTGTTTTATTCACTTACTATAAAAGACAGGAGTTTCCCTGGATGAACCAGATTGCAGTGCCTGTATAACCATTAATTTTACATCCTGTAAATCGTCTTGTGGCATTGTAGGAAAGAATGATTCCTTAAATATAATTAACAAAGACAACTTCAACGAAAAGCCAAGTAAGATTTTGAACAAGATAGATCTCGGATTCACATCCGAACGGAACTTTTGTCAAGCTATGACATTTAATATCACCCTGAACATACTACTAGTACTTTGATTCTTCTCTTACTTTTTCAATGTAAACGTTGGATTTTGGTTAAGGGTTTATTTCAATAAAAAGTTTCTGCATTGAAAACACAAATATGAAAACGCGCGAAAACATCCATGTATAACTGCTCGAACTGAGTTATAACATAGAACGACTACTATCGAGGGCATATATGTCTGCTACTCATGGTTTGCAAACTTTTCGATTCTTTATAATCTAAACTTAAATTATACCGATTTAGTCCATTCCCAATAGTGATCTAACATTTGGTTGGTATGCGTAGTTGTGCAGTGTTTTTTTTCATGGTATTTATGTCAGTCTGTGTTGTTTGGTGTCGTATTCTGTGTCACGAATTTTTGTGTGTGTATAAACTAGTTTGGTGATCCCTAACGGTTTAATTTTGACGGATAAAAGCACGATCTCATTTCCGAGTGTCTTTGTAACTCTTGATACAATTGTTATTTTTCTTAATGCTAAATTTAAAAAAATAGGAATAAAATGTCCATTGATATAACTCTCCACGAGAAACCAAATGCTACTGCCAACAAAACTTAAGTTTATCTGAACATAAACATTCGTGGTAAGGTAAAACTTGACAAAATAATGTTCATAGTACCTGGTCAACCTACAATACTCAACGACGAGAAACCAAATTATCTTATAGAATACTATTGAAACCGATCGGTTTGATTTAAGAACAATACATTCAAGTAATTATGACATTCAGTTAGAAACAAACGACAATAACTGTATATATGATAAGTTGATAACATGGATCAACATGTCCATGACAGCTCTGTACTCCCCTAACTAAGAATGGTTGGGAACACATACTGCACAAGAACATATTATTAAATGATAACGCTTTGCCTTTTTAAATAATCTTGTAGAAATTTATCTCTTTTTCTTCGTTTTTTCAATATATTTGAAGGGATCCAGGGTTCTTTTTGTTTAAGCTTTGTGAGTGGCAATTAATTCGAGAATTGCATAAATGTCTTTGTTTTTGACCATGGCTAACCAACTGCATATGTGGAGCAGGATCTGCTTACCCTTCCAGACAACATTAGATCACTCCTAGTTTATGGTGGGGTTCGTGTTGCTTATTCTTGAGTCTTATGTTGTGGCATGTGTACCATTGTTTGTCTGTTTGTCTTTTTCATTTTAAGTCATATCATTGTCAGTTTATTTTCGATTTATGAGTTTGCCTGTCTCTGGTATTTTTTGTTCCTCTTTTGCATTCACGCTATAAGATTATAAACACATATTGTTTTACACGCAGGTTTAACTTACCAACATACTATTCGGATCAAGTGCTATTTTGTGGAGTGGTGAAAGTAGACTAGATTTCCCTGGAATTTCTAGCATCAATATTAGGTAATGTGTCAGGAGACAGAACATGCTCTGTTCAGCAAGAGTCATTCCTTTGGTAATGTTACCCCTTGATAACCATATTGAATTTCCAAACAAGTTGTCAATAACAGTCTGAAGTTTATAATTATATATTATACAATTTATATTTTAAAGAAATAATGTTAAGAAAATACGAATAGATGAAACCTTATTGTAATATTGATAAGATATATTGTGTGTTTAGCTTTTACTGTTTATTTAACTGTGTCATATTTGAATATCGAGTTACACATGTATTTTGGTATAATAATGCTCTGTTGGCGCTTATGCATTGGTTAAGTTTTGGTTTGTTAAAAAGCATATTTGATATGCGTGCCAATAAGACAACATTTCATTCCATGACAATTTGTAGAAAGGGAACAAATCTAGGTCAAGGTACGGCATTCAACACCGAGACCTTGTTCAAATCGAGAACCAAGCTATCAAGTGCTAGTGTAAAACTATTCAAACATCAATAAAAGAACAGTGGCTGACTGGAACATGCGTAAAATTGTGCTGTTTTTCTGTCACGTACTGTTGTCATTTAATCAATATTTATTTCAACATTATCATAAAGCGGGAGGTTTGGCTCGCCATATTACCAAGTTCAACCCACAACTTTTTTCTCGGTACGTCAAAACACTGATAAGGGGTCCTTAGTGCACTAAGGACGTATACTTTGCTACTAAGGACTAGCTGGGATGCTGTTACATGTAAGATTTTCCATATCAATTTAGAGATTGGTATCTAATTCATAGATTTATAAAATGTTATTCAAAAATAATCACAAATAAACGAGTAATAAAGTATTGTTTAAGCACATGTCATTCTTTTTTATTCAACAGCAATATATCACATGCTGTTAACAGATTTCTTCAATGGTACAGCTATTTCAGTAGAGATCCCTGTATGTTAGTACCTTAAGACCAGGGTATCTTCAGGTAGTAATTTTTATAATTATGTTAGTTTTTATATTATTTGTCATTTATACATTAATCATCAAATACATTAATTTTCTATAATTTTACAATTATAACTCTGAATATGAACTTTATATATATATATTGTTATTATCTGATAGATGTTAGGGATAAAAACAGAACCACGGGTTATCTAAGCGTCTTCTGACTTTGATTTGTGGTTTAGTGTATTTCTCTGTTATCCAGTATAGGTGGCACGGTAGTATTTCCTTGCCCATAAGGGATAATGATAGCCTTTTTAGAATTTTCACCACTTTCTAACACTGCAAAAAATTCTACATTCACAGTTAACTGAAGTACTATCATTTTACTATTAAGAAAATAATTTGAATATGTATCATGACCGTTTACTTTTTTTGCTATTTTTAAAAACCTAAGGTCACTAGTACTTTTAGGTCTTTTATGGTGCAGTGAATTCAAAATTTTAAAAAAATCTCAAAAACTCATTTTCATCTGTATGTAAAATTATTTCATATTTTTCTACACCTGATTCATCACTCAGTTTGGGAAAGTATGTTCAGTTGATACTGTATTTTTTGTCCAATCACACTGTTTAGATACATTTACCTAAGTAAGGTACACAAAAGAGCAACCTAAATTCTGGAAAGCCAATAATACCGTGCCACCTATAACGGTAATTCGTTATTTTTAGTGTGGATTAATTGCTTTCATATCTACTTATATGTAATATAAGTATTGTTTATACAAACAGAAAAGCCATTTCAGTTTACAAGTAATTAATTTTATGATAAAGATGCTGACATCATGGATGCAATTAATTAACATACACAGACCACTTGTTATATCTTGAGGTAATTAGTCTAACATTTGACACCTTGAAGTTACATTGGAATCTCACTAGGAGGCACACTAATCTTTTCTTAATCAGATACATGTCACAAACAATCGCTGTAGGAGAGGAAAGCAGAATATGATACCAGATCTCTTTAATACTGATTACACAATAAATAGTATATTATTTGAGGGTCAGTAGGTCAGTCTCCTCCCCCTGGATGTTAGATGTACCCAATCTGTGTGTAAAGCCAATTGCATGGTCTTTGTATAATCAGTTTCTTGGTTCATAGCAGCCTGACTAGTTGATGGAGTTTTACAGTGCTATTATTCAATTTATTCAACTGGACTTCATAACTTTTACCATTAACTTTTACCATTATATGTCGACAATCACAATGTGGCTGCATTATTTTTGAACTGCTACCATACTAATTTTAGATATCTACTTCTTGGGACATGAACTTATCTTGTTTATTTCACCTTTGGATCTTATTAACTAAAATACACACAGCTGAGTTTATATGTTTGCAAACGTGTGTAGTTTTTCATGTGAAGTTTTTAACCATGTTAGAGAGTATTATGTGATCGAGCAGAATCTAATATATCATCAGATCCTTCTATAATTTGTGACCATACAGAGATATCCATGAGTGTTATATATTGAACTGGCTTTACATTCTACACAACTGTTCTAGGCAAGTATATTTGTTTGAATTTTTATTTCTTATATACAGATGTATGGTGCTTGGAGTTTTCTTTGCATTATTATTATCTGAAGGCAACTAGAGACGAGATTGAAAAAAATATTCACTTCTTTAATTTAAATATTATTTAGAAAACAGCCACTTGGAATTTCACCTATCCTGATTTTTATTTCTTTTTATTATTGGATTAGTATATAGTGATCAATGTTTTATTTTATTCTTATTTCCTTTTTTATATTAATTATTTTTACTTGCTGTCTTCATATATACCCTGCCTTTCATGCATTCTGCAAATAATTATTTAGTAGTTTCATGATCTTAGATAAATAAGATAAAGATACTTTTAGTATAATTTTATTCAGTTTTTGAATTATTCTAAATAAGTCAAACAGTTTTTTTCTTGTTATACAGTTTACATTTATAGGATTATTACATAAGTACAGCTTTTGATATTGCCTTAAAAATAATAATATTATTACTGACACCTTTCTTCATTTTCTTATATTGCATATTTTAACACTGAGGAAATGGAGACATAGACACGTCCTGTATGCACTTTGGTTTCACCAGATTTACAACAAAAGACATTATCAACATGATCAAGTTCTTCATTTTACTTTGGATGTGGCATTACAGCTTGACTTACTTGGCATGGACAAATAATTTCCACTATTGTTTATTAAACTTTACATTTATTCAACTGTATCCCAGTAGTACCTACATATTATACAGAGCATGAACATTGCCAGTATTCTTATCATAGTATCACCAACTTATCAGTGGTTTTAAGCACATTCAGCAACTGGTTCTCACATTTATCAAGTTCAGAATGATCCCATGTTTTCAACAGGATTACATTACAGACATGGCAGATATTCACTTTTTTTTTAAATGAGACTCAATGCATTTCAACATGGACATAAGTGTATATATCAGTTCCTTTATCTGTGTGGACATATTATTTCTCCAACCAATCAATCAGATCATGTAGCACAATTAGCTTATTGACTACAAGGCAGTATTACAGCCTCATCAGTGCCTGTGCAAACATTCCAGAAGTATGTTACTGATTATGAACCAAAATTGTAAACCTACTCCGTAAATCGTGATGTACCATAAAGGACAAACTACAGCTTCATCCGTGCCCAAGCAGTCCAGAAGTATGTTAAAGCGAACATGATTGTAAACCTACTCCATAACTCGGGATGTAGCTAATTCCAGCAACTTGAATCCTTAAAATTGGACAACATACACTTTTTAAATAGACAACTTTACATTTAAAATATGTCAAAACCAAGAATCTATACAGTTTTCCTATTAATTTAGATATTATAGAGATTGTTTATATCTTCTTATTGATGTTAAAGATATTAATATTTTGGGATATAGTGATGTTTACTGTAGAGTATTTGTATTTTAAACTTTTTTTTTTCTCACACAATGTTTAAATTGCAGATGGCAGTATACATAGCATTTGATACTACATCTACCCCAGAATCTAACAGTACTTTATAGCTGTGAAATTTGACAAACACCTCTAAAAAATTATTAATTATATAGCTGCATATTATAACATCTTATTCAATGATGAGAGCTTTTAAGCCTGAAAAGTATTATTTTATAATTGCCTCAACTGAACAGAGTGGCATTTTCTTCACAAATTTGTTTAGGAAAATTTATCATGTTTGAATAATGAATTTATAGTTCTCATGCCTGTATGGTAATCTACTAGCACGTAGGATATCCCCATGCATACCTTGCATACAAACATCTACAAATGAGATGCCAAGTCTCACCTCTTCGTGGAGAATCCTCGCTCCACATTCCCTAAACTAGCAGATTGTTATACAGGCAGTTTCTCCCCCACTCTGAATACTGAATGCATTTCTTCTAATGTTCAAATCTATTACCAACCAATCTGGTGCAGTTGTTGCATTTCAGAAACTGATACTGAAACACTCTTTCATTGATATACTGAATATCATTTTTATAGCATTCTCATCATTGAATATACTGAATATCATTTTTATAGCATTCTAATCATTGAATATACTGAATATCATTTTTATAGCATTCTAATCATTGAATATACTGAATATCATTTTTTTAGCATTCTTATTATTGAATATACTGAATATCATTTTTATAAATTCTGATTATTGAATACTGAATATCCTTTTTATATCATTCTCATCATTGAATTACAGT
The DNA here is from genome assembly GCF_963676685.1 of Mytilus edulis. Lineage (NCBI taxonomy): Eukaryota > Metazoa > Mollusca > Bivalvia > Mytilida > Mytilidae > Mytilus > Mytilus edulis. The sequence continues at coordinate 5,938,840 of NC_092348.1, forward strand.
TTACTGACTTAATAATGATAATATTCTCATGTTTGAATCTTTAAACATGTAAAATTTTGAATTAATCTTGTTTGGATACTGGATATCATTTTTGTATAGTATTTTTAAAAATTGGAATACTGAATATCATTTTTTATTACATTTTCAAAAATTGGGATACTGAATTCTATTTTAATAGCATTTATGTTTTGAATGCTCAGCTGGATACCATTGTTTATAAAATTCACATGTTTGATTTCCCAACAGTATGCAGTTTTGCAAAAAATTTTTAACATTAACTTCTACTCTTTAAATACTAAATATCATTAGTAAACATGTAGTAACATTATTATGAATCAGTATGTAACATTATTTTCATTATTATTTTTTTTTCTTCTCATGACTTTATTGAAGGTGAATAAATCCAAACTCCTAAATCCTTGGGGGCACTCATCTGTTTCCATCTGAGTTTTTGGACCTTAATGGAATTTTATCACTGGTCATTTCTAAAATTTCATTCATCCCCAAGCATTTCGGGGACAAATTTTATCAAATTTATTCCAGTGCCAGTTTGATAGACCCCTGCTACTTCACTAGTACATGGGCTATCCCCCAGGCAGACCCTTGCACTACCTGGCTGCCGATGAGACGCCTAGTCTCATCACCTAAGTGGAGAACCCTCGCTTCACATTCCCCGGCTGGCGCATTGTCGGGCAGGCAGGTTCTTCCTTACACTGAAGGTTGCAAGCTGACTTGCTCAGGCAGGAACTCAAAATTCCGTTTGTATGCTGAGTGTTTCTCAAGGGCCAAAATTAAATGATTTTTTAATAAATATTATTATTTATTCTAACTGTCTTTCTGCTTTAAGCCAGTATGATTTGCTGAGACTATGTTTTGGTTTACACACAGAAACCCCTTATATTTGCCTTGTTTGCATTTTGTTTTGGAGCAGTTATTTGGTCTTTTTTGCTCATTTATGTGGGCTAGCTATCAAATTGCCATGCTGACTTTAATTGAGATTTGCTATATCAGGATCCCTCAACAGTTACACAAACAAAAGATTACACAACCTCCTACTGAAACTACAGAAATAATATTCCCACTATGAGACTACAAGAAATATATAATAAGAGTCTACAAGAAAATACAATAGAACATTACAAGAAACTACAATATGAGACCACAAGAAAATACAATATGAGATAGCAGAATACAAACACCTTTGAAGTTTTGTATAAATATCTACTTATATGTAATATAAGTATTGTTTATACAAACAGAAAAGCCATTTCAGTTTACAAGTAATTAATTTTATGATAAAGATGCTGACATCATGGATGCAATTAATTAACATACACAGACCACTTGTTATATCTTGAGGTAATTAGTCTAACATTTGACACCTTGAAGTTACATTGGAATCTCACTAGGAGGCACACTAATCTTTTCTTAATCAGATACATGTCACAAACAATCGCTGTAGGAGAGGAAAGCAGAATATGATACCAGATCTCTTTAATACTGATTACACAATAAATAGTATATTATTTGAGGGTCAGTAGGTCAGTCTCCTCCCCCTGGATGTTAGATGTACCCAATCTGTGTGTAAAGCCAATTGCATGGTCTTTGTATAATCAGTTTCTTGGTTCATAGCAGCCTGACTAGTTGATGGAGTTTTACAGTGCTATTATTCAATTTACCTCCCACCTTCCCCTTCCTAACACCTTCAATATTGTTTCATGACTAGAGAAACAACTCAGCTTAAACTAGTGATATATATTTTTCTTTATTTCAGTTTTTCCTTAATGGAATTTTATCACTGGTCATTTCTAAAATTTCATTCATCCCCAAGCATTTCGGGGACAAATTTTATCAAATTTATTCCAGTGCCAGTTTGATAGACCCCTGCTACTTCACTAGTACATGGGCTATCCCCCAGGCAGACCCTTGCACTACCTGGCTGCCGATGAGACGCCTAGTCTCATCACCTAAGTGGAGAACCCTCGCTTCACATTCCCCGGCTGGCGCATTGTCGGGCAGGCAGGTTCTTCCTTACACTGAAGGTTGCAAGCTGACTTGCTCAGGCAGGAACTCAAAATTCCGTTTGTATGCTGAGTGTTTCTCAAGGGCCAAAATTAAATGATTTTTTAATAAATATTATTATTTATTCTAACTGTCTTTCTGCTTTAAGCCAGTATGATTTGCTGAGACTATGTTTTGGTTTACACACAGAAACCCCTTATATTTGCCTTGTTTGCATTTTGTTTTGGAGCAGTTATTTGGTCTTTTTTGCTCATTTATGTGGGCTAGCTATCAAATTGCCATGCTGACTTTAATTGAGATTTGCTATATCAGGATCCCTCAACAGTTACACAAACAAAAGATTACACAACCTCCTACTGAAACTACAGAAATAATATTCCCACTATGAGACTACAAGAAATATATAATAGAACATTACAAGAAACTACAATATGAGACCACAAGAAAATACAATATGAGATAGCAGAATACAAACACCTTTGAAGTTTTGTATAAACCACGTGCTTGCCAAATTTAAATGGATTAGCCACGGAAGGTAGGGTTACATAATAATCTTGTTCTCATGAAGTCTTGAGCATAATTTGCATATCTTATGTATAATCTAAAGTTACAGTTTATAGATTAGGGGAAATAGTACATTTGTACTTTCACTTTCAAAACTCATTGAAAAAAACCATCTATCAAACAATTTAAGTACAAGGAGTTCTGTAAATTACACATAATATTGCAATATTGACAAACACGCTCTCAAATATAAGAGTATATCTTTTCTAGCATATTTCATAATAATGTTCATCATTAATTTTATATCCCCAGAGTAGATTTTTTCTCAGTGAGAATGTGTCTACCAATCGTAACTAATTCAAGTATCTTATATATTTTTCCCCAAAACTCATCTAAAAAGTGGCATGTTACAAAAAATGTTTATAGTCTTCTGTAACATTACAGAAATTACAACTAGAGGCTTATTCTCCATTGTTTTAATAATACTTTGTTTGGAAGAATATAGTTTAATAATTTCCAACTGCACATTTTAAGTTTATCATCTTTTAAGTAATTGTGAATAAATTTTGCACATATTGAGCTTCAATTAGAATGTTTTCACATTTTAAAATTCTATTCCACTTATGATATCCTATTGGAACTTCTTTATCATAGTCTATCAAAATTGAATAAATTTTCTTTGAATCTAATTTTTCTAGTTTATGTTGACAATTATTTTTTTCACTTATATATAGTGAGTTATTTATTAATAAACTAGTATTTATTGAACATTCTTCATTTAAAATTTTTAACCATTCTTTTGGAATTGCTTTTCTTAATCTTGAGAATTCAGCTATCCAGTTTGATTTATTTTTTAACTTTAAACTTTAAATTTTTTCTGAAAAGACTCCGTTTTCATCAATGATATTGTTGTGAATTAGTTTAAGTTTAGCACTTTATCACTTTTATTTGTTTAACGTTTTACCGCCATTTACGTAACAATAGGCCCGCAACGTCGTCACTTGCCAACGTCTCTCTTATATATTATAGACTAGTAAAGCATACGAAACATTGAAGACGCTTTTGTGTTTACTTATATCGATACGTCCAAAACATTGGTGCCGTGACCAGGAATGTTTTGGACGTATCGATATAAGTAAACACAAAAGCGTCTTCAATGTTTCGTATGCTTTACTAGTCTATAATATACAAGAGAGACGTTGGCAAGTGACGACGTTGCGGGTCTATTGTTACGTAAATGGCGGTAAAACGTTAAACAAATAAAAGTGATAAATAACATTGGTGCCGTGACAAAAACAGAAGAATACGAATTTAAAAGATGAGTACCGCGAAGATGAAGACCAGACGAGCTGGACATCGGGGAGTTCTTACAAAGTTACTGAAGAAAGTGGAACCGAGTTCCGAGGAACTTTTGCAGGAATTTGACGTTAGTGAACTTTCAACCATTCGAGGACTTATTGTGAAGAAGCAGGAAACGATCGATCAACTGAACGAGAAGATTGTGGAGGAACAATCGGAAGAGGAAGTGAGCGAAGAAATAGAGGAAGCCGACAGATACACATATGACACATATGACATAGAAATGAGTGTAACTAAACTTTCAAAAATCATTAAGGAATCGGAAATCACAGTCAAACAGTCAAGTAAGTCATTGCTAAACCCAAATGCACACGAGTTTATTAATTACACAAATCATCAAGAAAGTCAGCCACAACCCAGTTTCATGCACGCAAATACATCAGCGTCCGTTTTTTCAAACTCCAGCATGTACCACAAACTTCCCAAATTAAATTTACCAACGTTCGGTGGGAATATGTTAGAATGGCAACCCTTTTGGGATTCGTTTAGTGCTGCCGTACACGATAACCTGTCTTTAAACGATGTGCAGAAATTTAATTACTTGAAATCTCAACTGTTCGGAGAAGCCACCCAATGCATAGCAGGTCTACAAATAACTAACACAAATTACGGACAAGCATTACATGTACTGAAACAAAGATTCGGTCAACCACATAAGATAGTACAAACATACATGCAGAGTTTAATCAGCCTTCCTAGTCCAACGTCAAATATTACAAATTTGAAAAAATTCTACGACAGTATGGAAAACTACATCCGTGGCCTTGGAAGTATAGGGGAGTCTCACGAGTCGTTCGGAAGCCTTTTAGTGCCCATAATATTAAATAAATTACCTGGGAATATACGAGAAAACATGGTACGTGCCCACGGAGGTGACCACTGGAACTTGCCGTCGTTACGGCAAGCTATTCAACATGAGATAACGATTAAGGAAGCGGGTCAGTCGGTAAACGGTGATGATATGGAGCCAAATTACACACCCACATCAGCATTCTTTATGGGTACAAATCGCAACTACGCAAATCAGAAAGGGAAAAGAGACATAACCAAGAAGCCGTGCATCTTTTGTCAAGGAGTTCACGCCCCATTAGCTTGTAAAGCTGTTACGGAAATTGAAGCTCGAAAACGCATTGTTAAGGAGAAACAGGCATGTTTCAATTGCTTAGGAAATCACAGAGTTGCAGATTGCAAATCCGATAAAACTTGTAAAAATTGTAATAAACGACACCATACCAGTATTTGTTCAAAGAATGAATCACACCTGTATACCAAGTCTAAAGATAGCAGTACATCAAAACCAGATACCGATGCCGCAGTCGCAAGTATGCATTCATCCACATCATCAGTTAGATCGCAGGTATTGTTGAAAACCGCGATAGCGCCTATCACGTATGACAAGACACATTTTAAAACCGCCAATATACTATTCGACGAAGGAGCCCAGCGAAGCTTTATCACTCAAGAGATAGCCGATTTATTGAACCTGAGACCACATAGGAAAGAAGCGATAACGATATCCGGTTTCGGTGAATCCAACAAGAAGGTTAGAAATTTACAAATTGCTACTATATATATAAAAGGTCTAACGAATACGCTTATCCCTATTGAAGTTCTTATAGTACCACAGATTGCTTATCCAATACATACTTACGCAAGGAACCAGTCGAGCTTTCAGCATTTAAATGGATTGAAGTAAGCCCACCCAGCTTTACAGGACGAGGATTTTGAGATATCAGTCTTAGTTGGCGCCGATTATTATTGGGATATAGTTGGAGACAGAGTAATTAGAGGTTCCGGACCAACCGCTGTACAGTCCAAAGTTGGATACTTGCTATCAGGACCTATACAATTGAACACTAACAGTAATAATCAATCAACGTCATCGATTATGAACATTTTGATCCCACACAGACTAGAAGAATGTGAAATACATAAATTTTGGGAAATCGAATCCATAGGAACAGAAACAGACAGCGAAGTGAAAGCGAAAACGGACTTACAAGAAATGACCACTTACCAAGAGAATAACATTCATTTGAAAGACAATAGGTACATCGCCAAGTTTCCATGGAAACCAGAACATCCGGAGTTGCCTAGCAACGAGATGATCGCCAGAAAGAGAGCATACAACGTGATAAACCGACTTGCTAAAGAACCAGAGATGCTTAAGATATACGGTAACATTATCAACGACCAAGAAAATCGAGGTTTTATAGAGAAGGTTGAGACCCCGGATGAGACTACTAATCGAGTACACTATATTCCGCACCACCCAGTGAAAAAAGATTCATCGACTACACCGATACGTATAGTATATGATTGCAGTTGTCGTCAAGATTCAGAATCACCCAGCTTAAATGATTGCCTTTCTTCTACACCGCCGCAGCTTAATAAGCTAACAGATATACTGACAAGATTCCGCTACGGGAAATACGCCTTAACAACTGATATTGAGAAAGCATTCCTCCAGATTCGACTAGACGAAGAAGACCGCGATTCCACCCGATTTTTCTGGCTTAGAGACCCAAGCAACCCCAAGAGTGAACTTGAGACTTACAGATTCAAGGTAATTTTATTCGGAGCGACATGTTCGCCATTTATTCTTAACGCTACATTATTGAAACATTTATCAACGGTTACAAGTACCACAGCTGAAATACTCAAGCGAGATTTGTATGTAGACAACGTACTTACAAGTTTTAATACGGAAGAAGCCGCCTTAAATTTCTTTGAAAAATCTAGAGAACTCATGACAAATGCAGGATTTAATTTGAGAACATGGAAATCAAATAGCAATCAACTTAGCAACGAAGCTACAAAGGCAAACATACTTGATACAGATAGCGAGACGAAAATTCTTGGAATGCGATGGGATGCGAAGTCAGACATATTTACATTTGCGAAATTAAATGAAGATCGTAAAGATATTGATAATTCACAAGCGACAAAGAGAGAAATATTGAGTAAATCATCGTCAATTTACGACCCACTCGGAATTATTGGACCAGTGACCGTAAGAGCTAAGCTACTGGTACAAACGTTATGGAAAGAAGGATACGATTGGGACCAGGTGTTGCCTAGCAACATAGTTAAATCATGGTATGAAATTTTAGATGACATCCGAGATGTAACAGTTAATACGAAAATCGCACGACATTATTTCAACGATCAAAATGAGAACGAAAGCAACGAGAAAATCACTTTACATGTCTTTGTTGATGCCAGCCAACGCGCTTATGGAGCCAGTGCCTACTTATGTAAAGGAAACACTTCTTCACTCGTGATTGCAAAAAACCGGATCGCTCCGCTCGCAAAGATGACATTACCAAAGCTAGAATTGATGGCTGCAGTAATAGGAGCTCGAATGGCTAAAAACCTCACGAAAACCCTAAAACCACAACGCACAGTACTATGGAGTGACAGTCAGATCGTTCTGCACTGGATTTCGTCTTTAAAATCATTTGGAAGATTTGTTCAGACTCGTGGGATAGAAATTAAAGAATCGACACAAAATTACGACTGGAAATACGTACCAACAGACTCAAATCCAGCCGACCCTCAAACTAGAGAAATATCATCAACGCAATTCAAAGAATCGACTTTGTGGATGCAAGGACCGTCGTGGATATCGGATGAGAACAGTTGGCCTACATGGACCCCACAAGTTAAACAAGAGACTCTTTTGTTAACGACAACAGATGACAGCGAAAAGACAAAACCGTGTGAATTAAATGGAATTTCGAAAAAAATTGATCTATCGCGATTCTCGTCATTAAAGAAGTTACTACGAGTTACATGCTACGTGTTTAAATTCGTGAATATATGTAAAAGTAAGCGATCGTATAACTTGAGGAAATATGCTAGACACGGAAAAGATATTACGAAAGATGAAATCGACCGCGCAACTAGTACATGGATTACAGATATTCAAAATGTAAAATTCAGTAGTGAAAAGGAGCAACTCGTAAACCCGTCACGTGACAAGAATCTACCGTTAGTAAGACAATTGCGCTTATTCATAGATATAGAAGGTGTCATTCGATGCGCCGGGCGCATACACAATTCACAGTTAGACGACTCCGCGAAGTTTCCAGTGTTACTACCGAAGAAAAATCAATTTACGGACTTAGTTATATTGAACGCGCACCTGCAGATGTTACATTCTGGTGCTGGACAGACAATTACGCAAATCCGCCAATCATATTGGATACCTTCCATTAGACAATGCGTTAACCACATCGTACAGAAATGTGTAAAGTGCCGAAAAGTGACCGGAAAAGCATTTCCACAGCAAATTTCACCTCCGCTACCAAAGGATAGAGTCACCGATATGATACCGTTTACGACAACTGGTGTTGATTTCGCTGGACCACTATTCGTTAAAGATAATGAACTTGTTGCAAAATCGTATATTTGCCTATTCACATGTGCTTGTATTCGTGCCGTACACCTAGAACTTGTTACAAATATGACAATCGAATCATTCAAATTAGCGTTTAGACGATTCGTAAGTAGGAGAGGAATTCCGAGTACTGTGTATTCCGATAATGCACCAACCTTTGTTTCCGCCTCACATGACATTCCTAAGGAAATGAACATTCAAATTAATTGGAAATTTATTCCGAAAGCAGCACCGTGGTACGGTGGATGGTGGGAGAGACTAGTTGGAATTACGAAAACGACATTAAAAAAAGTGCTCGGAAAATCACAAGTAAATTCTGACCTATTACGAACAACTTTGATAGAAATCGAACGGGTAATCAACGATCGTCCGATTACGTATGTGTCGTCCGACATTCGAGATCCAGAGCCGCTAACACCGTCACATCTACTGCAGGGAAGAAGATTATCGCAAGACAACAATTCTGATTCAGAGGACAATAATTTAAATGTAGATTTCACAGAAGCAAACAAACGTTACAACCATAAAGTAACTTTAATTGAACACTTTGCAAAACGATGGAGAATGGAATACCTCACCGGATTAAGAGAATTTCATCGCGTCGCCGGAGACCAAAGCGCACATGTGAAAATCGGTTCCGTCGTACAAATCATGGACAATTCACCTAGAATGATGTGGAAACTAGCTGTTATAGAAGATTTGATCACCGGGAAAGATGAAGTCGTAAGAGCAGTCAAACTTCGGACATCAAATGGACTGATTACCACGAGACCAATTGTGAAACTGGTGCCACTGGAAATATGAACTTTAATTGTTAAAAGTGTTTTTTCAATACCCTTTTTATGACCAATACATGAACAGTAATTGCATTTTGCGGCCCCCAGAATGTTGTGAATTAGTTTTAGTTTCAGTTTAGCACTTTATCACTTTTATTTGTTTAACGTTTTACCGCCATTTACGTAACAATAGGCCCGCAACGTCGTCACTTGCCAACGTCTCTCTTGTATATTATAGACTAGTAAAGCATACGAAATATTGAAGACGCTTTTGTGTTTACTTATATCGATACGTCCAAAACAGATATCATTTATATGAATGATATCACTGTCTATTCAATTTTTGAAAAAGAAGTGTTTTCTTCTGAAATTTAATTAATTGATTTCCCCAAATAACTTCATGGCGGATAAGTCTGTAATTATTTGCATTTTTAGTTTTATTATTTTTATTTTTTAACCATACTTTAATCATATCAAGATAAAATTCTGGAAGCTCTTTAGTACCAGGTATAGAATATATATTATTAGTATTCATTCTTAAGATAAGTAGATTGCTACCAAATTTATTTAGATAAAATTTTGGTATTACTATTCAATTAAGTAATTTATCAGCAGTTAATCTTTTGATCCAACCTATCTTTATAGATTCTATATATTTATCTATATTTACCATTTTTAATCCACCATCTAGTTGGTTATAGCTTAATACGGTGCGTCTAACTTTTTCTGTCTTATTGTTCCATACAAATTTATATGATTTTTTTAAATTTGTCCAAGTATTTTTTGCCTAAGGTTGACACTGTAGCCAAATAAGTGATTATAGGAATAATTAAGGATTGAATAACTGTTATTCTTCCTATCATGGTTAAGTTTCTTTTATTCCAGTTTGATATTATTTTTACAGACTTTTCTAGCTGTTTATCAAAATTTAGTTTTTGACACTCTCTTTTATTATGCCCAAAATATATCCCTAGACTTTTAATTGTTTTTTTGTAAAGTTAATATTTTCATATTTTTCTTTACAATGTTTTTCTTCCCTAGCCAAAAACCCACTGTTTTAGATCTGTTAAGCTTTAATCCTTAAAGTGATCCAAATTTTTCAATCATGTTAAGAGCTTTTGAAATATCTTGTCAAGTTTTCTTTGATATGCCGAAAATCGATGAACCGATTGGCACGTGCTATATTACATTACAACTGAAAAAACAATCATTATCTTTTTATTTTAGATAATCAAAAAATTATCGAAAAGATTAATGCATTATTATTTATATTTAAATATGTTGTTCTAATTTAAAAAATTATCGAAAAGATTAATGCATTATTATTTATATTTAAATAATAACTTTTTACTTATTTCTCGACAAAGCTATTTGCCATTTGTACACGACTTTGACGTACGCAAACTTGTGTGGTCAGCTTGTTAAAAAAGAGGGACGAAAGATATCAAAAAGACAGTCAAACTCAAAAATCTAAAACAAACTGACAATACAATAGCTAAAAATGAAAAAGACAAACAGACAAACAATAGTACACATGACACAACATAGAAACCCAAAGAATAAACAACACGAACCCCACCAAAAACTAGGGGTGATCTCAGTTGCTCCGAAAGGGTAAGCCGATTCTGCTCCACATGTGGCACCCGTCGTGTTGCTTATGTGATAACAAATCCGGTAAAAAATCTAATTCGGTAGGTCATATTCATGAAGGGAAGGGGATTGTAGTTACGATGTAAGGAACATATCCGATATCATTTGTGAAACGGTTATTCCATACTCAACCAACTTGTGATGGCGTCCGTAAAATTTACGAGGGAATGATTTCAACTTCTCATTTGAAACTCTTGGTTTAATAGCTTCCTTGTGAGCAGCAACCCTCTATCAAGAAAATCATGATAGCCAATGCAAGCGCGGGAATATCGTATCAATTGGGAGATATATCCCCGCATGCAGGTGCTGCTGAAATGTTGCTACTTAGGAATGGAAATTTCACAATTGGAAAGCTGAAATCATCTCTTTTGTCGAACAGTTTCGTTTCCAACCGACCCTCATTGTCCATTTCTAGATGTAAGTCAAAATATGAAGCCGACTTAACTGTATCTGTAGGACCCTTTATCTCTAGTTCAATGGGATAGATGCGTTCCACATAGTCACCAAATATTGAATTATTTAGTGAAAGAACATCATCTATATAGCGGAAACCAGAGTTAAATGATATTGTTAACTTCTTATCATTCTTCTTAAGAAGTTCCTGCATGAAGACAGCCTCATTATAATAAAGAAATAAGTCGGCAAGTAGAGGGGCACAGTTTGTTCCCATTGAAATGGCGATAGTCTGTTGAAAAAAACGTCCCCCGAACGTAACAAATATGTTGTTAATAAAAAAAATCAAGCATCTTGATAATATCAGTTTCAGAGAATATTTTGTTTGAATCAGAGTGATCCTTTACAAAGTAGGATTTATTCCTTCCTAAGACAAGATACTGGTATCTACGTTGGCCATTTTTTTATGAAGCAAAGCAATACCAACTCTTTCAATTGTCTTTTAGTTTTGAACGTGGAATACTTGTGTAAAGAGGAGAAAGGTCAAATATTATAATACTGTTACAAGATGAAAGAGAGTTAGGTTGTATGTACTCTAAAAGATCTTTGGATTTTTTAAGTATCCACATCTGATTCACGCCACCTCTAGAATATGCAGTTTCACAATAACTTTGAAGCCGTCTTTGATTGCTGATAAAATAGATGTTAAAAATTTAGAAAGAGGTTTCGTGGAGCACTTGGAAGACCCAGCATTATACCGTTGTTTGTAAGGACACTTATGTAGTTTAGGTATCCAATACAGTGATGGAAGATCCAGTTCTTCATTTTTGGTTGAAATTCCAAAAGAACAAAGAACAGACCTATGATTATCCAGGATTTCCTCTTTGGTAAGTGTCATGAGAGTATATGTTGAGTTTCCAAGTGAATTGTCAATACCTAATTCGTTTAACAAGTAGTTAATGTATTGACTTTTACACGAAAAAAACGATGTTGTTTGGGGCTTTGTCTGCGGGGACAACAACATATTTATCATGGAGGTCAGATAGGTGTTTAGCAACATTTGGATCTTTGAAGATTGACGTAGCATGGGCATTGATGGACCCATTCAGTTTTTTTAATTCTGATTTGTATTAACGACCTCACTGCCTTAATCCATTCGGATAGAGTGTCTACGTCTTCCTACTCGCGCTTAGCCCATTATCTTGCATAATCCTCGACTGAATCCATTAAAATTTATAACTTTCCAATTGATGGATTTAGCACACGATATTTCGGACCTTTCGATAACACAATTCGTAAAGAAGTTGTATCAATAATGTTAAGGTTACCGATAATAACGAGGCCAGCAGGATTATATGTGAATTGGGAACTAGCACAAGTGCAATCAGGAGGTTTAAACTTGAAGTCGTCATGATCGAGATCCTGCAAAACGTGTTTTAATTGAATATTTTAGTTGCAATATGTTTGGTATAGGTATAAGAAATGATTGGTACAGACTGGTCTTTGAAATAAGGAGATATTTTCGATTGAACTAATTTATAATGAAGGATATTACCTAAGTTGACGCCATCGAGACCTTTGTTGGCAAAGGGGAGATTTAGGAAAGATCTTTTCGGACTGGCTTGAAAAGTCTGTGACTTGCAATATCCGAAATTATAGCTTCAAGTTTGAATTGGTTTGAATAAGGGTTTGTAACAGTGGATTCCATACATAAATTGAACAGAAAATGAAGTTTTGTAAGGGGTAATGAATAACGTTTCGTGCGAATGTGATAAATACCTAACGGCTTTTGTATAAATGGCAGCAGGTCATTAAAAGAGACATCATTCAGAGATAACGGTCAACCAGCAATTTTCAGGTCTTTGACTGTCCCTTTGGTGCGTTTGTTAACATGTAGCTTGCATTAAATAAGTTTTGTGTTACGTAGTTGATATTTTTTATCATATTGAATTCGTTGTTGTTCAGAAAAGTATTGCTCAAATGAATGAACCATAGCTAACGCATAAAATAAACTCTGGCCAAGCAGGTCATATATAAAATTAGTGTGGTTTCATGTAGTAAAGATTTATCATATAATTGTTAAATGTTATGTAATAGTCCGAAGTCATATTAAGAGATACCAAGACAAAAGGAATACATATATTTATAAGTCTTTTTTTGTTTTTATTTTAATACCGACAAAGATATGTATTTCATTAAAAATTTTGAGTAAATTATAAAAAATACCTGGTGTTGGCCTTCCCATTTTCTATTACTGCTTCAAACTTAGTACGAATTACGATTGAATTGAAAAAAAAATCATGTGACGTCCTTGATGATATGATCTTTCTAGTGTTTATATCAAATTAAAGTGTTGGCCCTAATTGCATAAAAAATTATAGTGCGAGGTTTAGGTTAAAGTTTTGGTTCAAGTCTTTGATCAAGGTTGTTTTTGATGAAGTTGAAGTCCATTCAACTTGAAACTTAGTACACATTCAAATATATAAAAGAGACATGTTGTTTTTTCTCATTGTTCCAGTTAAGCACATTATTTACAAAAACTATCCCGTATGTTAAGAGCTTTATTTTTATTTGTTTGACATAAAAAGGTTATGCCTCGTACGAATACGCTTTTTCGTGATGTGAAAATATGCTTTTTCCTATATAATACTTTATAGCTGACTATTTCTTACAGATATATAAATACGTCTGTTGACATGTAGCTTGCATTAAATGAGTTTGGTGTTACGTAGTTTATATTTTTTATCATATTGAATTCGTTGTTGTTCAGAAAAGTTTTGCTCAAACGTTTTCTTCAAATAATATATTTATATACTTTTTTAAATGAACCATAGCTAACGCATAAAATAATCGCTGCCCAAGCAGGTCATATATGAAATTTGTATGGTTGCATGTAGTAGTTTTTGTCTAGTAATACAACGTCTTCATATAAGAAAAATAAATTAAGATATATTGCTTTGGAAAAAAATTAATATTTGTTAAAATGATAACAAACTAGTATCTCAATTGTTTGTAAAACAATTGGAAGGTCTTTCCTGTGTAAGTGTTGTTTTTGTTATGTACTCTTTACGTACTTTCAATAAATATACGACAAGCATACCTTCTGACTTTTTTACATTTAATAACCTCTAACTTTTCTGAGATTCAAAGTATGAAATTTGTTATGTAGACTTGATTACCGTTCATTTGATATACGACAACACCATATTCCAGAAAGCTTGATTTTTTGCACTTAATCACCCCACCCCTCCTCATTTTGGAGGTCAGGAATTTGATATTTCAAATGTACACATCCTCACCTTTGTATTTGATATACAACAATCCTATCTTATTTTTATTTGCACTCGATGACCCAACCAAACCAATTTTCTGGGACGTCAATTTGAAATTTGAAATGTACGCTTTATTTTCTTTGATTTGATATGTGACAACCTTAGCGTATTTGGCACAACTTTTTTGAATTTTGAATTCTCAACGCTCTTTGTACTTGTTTGGTTTATAAGTTTTCTCGTTTGAATTGTTTTACATTGTCTTATCGGGGCCTTTTATAGCTGACTATGCAGTATGGGCTTTGCTCATTGTGAAGGCCGTACGTTGACCTATAGTTGTTAATGTTTGTTTCATTTTGGTTTTTTGTGGATAGTTGTCTCATTGGCAATCATACCATATCTTCTTTCTTCTATTATTAAAATATTTTGATATGAGCGTCACTGATGTGTCTTATCTAGACAAAACGCTTGTAATTCTGGTACTTTTGAAAACTATCATTATCATCAGAGAAATTTGAAAATTTGCACTAAATGACTCCACCCTTACCCCTGGGATGAAAAAGGGGTTTAAAATTTTAATTTCTAAGTAGAGTTTTTTTTAAAAGACCATCAATTTGATATATTAGATGACCTTATTTGATAAAGAGCAACTAATGATGCAATATCAGTTATATAAATAGAAGTTATGAAACTTACAAAGTCAATGCTGAACTTGAAAATTTCAAATTAATTCTTTGGTTTTTTTTTACCATGAAATGTTTTTGGCATTTAGCCAAACAAATAACTATGATAACCTCTTCAATTTCTTAAATAGTTTAAGTGGTAAAGCTTTCATTGATTTACAAAATGCATGCCTCCGCTCGCAAAATTTCAAACTGCATTATCTCTTTTAAATGATAAATGATCTGCAGTTGAAGGTCAACATTGTAGAAAAAAATGGGACAATTTCGAAATTCATCAAGGTCAAAATGAATCATCAAATATATCATGAAATACCAAATTTAAGAACCGGAAGTCGTAGAGACATGGGACTACCACCATTCAACTCAGGACCAATTGATATTTCAAGTATCACAAGGTCAAAGTCATAGTATACTGTGAGGGTAAAGGTGAAATTTAATCATGACCTGATATTGACCTCACATTGAAGGTCTTAAAGTGCTGATCGTTTTTGATACCAAAGAAGACCTGTTGGTAATCTTGTGCTGTTGTCTGTTCTTCTAAGGTCGGGTTGTTGTCTCTTTGACACATACCCCATTTTAATTCTCAATTTTATGATAAACGTTACCGTTTTTATGATATACACACAAAACTATATTTTTAAGAATGATCTCGTCGTAACTTTTAAATAGACGGTCGGACATATTTTAGCTTCATGTATAAAATGTACAGCTTGTCAAGAGAAACACTTCACACGCAGTTTGTATGCAGCAAACTTTTATCGTTTTCTTTATATGCAAGCTTGAAATTGCAGCGTAATATTTTTCCACTCGGTTATTGGCGAAGGTCTCAAGTCTCTACGACTTCCGATTCTCAAAATACAAATGAGAATTTAAATTGTGTATAATTTTTCCAGGGCATTAATTCTTAAAAAGGGTTGATAAAATAATGGATTATGTTTAATAACATTGCCATCTGTTCTTGTACATGCTGCCATTTTGAAATCGATTCTATTTTAAAAACTTTTTAAAGAAAAATGCAAATAAAAGAAATTTCTACAGGGGGATATAACTCTCAGAATGGATGATGAAATCCTACGCAAACTCATACGGTAATTATATTATAATGAAAGTTCCCTATCTTCCTAATAAGGTAATGATATTTTCAAAAACAATGAGAGGGGGCCATGTTTAAAAAAAATAATTGAAGGGAGATAACTTGTAAAAGGGATGATGAAATCCTTAACATGGTCATCTAGTAATACCTCATGATAAGGTCTATCGATGGTCCATATTTGGTCCTGATAACTTCGAAAGAAACACAGGGAGGCCATGTAAAAATAAAACATAAGAAAAACAATAAGGTTTTTCCTAAAGTAGTGGAAAGACCTTAAAAATCATTAAAAAGCAATATTGTCTGTCCTTACGTAGTGGAAAGACCTTAAATACTCTCGAGAATCTTAAATACATCATGAATAAAATTTCACAACTTATTTAGTGCGAATTTAAAAAATAAAAAATCATTTATTAGTAACTTACGTTTCCAATATTGTCAATAAAACACCTCAGATAACAGGATACCCGTGTAATCAGTTAAATAATTTGACCGAACTAACAGTTCATTGATTTCTGGCATATCAAAGAAAAACAGGCACATGTCTTAACAATGTTGAATAACCAATTTAATTGTTATTAATTTTCTATAAAGATTTTTAATTTATGTATTAAATATCAATATCTACCATAATATGACAAGACATAACCTGTATTGGCAACCATCTAGTCCTTAGTGGCATACCATATATCCTTAGTGAACTAAGGACTCCTTAACGGTGTTTAGAGGCACCCAATTTTTCTTAAAATGTCCCGTGCCAAGTAAGGAATATGACAATTATTATCGAACAGTTCATTTATATGTATGTTGGCGTTTGCTAGTGTTGCATTTAAGTGTTCATGTTCTTCTGTTGTGTTTCTCTCGGTTTGAGTTTGTAGCCCGGTTTTCTCTCAATCGACGTATGACTTATGAAGATCGCTATATTACTGTTAGCTTTATTGGACAGATGCAAACTCATGTAGTGGTTTTAAACGTTTTAACAAGTGACAACCCTCACCCTTACCTTACGTAGTAGTGTTATATAACAACATTTAAAGACACTCTATAAAATATCGACTGAAATGAATTTACTCTTTCAAAAGACATATCAATAAAAACAAGTAAACATACATTGAACAATTACGATTAATCTATCACTGGTGTAAAGCTGATGACCGTAACTGCATTCACGGTCATCCCAAGATGTCGGATGAAAAATTAGGTCAGTATTTGTATTGTCTGTTTAAGTGTTTTTATATTATTTTCTTTACAAAGAATACATTGATACGATGTAAAATTATAAAAGATTCACACGGAAATCGCAAATGACTACAGAGATATGTGTTTTTAACAGGAATAAAATCAACGGTACCAATTTTGTTGCACCAGATGCGCATTTCGACAAAACATGTCTCTTCAGTGATGCTCGTGGCCAAAATATTTGAAATCCAAAGCATATATAAACGATGAAGAGCTATAATCCAAAAGGTCCAAAAAGTATAGCCAAATTCGTAAAAGGAATCAGAGCTTTGCATGATGGAGATACATTCCTTAATTTATAATAATTCCTAATATTTTGTAACAGCAAATTTCAATAACACAAAAAATCCGTATTTTCATGCCAGTACCGAAGTACTGGCTACTGGGCTGGTGATACCCTCGGGGACTAATAGTCCACCAGCAGAGGTATCGACCCAGTGGTAGTAATAAAATCAACGGTACCAATTTTGTTGCACCAGATGCGTATTTCGACAATACATGTCTCTTCAGTGATGCTCGTGGCCAAAATATTTGAAATCCAAAGCATATATAAAAGATGAAGAGCTATAATCCAAAAGGTCCAAAAAGTATAGCCAAATTCGTAAAAGGAATCAGAGCTTTGCATGATGGAGATACATTTCTTAATTTATAATAATTCCTAATATTTTGTAACAGCAAATTTCAATAACACAAAAAATCCGTATTTTCATGCCAGTACCGAAGTACTGGCTACTGGGCTGGTGATACCCTCGGGGACTAATAGTCCACCAGCAGAGGTTTCGACCCAGTGGTAGTAATAAAATCAACGGTACCAATTTTGTTGCACCATATGCGCATTTCGAGAATACATGTCTCTTCAGTGATGCTCGTGGCCAAAATATTTGAAATCCAAAGCATATATAAAAGATGAAGAGCTATAATCCAAAAGGTCCAAAAAGTATAGCCAAATTCGTAAAAGGAATCAGAGCTTTGCATGAGGGAGATACATTCATTAATTTATAATAATTCCTAATATTTTGTAACAGCAAATTTCAATAACACAAAAAATCCAATTTTTTAATAACACAAGAAATTGGCTTTGAAAAAATCGCTAAAATGACCGTAAATCGCGATTAAAATACTTTCAAGATGATCGTTACATATAACAAGGATGACCGTGATTGGTAAATAAATGACCGTAATTTGTAAAAGGATGACCGTAATTTATAAAAGATTACCGTAACATTCGTATCTGTATTACATTTTTTGTATTAAATAGTAAAAAGTGTTGGTATAAAACGTATTTATAAGACTGCACTATCCTATAGGTAGAAGAAAAAATACATAGCTCACCATATGTAGCCCCAAAGTACGCGAACAAAGATTTTTTTTTATTTCTTGGATTCTTATTGAGGTAATATAAAAATGCCAAAGCCAAAGCATGTATACACTCATTGACATTATTACGTTTCAACTACCATTGCAAATGTTCTTTGTTTCAGATGAGGTACATGTCATAAAACCACCCCCAAATTCGCGTCATTTAATGTAGACAGCAATTTGATACACGTACACTATAGACAATCACGTTTGTTCACACACATTTAGCTGGCACTACGGTATGAACTTTGATCATTGTTGAAGACCGTACGTTGACCTTTAGTTGTTTATTTCTATGCCATTTTGGTCTCTTGTGGAGAGTTGTCTCATTGGCAATCATACCACATCTTCTTGTTTTATATTAATGAACTATTGCAAATATTGAGGCAATACTAAAAGAGATAGAGCGATACGAAGACTTCCTTTCCGTATTGCAATCCATTTATAATGGAATATATATTAACTGAACATATTGATTTTCAATTGTAACTGGATGTAGGAAGGTTTTATTCCCAGTAAACAATATACTCTACAAGATATGTTCCAGAAACGCTGGCATTCTGGATTACCATTAAGAAACTGTTCAAGGGTAAAAGGGTTAATTTTTTAGATGTTATAAAGCAAAAGGTCTGTCAGCTGAAAATGGCATACCAGTAAAACCAACTAAATGCAGAATAAATTTTGCAGTTCCATTGGATCCGGTGTTGTCAAGGGAATGTTGGTTTTTTTTGGCAGATTATATGATTTTATTATGCTTTCTCTGGAACCATACACATGGGTTCTATTACTGTATATTCATATGTTTAATTAATGGTGTTTTTTTCTTCAACTTTTCGTCGTATCGCTGTTAATGTGTATTCAAGTTTTACTGTCGTTATCAATAAATATTTAATTATTAGAAATATGCAATTTACTATCATTGTTATAACCTCCGGCAAAATACGGCAAATAGTTTAAAAAATTGATTAAAAATATTTATATCCGCTAATCGAGCCACTATTGAGACAAGCTAAACAAAAAGCTATGAATACAAGTATATTTTTCAGATTAAAGGGTCATCCTTTAAAAGTTACTGTCATCTTTTACAAATTACGGTCATCTTTTAGCCAATTACGGTCAACCTTGTTATGAATCGCTGATCCTGTTACGGTCATCTCGATTATGATTTATGGTCTTCTTAGCGATTTTATCAAATCCAATTTCCAGTTTAATACACATTTTTCGGTAATAATTTGTGATTTCCGTGTAAATCTTTTATAAATTTACATCGTACCAATGTATGCTTTGTAAAGAAAATAATATAGAAACACTTAAATAGAAAATACAAATACTGACCTAATTTTTCATCCGACATTTGGGATGACCGTGAATGAAGTTACGGTCATCAACTTTACCCCAGTGAATCTATGTTAACGCAATAGTATTTTTTTAAACTAGAGGCTCTAAAGAGCCTGTGTCGTTCACCTTGGTCTATGTGAATATTCAAAAAAGGACACAGATGGATTCATGACAAAATTGTGTCTTGGTGATTGTGATTTGTTTGTAGATCTTACCTTACTGAACATTCTTGCTGTGTACAATTGTCCCTATCTATAATGATTGGCCTAGTATTTTCAGTGAAAAATGTAAGTAAAAATTTACAAATTTTATGAAAATTGTTAAAAATTGACTATAAAGGGCAGTAACTCAGTAGGGGGTCAATTGACCATTTTGGTCATGTTGACTTACTTTTAGGTCTTACTTTGCTGTAAATTATTGCTGATTACAGTTTATCTCTGTCTATAATAATATTCAAGATAATAACAAAAACGACAAAATGTTCTTAAATTTTCCAATTCAGGGGCAGCAACCTAAAAACCATTTGTCCAATTCATCTGAAAATATTAGAGCAGATTGATCTTGACCTGATAAACAATTTCAACCCCAATCATATTTGCTCTAAATGCTTTGGTTTTTGAATTTTAAGCCAAAAACTGCATTTACCCCTATGTTCTATTTTTAGCCATGGTGGCCATCTTAGTTGGTTAACCGGGTCACCGGACACAATTTCTAAACTAAATACCCGAATAACACTTGTGGCCAAGTTTGATTTTATTTGGCCCAGTAGTTTCAGAGGTGACGATTTTTGTAAAAGATAACTAAGATTTACGAAAAATGGTTTAAAATTGACTATAAAGGGCAATAACTCCTAAAGGGGTCAACGGACCGTTTTGGCCATGTTGACTTATATGTAGGTCTTAATTTGCTGAACATTTTTGAGATTATAATTTATCTCTATCTGTAATAATATTCGAGATAATAACCAAAAACAGTAGAATTTCCTTAAAATTACCAGTTCAGGGGCAGCAACCTAACAGCCAGTTGTCCAATTCATCTGAAAATGTCAGGGCAATTAAATCTTGACCTGATAAACATTCTTTTACCTTGTCAGATTTGCTTTAAATGCTTTGGTTTTGGAGTTATAAGCCAAAAACTGCATTTTACCCCTATGTTCTATTTTTAGCCATGGCGGCCATCTTGGTTGGTTGGCCAGGTCATCGAACACAATTTTTAAACTACATACCCCAAAGATGATTATGGTATAGTTTGAATTAATTTTTAAGCATAGGTAGTATCAGAGGAGAAGATTTTTGTAAAAGATTATAAGATTTACGAAAAATGGTTAAAAAATTACTATAAAGGGCAATAACTCTTAAAGGGGTCATCTGACCATTTCGGTCATGTTGACTTTTTTTGTAAATCTGACTTTGCTGAACATTATTGCTGTTTACAGTTTATCTTTATCTATAATAATATTCAAGATAATAACCAAAACAGCAAAATTTCCTTCAAATTACAAATTCAGGGGCAGCAACCCAACAACTGGTTGTCTGATTCATCTGAAAATTTATGGGCAGCTAGATTTTGACCTGATTAACAATTTACCCCACTTTAGATTTGCTCTAAGGGCTATAGTTTTTGAGTTATAAGCCAAAAACTGCATTTTACCCATATGTTATATTTTTAGCCATGGCGGCCATCTTGGTTGGTTGGTCAGGTCACCGGACACAATTTGAAACTAAATACCCCAATGATGATTGTGACCAAGTTTGGTTTAATTTGGCCCAGTAGTTTCAGAGGAGAAGATTTTTGTAAAAGTTAACGCCGGACGCAGGACGACGACGACGGACGACGGACGTCAAGTGATGAGAAAAGCTCACTTGGCACTTCGGGCCAGGTGAGCTAAAAGAAATGAAATGTAAAACCTATCACCTTGCACAACATGGTGTTTAATAAACTTCAAACTAAGTTACTTCTTTATAACACAATATGATAAGTTATTTTTTTGAATCTGTTAACACAGTCCATTAACACGGGAGAACTGTATAAATATTACCTTTTTAAAACCTAAATTCACGCTGATGGTTGAACTATCAAGTATAACTAAACTTTAGGCTTAGGTTTTTCAAGTTCAAGTTTAAATCTTGTGTACCAGTCTTTGTGAACCTTTTATGCTAGTAGCTTGGCTTAGTTTCCTCTTTTTGCCGAATAATTTATTATATTTGTATATTTTACGTAAAATACTTAGACGTAATATACCTTATTCTTCATTATGGCATGATTTCTCAAATATCCTCTCAGAAACGATGTACCCTGAAAAATATATGATTATCATTCATTGCACAGATTTCCAAAGCCGAATTTGGCACAACTTTATTTTTTGGATCATCAATACTCTTCAACTTTGTACTTGTGTAGCTTTTTAACTATTTTTGATTTGAGCGTCAGTGATGTGTCCTATATAGACGAGGCACGCGCCTGGCATATTAAATCATAATCTTGGTACTTTCCATAATTATTTACACTACTTGGTAGATGCCACTCCTGGTGGAATTTTCGTCCCCGAGGCTATCACAAGCCCAGTAGCCAGCACTCTGGTGTTGACATGCATATCAATTATATGATCATTTTGTTTTATAAACTTCCTGTTACAAAACTTTTGTTTCGGATAACTAAGGATTTTCTTTCTCGAGTGATATATGACCTAGTCGTATTTGGCACAATTTTTTTGGAATATTGAATCCACAATAATCTTCAACTTTGTTCATGTTTGGCTTTATAAATATATTTTGATCTGAGCGTCGCTGATGAGTCTTATGTAGACGAAACCCGCGTTTGGCGATTTAATTATAACCCTGGTACCTTCAATTACTATTTGCACCACTGGGTTGATGGCACTGCAGGTGGACTTTTCGTTCCCGAGGATATCACCAGCCCAGTAGTCAGCACTTCGGAGTTATACATTATATGATCACTTTTTTATATAAATTTCCTGTTTACAAAACTTTTATTTTTTCGGGAAACTACGGATTTTCTAATTCCAGGAAAAAGATACGCCAAGTCATATTTGGCACAAATTCTGGAATTTTGTTTCCCCAATGCTCTTCAACTTCGTACTCGTTGGCTTATAATTTTTTTAAACTTAGCGTCACTGGTGATTCTGATGTAGCCGAAATGCGCGTTTGGCGTATGGCGTATTAAATTATAGTCACGGTACCTTTGATAACTTTCTATGAATAAATAATGCTGAAATTATGAATAAAGAATATTTCTTTAACTTAAAGATTACCGATGCAGATAGATAACCATAGATTTTGGTTTAGAAGTAAAAAATCAAAATCATATAAACTTGAAAAAGGTAATGAATCTATATGAAGACTATATTTTCACTAACCTTTTCTGAAAAAACCTGTTCACCTTTAATATTCTTGAGGCATATCTCTCTATGCAAGGCAAGAAGTAATTGTATTCTTTTCTGCCATCCGCAGTTCTCCTTCTGCAAATTTGTTGGGATTTTAATTATGTGTTTGATCATATTTATATGAAAATGATAATTTCATAAAAGGTTTATATATTCGATGCGCTTTTCTTGATTAGCCTTCATAAAAAAGTCACGTATTTGAACGGTTACAGAAACAGTTGAAGAGATAAATTACAAAAAATTACCAAAAACAATAGCATAAAATAAAATTGTGAATGGAAATAGGGAATGGGTCAAAGAAATGACAATCTGACCATTGAACAGACAACAGAAAAATGTCATCAACAGGTCTTCAATTAGAGAAAATGCCCCGCACCCGGAGGCCATCTAAAATCAACTTTGCCTGACTTGACGATACGACATCACAAAAGATAACATCCCTAATATAGTATTACTAAGAGGAACATTTCTTAGAGGAACTTGAATTCTAAACAATATTTTTGTTCTGCAATTGACAAAATCAAAAGCTCAAACACATCAAACGACAGAAAACCAACTGCCATACTCTGACTTAGTACATGCATTCTTTTCGTATGTAGAAAAGGATGTATTAAACCTGGTTTTATAGCTAGCTTATCTTTAACATGTAGTACAGTTTCATACAATTCATTATATTGACAACGAAGTTTAAATGATATTAAACAGAATTATATTTTTTTTTTTATTGTTTAATTCGTATTAATCTGAATCGTAGCATGTATATTTATATCGTGGGATATAATGAAGTGCAATTAAAATATTTTGTTGCATGTGTGGCTACAAGAAGACCCGTTGATGACCTTGAGCTTTTTTCTTAAATTGAAAATACTTTAAAACTAGAGGCTCTAAAGAGCCTGTGTCGCTCACCTTGGTCTATGTAAATATTAAACAAAGGACGCAGATGGATTCATTACAACTTTGTGTTTTGGTGATGGTAATGTGTTTGTACATCTTACTTTACTGTACATTCTTGCTGCTAACAATGATCTCTATCTATAATGACACGGCCCACTAGTTTTAGTGGAAAATGTTAGTAAAAAGTTACAAATTTTATGAAAATTGTTAAAAGTTGACTACAAAGGACACTAACTCCTTAGGGGGTCAATTGACCATTTTGGTCATGTTAACTTATTTTAAAGTATCACTTTGCTGTACATTATTGCTGTTTACAGTTTATCTCTATCTATAATAGTATTCAAAATAATAACCAAAAACGGCAAAATTTCCTTTCAAATTACCAATTCAGGGGCAGCAGCCTAACAACATATATCCATCCGAAAATTCCACGGCAGATAGATCTTCACCTGATAAACAATTTTCCTCAGCCAGATTTGCTCTAAATGCTTTGGTTTTGAGTTATAAGCCAAAAACCGCATTTTACACCTATGTTCTATTTTAAGCCGTGGCGGCCATCTTGATTGGATTGCCGGGTCATCGGACACATTTTCTAACTAGATACCCCAAAGATGATTATGGCTAAGTTTGAATTTATTTGGCCAAGTAGTTTCAGAGGAGAAGATTTTTGCAAAAGATTACTAATATTTACGAAAAATGGTTAAAAATTGACTATAAAGGGCAATAACTCCTAAAGGGGTCAACTGACCATTTTGGACATATTGACTTATTTGTAAATCTTACTTCGCTGAACATTATTGCTGTTTACCGTTTATCTCTATCTATAATAATATTCCAGATAATAACCAAAAACAGCAAAATTTCCTTAAAATTACCGAATCAGGGGCAGCAACCCAATAACAGGTTGTCCGATTCATCTGAAAATGTCAGGGCAGATAGATTTTGACCTGATAAACAATTGTTCTCAGTCAGATTTGCTCTAAATGCTTTGGGTTTTGAGTAATAAGCCAAAAACTGCATTTACCCCTATGTTCTATGTTTAGCCATTGCTGCCATCTTGGATGGTTGGCCAGGTCACCGGACACATTTTTTAAACTAGATACCCCAATGATGATTGTGGTCAAGTTTGGTTTAATTTGGCCCAGTAGTTTCAGAGGTGAAAATTTTTGTAAAAGCTAATGACGGACGACGACGACGACAGAAGACGGACGACGGACGCCAAGTGATGAGAAAAGCTCACTTGGCCCTTTGAGCCAGGTGAGCTAAAAAATAAGATTGTGTTGTGAGTGTGTATGTGCATGTGTGTATGTATATGCTCGAATTGGTTCGTTAGTCGGAATATCTTATATCTGAAGATATCCAACTATGGATAATTTTCAATGACATTTAATGCAAAGTTTTAAAAAAAAGACTGAACACAACATCTATATTTCTAATTTGGTACGGAAATGATGCTAAATTTTCTGATTCCAAATTCACCTTAATGCGTTGGTTAGTGAAACTTTTATTCAAATTAGAATGTATTCAAAGTCTACATTTCCCCCTTTGTATAATGAATCTGCTCCAAAGCAACAACACTTGTTCAACACCTCATTAGGAACATTCATGCCATTTTTCAATCATTCCATTCATTAGTTCTCTATAAGAAGACATATCTATGTGTTTCCCATAAGATCCTACGCTAAAACTCAGCCCCCGTTGGCGGCCATATTAAATGATGGATCTCATTCAAAGTAACAACACTTGGTCGGCACCTCATAAGGAACATTCATGCTATGTTTGATACAATTCCATTTAGTGGTTCTCTAGAAGAAGATCAAATGTAAAAAGGTTAACAAAGACGATGGACGACGGACGCGTACGCCAAGGGATGAGAATAGCTCACTTGGTCCATCGTTCATTGTGAGCTATTAAGGGAGACAAAACAGATATTCAAATTTGAAAACTAAAACGCAAACTGTCAAAATTATTGTAAAAACCGCAAAACGACGAAAAGACAAACAAAACACAAAACACTTTATAAAAAGAATTAGTAAAATAAGAACCATATAAACAACTGAGGTTATCTTAGGTCCGCCAGCAATGTATACAAATCATCCATTGGATTTTACACCCACAGAGCTAAAGCATCATTCTGGTGATAAAATAATAGACGTGTTTGCATGTCCTCCTCTTCAAAATATATCGATCATGTCGTAAGGTTATATGATTTCCAAACCTCATACAACAATTTGAAAAATCAAAATTTAGATTTGCAATGGATCTGATAAAAAAAAAATGTTAAATTTGTGACAACAATAAGTGATACCGGCCTCGTTACAAAACAGTTTTTGTCTTTTCGTCGTTTTTCGGTTTTTGCAACGTGCATGACCTAAAATAACATACTTGAAGCATCTGTTCTAATATTGCACTATTTTCAGTAAAAATTGTTTCACCAACAGCGTCTCTAAGCTCCTTGTAATCTTCGCCAAACATAATGTATCTGTCATTACATTCTTTTATCTTAAAAAAAAAAAAACAGTTGTGAACTTTTTTAATTCCGTAGCCTACTGAGATATATATCAACCATTAAATGTGTAAAGCCTTATTACTTGAAATGGCTCATAAAAAAAAGCATATGATATATAAAAAAAAGACGTAGTTTGAATGGCATGACAACCGTTCACATGACACAGAAAATAACATCTATGGATCAACATTTGGCCTTCAAAAACGTGCACAGAAAACGTAAACAGTAGTATACCGATGTTTAAAACTCATAAATCGATAGAAAAAACAAATCCGGGTCACAAATCAAAACCAAGGGAAACGCATTTAATATAAGAGAAGGATAAAGACACAACATTAAAATGTAACACATAAACGAACTTAGCATTAGATAAAATCCGATGAGAATAACAAATATAAAAAGTAAACTAAAAACATGAATTTGGGATAAAAAGTACCGTGACTTGTTACCTAAACGCTTATCATTATTTTAATCAGTTTTTCAAATTTTAACTATCCTAATTAATTTTACAATTTCCTCATAGACTTCAACAGTAAACCCGTCTTTCTTTTCAAGCCATGAAGACCATGTTGGTTGGATGACAGGATCTTCGGATAAATTTTACAATCCAGATACCCTATTGTGAAAATTGTTGCTAAGTTTAATTCTATTTCACTCAGTAGATTGAGTGTAGAAAATTTTTTCTTAAAGCTTACAAAAATTTACGAAAAATTGTCCGAAATCAACCTTAAGGGAAAATAACGTCTGAAGGGGTCTATTGACAATTTCGATCATTTGACTGATTTGTAAAGCTTACTTTGCTGACAATGTTCTCTGTTTCATTTTATCTCTATCTATTCAATGCATCAATTTGAAGATATTAATTTAAAACGGCAATAGCTCCTCAAAATTTAAAATCTATATGCAGCAACCTCACAACGTCTGAAATTTTTTAGGCAGATAGATCTTCACTTGATTAACATTTGTTCACTTTAAAAGTTTTTCTCTAAATGTGTATAAGCCCCATTGGTTATAAGCGGGGTCATTGGAAACATTTATTAAACTTATTATACCAAAAGAATGGTTGAGACCAAGTTTGGTTTTATTTGGCCTGACAGTTTCAGAGAAAATTTTTGTAAAAAAATTACGGGCGACGAAGACGGAAGACGGACGCAGAGAAGTGAGAAAAAAACACTGGTATCTCTTTGACCAGTTGAGCAAAAAATGAAAGAAAAACAATTATGTAATCGAACGTCACTGATGAGTTGAAAGTAGACGGAACGCGCGTCTGGCGTAAATATGCAATTTCAATCCTGGTATCTATGATGAGTTAATATAACACATCAACAAACAACAACCACTGAATTACATGCTACTGACTTGGGACAGGCACATACATACAGCGGAATTAAATATGTTAGCAGGATCCCAACCCACCCCTTACCTGGTTGTAATTAGCTCATTAGATGGATACAAATAGAAATGCATTTTACAAAAACACCAGATTACAAAATAATTGGCAATTTAAACGTAAAAATTTCTAATAACCTTATAAAGGTGGACTTTTTAACCATTTGAAACAACGAAACATTGAGTTCAATGTACGTCAAGGAACGTCATTTACTAATTGAAGTCAAAGATAAATTTCTTGATAGATGCTGGGTCCCTTTACAAATTGATGTATACCATTTATATAGTTACAAAAGTTAAATTAGATGATAGATATTTATACAAATGAAACAACAAAAAGTTGACTTTAATCCATAGATATACCTGAAGATAGTCTCCTCTAAGCTCTGGTAAACAAACCCAGTGGAAAGAAGTATCATCACTTTTCACAATAGCATGATACATATCAATGCCATGACATCTACATAACTGTTTCACCAGGAATTTTCTTGCGAAGATGAAATCAAATAGAAATAAAGCTACAGTTTACATAAACAAAGTATGGCAGGAGATTTATTTTTAACTAGTACTTGATCACGCCGTATAACCCCGATACAAATGAATCTGGACGTTGACGCGTTCGAAGCGATAATCAGGACAACATTTGGGATGACAACAATTTCGAATGCCTTTCTGGAACTTATTTGAGAATATATAAATATGTCAATGTGCATGTTAGTTTACTTATTCAATTATACAGTTGTTGTAAGTTTTAGATATTGTATAAAACGTTTGATAAAACTGCTAGATGCAAAACGCACAGACATGGTGCAATTTTATACGGTTTATGATATAAACAATGCTGAATATCTTTTCGTGCATACATCTTTGCGTATTGATATCTTAAGCAATACTAAGCAACTATACATTGAATAACTACGTGCCTTCAATTGTGCCTTAGAATTTAGAATAAACGCGATATTATACAAAATAACTTTTTTTCGTACTGTATTATTCGTTCCACCAAATGTGTCGCGTTCGTTGTGCGCTTTGAAATAATCACTGTACAGTTCGTTGACAAAAACCGTCACAAATCACTTTTTTGTCAAGGTTTTCGAGATGGTATCGGCGACCCATTTTCTGTATTTTATTGTAAATGTTTATCTGTTAACTTAGTCAAAGTAGTTGAACTTAAAATATATGTCAAACAAAGCCAAAATTGTAATATTTAACCAGCGTACATCTGCTGGGTATGTTTTTATTGGAAATTGAGACTTCCAATGTTATTCCAGATGAAATAAACAGTAAACAAATATATTCCAAAGGAAATAAAGTTTCAAAAAGTATAGTCATTAAAACTTTAATGACTTCCTTTTCACAATTTGAGGCTCTTCCAAATGCCGATGTTGGTCCAATTTTCCCTAGACGAAGGCAGACATACATGTAGGAGCTCGTTTAACTTAATTTGCCGAATGCCATGGATGGCATTCCAACTGCTATCTTTTAATTATTTTGTTTTTACATATAAAGCTTCGTAGATGTGGTATGATGGCCAGTGAGACAACTTTCCACCCAAGTTTAAATGAAGTGGGTGTATAAAGCAATCTTTATAGTCCAATGTACAACATTTAAAATGAGGAAAACCTATACCATACAGTTGGCTAAAAAAGGCCCCGATATAAAAAAAAAGAAGGAAAAATTAAAACGATAAAACTAACGGTTATTTATTTATCACTTATGAATTGTGTATTAAAGAAGAAAAATTACAAATCTATATAAGCAATGTACTATAGGATCATGACGTTGGACCGACGAAAAGGTGCGGCGGGATTAAACATGTAATCCCCAACCCTCTCCTTAACCTAGAAAACTGGTGTAACAGCACAACATGATAAAAAATATATCAGTTGCAATTGGCTAAACTCAAAATGTCGGTACAAGACACGTAGACCATATACATCAACTATCGACAAACGAGTAACTGTAGTACAAAAAAAATGTAACTGATAGTTATTTTAAAACTAATTACAACTAAGAAGTAAATCATGTATCTAAAGTGTTTTAAGGTAGATTCATGGTATACCGCCATCTTGGATTTGTACAATCATAGTACAAAATCGGTCTGGTTATTTTCTTAAATCAGCAAATTTGGAAACAGATTTGCAATTTAATGGTTAGACTGTTTATTAATATAAAGAAAACTTGTTGATTTATTGTATTATTTAAAATATTTTAACAATTATATACCATTTTTGTTTTTAAAATAATTTTTTTCTAATGAGCCATTTAAGGGGAGATAACTCTTTTAGTAGAAAATTTATACTAGGCTAATTGGGAATTTTTTAATTTTTACTCGTGGCAAGAAAACAAGCTCGGTGACACCATGTTTTCTTTTTATTTTCTTGAAAGATATTATGAACCCTATCTTCTCACAATTTATTTCAAATTTCTATTTCAAAGAATTTTTTTTATGCACTCTTATGTGTTTTTTCATGAACAAACTAACCAAAAATAGGCAATTTTCAATGACTCAAAGCTTTAAAAATAGCACAGTGACCCATAAGGTTTATTATATTTTTGAAAAAAGCATAGTGAAAACTTCATTTTGGAAACTTTTAAGAAAATTCTGTCTCAAAAAACATTTGTGTATGATCTACCTTAAATCAGTATATCCTACGCTTTTGGGTAAAGTGACGTAATAAAACGCATGAACTTGTGTAATGCCAAATATAAACAGTCTCGAGTGGGTGTTCGGTATTATGAGTCCTTATAAGTGTGCATATATTGTTATAATGCTAAGTGATGTTTTGATTTAACAGGTACAGCAAAACTCTCTTTATTGTGGCCAATTTTTTTTTATTTATGAAAGAATTTGGTGTAGGGTGACTGGGATTTAAGAGAGGTAAAGAAATAGCATGTTGAAATGCAACATTTGTGTCATTATTATGTGTTGCTACTTTGTGTTTATCCTGAACATGCATGACATATATGCAAGTGAGCGTTTAACAACCAACAATCAGCCATTACGTACGCGTGTCATAACCAAAAAAAAGGGTCCATAAATTGTTCAGTACCAACATGAAAGACGAAACACAGCAAATGTCTAAGGTTAGGTTAATGATTGATGCTTTGCTCAACCCATAATTTACCGATGACGCGAAGGGTAACTGGGGAATATAAATATGGTCCCTGTGGTCTTCTGTGAAATAAATCAAAATTTTGAATGAAATTCATATGGGTGGGTATGGACTTTAAGGTGCTTTTAATAACCAGAATTACCTGACCAATCATTTAGATTTTTGCACCACAGTAGAAAGACTGTAGAGTTCGAGGAATTTAAGTATAATCTTTATACCTTAAAAATTAAACAAACACAAAAACATAATTGAAGAAGGCAAACCAGTTAATATTAAGAATTGTCTCTTCGTCTTTATATCTATCTTCACATTAAAGTAACTAGATTACTATTGATGGCTATCAGTTACATGTTCATTCAATCTAATTAAAAACCGAGATCGGTTTTTAATTAGATTGATGTTTATTGTATACACATATTTATCATATTAGCCTTAATGCAACTCTATGGTAATCTATGACCCCCTAGGACCCGCCTCGGAGATTCAGGCCAAAAGGCTTAAACTATAATCCATTGATTGTTTTTCTATATCTTTCTATATAAAAAAAGAAAATGTGGTATTGAAACAGCTCTTCGCAAGAGACCATACAAAACAAATATGAACAACTATAGGTCACCGTACGGCCTTTAACAATGAACAAAGCCCACACCGCTATAAAACACACCGTAATGACAAATGCAGTAAAATTCATACGAGAAAACTAACGGCTAAATTTATGCACAAAATAGTGAACAAAAAATATATATAACTACTGAATAACACGCTCCTGGCTTTGGACAGGCACATACAGAATATGGCAGGATTAAACATGTTAGCGGGCACCAAACCCACCACCTAACTGTACATTGACCATCGTATGGTAAACACTTTCAAAAATGCTATCAAATTAGAAATCGGACCTGTGTATCTGTAAAAAGCACAGCCATAGTTGCATCTGTCCAGTTATTGTATTTTCCTACCAATCTACACTTTAGTTTAATCATATTTATTTAGAGTGGATTGGGACACATACATGAGGATATGTTTACATGTAAAAAATTTCCTCAAAGAGTTTTTCGACAATACAACGAACATTATGGATTGCTGTCTGCGTGTTATGGTGTTAAATTGTTATTTTCAAACATGCATATTGGTGTTAATCATATCAAAGCATAATATAATACATGCAAAATTCATTGTCAAACGCAATATTGTGTCAACGAAGCGTACAGTATAAAAAGGTGTAATGACAACGAAGCGTACACAACATGAAAATAAAGACACTTTAAAACGTGTATTTTTGTTTTGTTTCTAGATACAACATAAACAAACGACTTTTACAAGTTTGTTAATTTATACTATGAAGTTTTCAAAAATGTATGTTTTAAAAACTATGAGGAACGAGAAACATTAAGTTTTGAAAGTTTAAAAAATACCAAGCACGTTTTATTATTGATATCGTCGTACGTTTTTGATGTTTGTATATAAATATGTCACATTTTTGAAAAACCTTTTAGTAATTAATGAGTATTATGGCAAATAATATATTGGAGCAAAATATCCGAAGAATAGATATTGGATTGTCTTTAAAAGAATGAATTTCTTACTGTCTGAACTCAGTGTTACACGGTGCGTTCGATTCGAACGCGTCAACGTCCGGTTTCATCTGTATCGGGGTTATACGGGGTGTTGATGTGCGATCTTTAATATTTCTATACTTTTCTATCTCAATTTTTTATTATCTTTATTTCATTTTAATGGCAGTTGTCTTTCGTATTAGAGTGTTGTCAGTAATTTTTATTAAAGTCATCTGTCAAAACATTTGAATAAAAAAACAACTCATATTGTAACATAAATTGGTCTTCAAATAGAAATACACTAAACGATTAATAAATTTGTTTCTTCTTGTATTATTTCGACCACCACGAAAGGATGAAAACTAGAAGATATAATTTCTATAGCTTTTGTCTGTGTATTTAATGTATGAATGGGTCTGAATAACAAAGCGTTATGTTTTTTGCAGACTTAGATCTGTAGAAACAGGAATGGTATTGACATCTGTATATTTGTAAGGAAGAATTATTCCTTAATCCAAAATTTAGTAGAGTGAGCTTCTTTTCGTTATCCCTACGTTTTGTTTGCATGTATAACAGTGTATTAAATACGTTCTTTCAATAGCGATATATGGACTTCATTTTCAACAACTGTTACCTTGGCCATAGTGATTTACTATTTTCACATATGCATGAGGCTGCTTCTAACAGTCGTTTCTTCGTCTCATCAAGGGTTTTAAAATGTGACGTTGTGTAATTCATTTCATGTATCAGCTGTGCTACACAGACTAATGCAAACTTAACATTTGCAATATATTTTATCTTCTCTAAAATATTGATATCCATGCTTATTTTTTGAAGTGCGTCTGTCAACATCTGAGTTGCAATGTGTGTCTTGTCATTTCCTGTATGCCTTTGATGTAACGAATCCTGAAATAATTCAACTATATGCGTAGTAAAGATATTTATTCTTGAAAAGTATTTACAAAACAAACAAAAATAACATTGACAGTCTTACATTTCTACCTTAAAAAAGCGCTCTTTTTCAATATTACAAACCATCGCAACGGACTTAGACGTCGGAAATCACAGTTTCTTAGAAATTTTCCAACATCTACTTCTTTTAAAATAATTTTGTAAAAAAATATTTAAGGAATGACTGTAATATTTTTTTCTGTCTTTTAAGAAATAACATAAAAAAATTGGTGCACACTGAATAACGAGCGTAGCGGGTTTTTTAACAGTGTGCACCACATTTTTATGTTATTTCGAATAGACAGAAAAAAAAATAATACAGTCATTTCTTATAATTTAATTATAAATTCTATTTTTAACCGTAGAAAACCATGAAAAAACGTTGATAACGTCACGCTCACATGACTAAATTATGTGTATGGACTCATAACAAAATAACCGTCAGCCAATCAGAAGACGCTTTACATCCAAAATTAAATTATTAAAAGTTAATATCAATGATTTACAATAATTAATCTAGTCTCTAAACGATCAACATTTTATTTTAATTTCTGTGAACATTAATGTCACGTTTTCATTGTCCTTTAAAAAGAAATACTCAAGCATTGCCATAAAACCACGTTCAAACCACTATTTTTGTCTTTAGATATCCTTTACTAAACAGGAATATGGCATTGGTAATAATATAGACCGTTTCTATGTATGTTTGCGTTCGATTTTGTTACGCGGTAATGTTTTCCTTCTACAATTAATTATAGTTCGTTTCAATTTATGATTACGTTTGTTTTTGTTACACGGTGATGTTTTCCTTTTATAATTAATTTCCCTCAGTTTTAGTTTCTTCCCTGTGTTTGTACTCTTACAATCGATTTATGACTTCTTAGCAGCAAATGTAAGACTGTTGTCTTAATTTGAAATCGTGTATCAGGCAGAGATGGGTCCGATTACTTTCAATGTAATTGATTAAATTACAATTACTTTGTCATTTGTACGATTAAAAAGTAAAATCACAAAAATACTGAACTTAGAGGAAGACCAATTGGGAAAGTCCATAATCACATGGCAAAATCAAATAACAAAACGCATCAAAAACGAATGGACAAATTAAATTAATGATTACATCATTTCTGAAAGTGTCTGATTAAATTAATGATTTCATTGGCAAAATAATCATGATTACATCCGATTACAATGAATTAAAAAAACAACAAAAAATTATTTTGAATGATTTGAATGAATAAACGTTTAATACATGTAAATAAATCTATATTTATTTTTAGAAAGGATTTTGTTTATAAACTTCAAACTTCATCTATTTGATAAACCACAAAAGTTCACTAAATACATACATGAACATTGTGTCACCAATTACACTTTAACATCATTAATCACTGAATTATTTTGACCTCATGATCAATTGAATATGGCTTTATAAAGAGTATGCTGTTTGTCTTCTGACCTCTTTAAGACTTTATATGTATTTCAAGGGGAAGTTTTTGGAAGTTAAGATATGGATAAAGTAAAGTTACCAGATAAAAATTATGTGAAAATTTAATAGAAATTGTAAACAAAATACAAGTACTATCATGACTAAAAGTCAATGCATTTTACATGTCCAGTCCAATTACATACACACATTTGCTTATTTTAAACAAGATATTTGTCCAACTTTTAATTTAGTTTGTGCTAATTAGATAAACTTTCACATGTCTGTTTAATCTTTTATCGTGTATAATGTCCTACAGCTATCAAGCTATACTCAATTGGAAATTGTAATAAAAACAACCCTTAATTGATTTCCTACCTGTCAATTCAAAGTTAGCAATAATCACATTGTTAACAAAAGATTATAATTCAGAGTTAAAGAAAAGTATAATATTGCTTAAATATAACAGTTTATTTTTAACAAATATATATGTACATCTTTTAATTGTGAAAATATGTACAATAGTTTTTACTAAGGCCTTCTTAGGCTAATGATGACTTTTTAATATTGTAACATTCTATTTTTTACTGAAGTATATAAATCAATTAACATGCTTTTTAAAGTAAAACAAGCTATGTTAACTGTGAATTATTTATTAAATAAGAAAAAAAAAGGTTCATTTATTGACCATAAACACAGTTCAAGATTTTTTTCATTGTAATCAGAATGTAATCAAAATGTTATCAGGATTACAGGGCATTTTGAAAAGTAGTTGATTAAATCAAATTACATGTAACCAGATTTTTGGCTGATTAATGATTACAATGATTACTTGAATAACTGTAATCAATTACAGCTGACTAACGATTACAATTACAATTACCCCAAGTCTGGTAGCAGGCATAGAAGTAACAATTACAAATGAGCACATACTTATACATAGCGCATATAAATAAGGGAGTATTTCCCCTTCAAGCACTAAAGATAGGTACAAAACGCAAAATAAATAATATACGACACATTTCACAATGCAAATTCAAAACGTGAAGTCCCTTTTAAAATGGGAAAATATATAACGCATCAAAGAAATCAACGAGTCGATGTACAGCAAATGTTGCCTTTCACAAATATTTGTCGATTTTTCCATATAGACTAATCTTTACAGGAATTGATAAAATCATTTTTGTTTTACTTTCCTAATTGTTATTGAATAATTTCTTTGTTGTCTCAAAATCATCAAAAGGTCAATTACCAATGCAAAGGATTTTCCAACACCACCAAATGTTTTTAAATACAATTGATGAAACATAAGCCCAAAACTGAATGTTTAAGTGAGAGGTTTAGCGCTATAAACCACCGTTTTCTATATTGGAACAAGCCCGTTCCAAGTCAGGATTTAGACAGTTGTTGTCTATTCGTTTGATGTGCTTTATCAATCGGTTTAGACATTCGATTATCGACTTTCCGTTATGATTTTTTATTTTTTTAAGTTTCAGAGAAGAAGATGTTTGTAATGTAATTGGACGACAGACGTGATTAGACAAGCTCACTTGCCCCTTTGGACAAGGTAGTGTAAAAAGTATATGGAGCTGTCAGATTGACAGCAAACCGGTTGGATTGTCAAGCATGAAAAGGATATTCGAAAATATTGACACCTATACAGGACAACTGCAAAAAGTGATTATTTGTAAGTTTCGGAATAGAGATTTAGTCATAGGAGACACTTGGTCTAACAGATGTTGTCAAAGCGTTTCCAATGTATGTCATTGACACTGTTTGACAACCACCCGCCGTGCTACCGTCTTGCCTCCCGCGTTACATCAACAAATTAATAATCGAATATATTCCTTTGTAAATCAAGTAAATAAAAGTTATACAAATTAAAAATAATCACTTACTTCCAAACAATGGAGAAGAAGAATGCATAGTTCGATATACTGGTCAGGTTGTTTAGCTGTATTTAACAATTCTTTAGCATGTGTGAAGTATACAGACAAATATTCTTGCACGTCCTTGTCACTGCTATTAAATAAAAACATAATCTGTAATAATGGATAATTAAACTAGAGGCTCTTAAGAGCCTGTGTGGCTCACCTTGGGCTATGTGAATATTAAACAAAGGAAGCAGATGGATTCATGACAAAATGTGTTTTGGTGATGGTGATATGTTTGTACATCTTACTTTACTGAAATTCTTACTGCTTACAATTATCTTAACTATAATAAACTTGGCCCAGTAGTTTCTGTGAAATGTTACCGGTAGTAAAAATTTACAAATTTTATGAAAATTGTTTAAAATTGACTATATAGGACAATAACTCCTTAGGTGGTCAATAGACCATTTTGGTCATGTTGACTTATTTGTAAATCTTACTTTGCTGAACATTATTGCTGTTTACAGTTTATCTCTATCTATAATAATATTCAAGATAATAACCAAAAACAGCAAAATTTCCTTAAAATTACCAATTCAGGAACAGCAACCCAACAACGGGTTCTCTGATTCATCTGAAAATTTGAGGGCAGATAGATCTTATCCTGATTAACAATTTTACCCCCATGTCAGATTTGCTCTTAATGCTTTGGTTTTTGAGTTATAAGCCAAAAGCTGCATTTCACCCCTATGCTCTATTTTTAGCCATGGCGGCCATCTTGGTTGGTTTGGCGGATCACGCCATACATCTATTAAACAAGATACCTTAGAGATGATTGTGGCCAAGTTTGGATTTATTTGGCCTAGCAGTTTCAGTGAAGAAGATTTTTGTAACAGATATATAAAATTTACGAAAAATGGTTAAAAATTGACTATAAAGGTCAATACCTCCTAAAGGGGTCAACTGACCGTTTGGGTCATGTGGATTTATTTGTAAATCTTACTTTGCTGAACATTATTGCTGTTTACAGTTTATCTCTATCTATAATAATATTCAAGATAATGACCAAAAACAGCAAAAAAAAACCAAAATTACCAATTCAGGGGCAGCAACCCAACAACGGATTGTCGAATTCATCTGAAAATTTGAGGGCAGATAGATCTTGACCTGATAAACAATTTTACCCCTTTCAGATTTGCTTTAAATGCTTCAGTTTTTGAGTTATTAGCCAAAAAATGCATTTTACCCTATGTTCTATTTTTAGCCATGGAAGCCATCTTGGTTGGTTGGCCAGGTCACGCCACACATTTTTTAAACTAAATACCCAATAGATGATCGTGGCCAAGTTTGGATTAATTTGGCCAAGTAGTTTCAGAGGAAAAGATTTTTGTAAAAGATTACTAAGATTTACGAAAAATTGTTAAAAATTGACTATAAAGGTCAATACCTCCTAAAGGGGTCAACTGACCATTTTGATCATAAACCTTATTTGTAAATTTTACTTTGCTGAACATTATTGCTGTTTACAGTTTATCTCTATCTATAATAATATTCAAGAGAATGACCAAAAACAGCAAAAAATCCCTAAAATTACCAATTCAGGGGCAGCAACACAATAACGGGTTTTCTAATTCATCTGAAAATGTGAGGGCAGATAGATCTTGACCTGATCAACAATTTTACCCCATGTCAGATTTGCTCTAAATGCTATTGTTTTTGAGTTATAAGCCAAAAACTGCATTTTACCCCTATGTTCTATTTTTAGCCATGGCGGCCATCTTGGTTGGTTGGCCAGGTCACGCCACACATTTTTTAAACTAGATACCCAAATGATAATTGTGGCCAAGTTTGGTTCAGTTTGGCCCAGTAGTTTTAAAGGAGAAGATTTTTGTAAAAGTTAACGACGACGACGACGGACGACTGACGACGGACGCCAAGTGATGAGAAAAACTCATTTAGCCCTTTGGGCCAGGTGAGCTAAAAACACAAGAATTTTTAAGCTTTATACTTAATTTTACCTCTTTCTAAGAAAGGTCATGTACTAAATCAGGAAAATGGCAGTTGTTATCTTATAGTTCGTTTCTCTATGTGTGTTATAAAAATAAGAATGAAAATTGAGAATATGTGTAAAAATCAACAACCCGACCAAAGAACAGACAACACCCGAAGGCCACCAATTGGTCTTCAACACAGAGAGAACATCCCGCACCGGAGGTATCAGCTAGCCTCTAAATAAAATTTTGAATTATTCTAGTGAAACTGGACGTCACACCAAACTCCTACACATAAAAATGAAATATAATTAAAAAAATAACGATTTAAAAAGGCCAGAGCCTTCAGATCGAGACAGGCGAAAAAAAATCGTTTTATCCTGTTAAAGTTTGTGTGTTTCCCTCGATTTAAGTTTTTCACCCGGATTTTTTTTTTTCTATCGATATAGAACTTTTGAACACCGGTATACTAATGTTGTCTTTAATATTTAAACTCTACTTATATGACAACATCTCTCGCACTTAAATGCAGTGGTTGACATCATGTTTTACTATTTTCCATATGAAGCCATGGATTTTAACAAATGAGGTATTTGTTTTGTCTCACCATGAAGCAATTATTTGTTGCAACAAAAATGACCGTATAACCGGTGATTGATCCATAGAAGCATCAAATATAGTCAACTTCTTTGATCCGACTTTTTTGGCTCGTTCAGATTGATCAGGACCTGTTATGTATGTAAAAAGTTTATCAATGACTTCCACAGAAGGCGGTGTTCCAGTTCCAAAACAGAGCAGAGATATAACTTCCATAAAGAAACTGTTACATCTTCTTCTGAAATCTTGGGCTTCTTCGTTGTCTTTTCTTAAAAATGAAAAAAAAATAGATTTAAATGGAAATCAATTGAATACAATAAAATAAAAACGCAATATTTCATAATTTATCATAAAATTGTTTTAAAACAAATTGTGTTACATCTAGTGTTATCAGTTAAAAAATTTAAATACAACTAGTATTTAACCATTTCTTATTTGCAATACAAAGGATTTCAGAACTTACCCAGAGCACTGAGTAATTATATCTTGGTTGCAGTCTTTTAAATATTTCTCAATTTTCTCCAGGGATTTTACCTCGGTCATATTTGGTCCGTCTGATAAAGCCTGAAAATTACGTTTTTATATTACTTCCATTAAATATACCTGCTGCATGCACTTTTCTGGAGACTCGATTCACAAAACATAATTTTTCATTGCATCAACATTTACTCCAAATTATACAAGAAACTAAAATTTAAAATCATGCAAGATTTACAAAGGATAGAGGCTTCTGACTTGGCACAGGCAAAAATTTGCGGCAAGGTCAAACATGTTCTTTTTAATCTCAACCCCTCCCCTAATATGCACAGTTAAACTTAGTTTAAGAGAGGTCCGAGCACGATGTCAGTATATGAAACAAAAGACGATAAACCAAATGACAATAATATATAAACAACATCAGACTGCTAGCAGTTAATGACATGCAATCTCCAGACCTCAATTAAACTAATTGAAAGATTACGTCTTCATCATATGAATATCAGCAATCTCTATTGTTATGGTTTGTGTATTATACCATCATGAAATATATGAGAGGAATATAACCCGTGTCATGACAACAACTGATTTTATAATAAATGTGTTTATTTCCGATGCAAAAACCCTATAATTGAATCAATATTAAAGACCCAAAAAAAAGCAATCTTAATAAATGACATCGCAACAGTTTTGTAACTATATCCCTTCTTAATAAATATGTTTAACGGTTTTGCTAGCTTTTGAGGTGAATACTGACATTTGCGTGCTTTGTAAAGAATATTTTCATAGAAAATTGGATGTGAAATTCCTGAAAGTAGAAGATGTTTTCAAGAATAAACGTGTTATATAAAATACGAATAAAAGCTGTGGAAATTTTGACCATCTATTTGCGACGTCTGTCTTTTTATAAAGAAGTTAAAATCTTGTGTGTCAAAGAAAAAAATGCACCATATTAAAACAGACAACACTGCCGTGATCTAATTAATCCACAAGTTACAAATATCTATTGACTAGGATGTTTAATCAAACAACATGTTAGCGTTGCAGACCAACAGCTTTGTTAAATTTGAACAAAACAATATTTAAAAAAAAGTTTAAGTAGGTTGTGCTTGGACAAAACAACTTTAAAGAAACATTAATACTACGTAAGGCTTTAATTAACAGAAATTGAAAACCGGAATGTATGCAACGGATTAATTAGAAGCGAGTAGAAACAATTTAAATGTCCTTACAAATATACGATAAAATTACAGGGATTGAGAGTCTATTTAAATATTTAAATAGCAGAAGTCATATTCATGATTTCAGTATTTTTGTTAATAGAAATATAAGATGAGTGCAGAAAATAATATTTTGAGTGAGAATAATTCACGGTATCAAATTTGGTCAACAATTGAAGGTTACACAACCTAAATAAACGTAGAAATGACAAAACAAAATAATATAAAAAATACAAACAGCAAACTGCCTCAAGTATCCACAACTGCATACATTTTACCTAGACATTGATCAATCACTAATTCAATTTATAATGGAATTGCAGCCGATAACATTCGAAATTTGTGAGTAATTTTAATCATTTCTATAATAACAATTCACCATTTTTTGATTCGTCTACTAAAAATTCGATATCATTTTACACGATGAGATACTCTTTGAAGTGCAATAATTTTAGTGATTAGGAAAATAACAAAAAAAAATCTAACTAAAAAAATCACAATTGAAAGTTACTTATTGAATAAAATAATTTTAAGCTCAAACATACTTACACTCCATAGAAGCATAATATTAGTTGTGGAATTTGAATTTGTGCAGACATGGTCCATAAAAATCTTCACTATAAAGGCTCTATTCCACTTGAATCTAAAATCAAATACAAAAAAACATGAATAGTAAAATGAAATAAAAATAGTTTACCCAAATATAAAATTCAGATATCACAGAGTACGATTAAAAGAGAAGGTATACAGGCATGTATTACAGTTATTGTTTTATGAACAAATGAATTGAGGTCCAAATGGCCTAAAAGAGGGACGAAAGATACCAAAGGGACAGTCAAACTCATAAATCTAAAACAAACTGACAACGCCATGGCTAATAATGAAAAAAAAGACAAACAATATTACACATGACACAACATAGAAAACTAATGAATAATCAACACAAACCCCACCAAAAACTAGGGGTGATCTCAGGTGCTCTGGAAGGTTAAGCAGATCATGCTCCACATATGGCAACCGTCGTGTTGCTTATGTGATAACAAATCCGTTAAATATTCTAATTAGGTAGTTCACATTTATGAAAGGGAAGGGGATTGTAGTTACGACGTAAGTAACATATCCGATAATTATGATAGAAAATACAAGCACGGGAATATCGTTGCTGAACTGAAGCTGAATTATAAACAAAGTTCCCTAGAAAAGAGGTCTCAAATGCAATAAAGAATTTGACGGGCAAAGCAGGCGAGTGTTGCAATGCCCTGTGAACACATTTCGCAATGATACAAGCTTCAGCACATGCTCATTGATATACTTATTTTTCGTTATTGGATGGATATGAATTCTCCTCAATTTAAAATTAACATCATGTTTTTTTTGTGAACTGAACCTTACGAGGAAAAATGTGACTAAAAATATTTTTCAATTGTTATCTGTTCATGTCTATGTAACGAAATTTTCAATGGCATGTTCAAACAATGTATTATAAAAAAATACTTATATATATATGTAGGACTCTAAAGTGCGATGGGGACACTAAAGTACGATGGTCACGCTTAAGTGCGATGGTCTACGCTAAAGTCCGATGCCTCCATACGCTAAAGTGCGATGGTCCGGGAAAATATAGACGTAAGAAATGTAGTTTGATTATGACGTTAACAGTCAAATATACAAACCAAAAAATGGTCATGCCGGAAGATGAAATAAATAATGGAAGCGAACAGATGCATATTAATGTTTGCGTTTACGTTAAAAGATTTTCGATTTTTTTTAAGAGTATAAACGTTGGTAAAATAAAGGTACACGTGTTTACGCGTAAATTATAAATTAATTATCAGTGTGTACATTGTAGTAAAATATAACATGTATTAATACTCGCTACCAAAAAGGGGAAATCTCGAACAACAACCCCTTTCTAAAAGTTTCTCTTTTGTACCCTCGCACTTTAGCAAACAAACAACCATCGTACTTTAGCGTGAGACGCCATCGTACTTTATCGTAGACCATCGCACTTTAGCGTGACCATCGCACTTTAGAGTAACATCGCACTTTAGATTCCTACATATATATACATTGCCTAACAATGTAATTTTAACACACTATTTAGTATGTAAATATAAGAATGTTTAAAATATTTACAAAATGATTAAAATAAACGCAATATTTCGCTAGACCAACTAGCTTTATCAAGCGTGCATCTATCCAGGTGAAATCGGATGTAGATGATAAGAAACTTTTGCAGCTCAATGTATATGTTGAACTTAGCTGCCTTGAAAATAAGAACATTTTGCAGCTCAATGTCTATGTTGAATTTGGATTGAGCTGCCTTAAAAATAAAAAAAATATTTTAAACATTCTTATATTTACATACTAAATAGTGTGTTAAAATTACATTGTAAGGCAATCTATAATTTTATTTGTGTAATTGAATTAATCTCTGTACTGATTAATCCACACTCCCATAGATTTGTATGTCATGTGCTGCTATTTATAGCCACTTTCACTGTGTCTATTTCTCTAGACCTCGCAATCACCTAAACTGAACTAATAATTCAGCTTTCGGTGGTCTAGTGTTACATTTTCACGTCAGTAGAAAAGATAGGTGATACAACAAAATAATGTAAATTTATGAATCGAAAACAAACTGACAATGTAAGGTCATGTGATCTAGAAGGGTACATAAACTCTGCTCAACTAGAAACACATGTCGTGGTAAGTTCCTGACAATGACAAATACAAACTACAAATTATGTGACGAGTCTTATATGATGTTTCCACAAAATGATAAAATAAAACATCTAAATACCTAGGTGCCTTGTGACTTCAATAATTGTCGTTTGTTTATGCGACATTGGCTTTGCCATACGGTAACCTATAATTGTTAATTTCCGTGTCATTTTGGTCTCTTTTGGACATTTGTTTCATTGGCAATCATATCACATCTTCTTTTTCGTTTCACCTATTTTGGAATTAAATGAACATGCACTCATTATTCC
The DNA here is from genome assembly GCF_963676685.1 of Mytilus edulis. Classification (NCBI taxonomy): domain Eukaryota; kingdom Metazoa; phylum Mollusca; class Bivalvia; order Mytilida; family Mytilidae; genus Mytilus; species Mytilus edulis. The sequence continues at coordinate 5,983,320 of NC_092348.1, forward strand.
AGTGAAAAAGTTATAAAAAAGGAGAAAAAGGATGGCAGATGATAGTATGCAACACTGGCAACAGATCACAATTTACTTGATTCATGAATTTTGTATATTTTCCTGATACTTTGATGAAATTTTGGTGATATTTCGTTTACAAACGTTATTAAATCAGAAAAGTATAATCATAAACAATCAAGAGATGAATTCTAAGAATTCAAAAAAACATATTTGATATGATATTATAAAAGCATTTTCAAATAGTGTTTATGCATTTTGACGTTCGCTTCTACCTTTTTGTTATAACATCTACCTAATTTCTTCTATTCCTTTTTGACTCCGCGGACCATAATTTTTCTCCTTCTTCTTCAAACCCTGCTGAAAATGTCCGAATATCCTTTCAACGACCGGTCTGTACTCACATACCTCTCGCAGCCATATCATTCTATTTTCTATGACTTCAAATGTACTTTTGCCTGGATCTAATTGTTCAACCAACATATGTAACGCAAAAATGTCTACTGTCTGCAAAAATAATAACAGTTTTAGTTAAAAATAAATTCTATCAATTCATATTTTATCATACTGCTAATTAATGAACGATAACAAAGGTAAATATCATGTTACATCATTTGTTTGATATAGACGACATTCAGAATGTTAAGAAAGGTCTTGTCAAATGCTCCATTAATTCTCTTTCTAATAGCTATTGTGTGATTTATTCAAAGCGGACTTTAGAATTACCATTATACTACCTTGTGGTTTTAAAAATTAGAAAGGTTTGTTCAAGTCAACTGACCAATTTACCAATAAAACTGACACCTGCATTAACATAAAACTATTGCATTTTCATCAGAAGAAGCACCTGTCATGCGTATCAACATTCAGTCGAAGAGTTGATGTACAATCTTATAGTATCAAATGTAAAATCCTTAAAAATAACAGGCTTATAATTTGGTATGCTAGACGAGCATTTGGTTTACTTAACAATCTAAGTAGAGCTAGAAACAAAGAAGTATGAAGGTAAACTCAAACCCATAAACGAGAACCGAAAATTTCTTCCAAAAAAACTAAGAGTAATTATGAATGAAAACCGTTGTGTTTGTTAAATCAATATTTTATTTTTCTTCAGAAAATAAAAGATTCAATGGAATTGCATGTCAACTCAAGATGCATATAAATAGCTAGTGACAAGCTTGCATTATCAATATGGAAAATAAATAACACTGTTGGTACTTTCTTGCGATTTATTTCATGTCTTGTCAATTCAATGTCTTTTATAGCTTAGTATATAGTACGGGTTATGTTCTTTTATAGAAGGTCGTATGGCAAAATGAAGTTATCCATATCTATGTGGTTTTGTCTTTGTTGGAAAGAAATTTCACTGGCATTCCACATCACCTTATTCTGAATAAATTCCATATTTGCTGCAATTGTTTCGACTAAATATGGTACATTAATAAATCATAGATACCCGGTGGTATAACAAACTTACAATTTCTTCATCAGTAATTAGATGAGAACTTGAATAATTCTGTTGCATATTCATTATTTCCTGTCCACGTTCGTGCAGTATACGAATAATGTGTGAAAAATGTTTCAACCGCACAGCATGACGAATAAAAGTCAAATGACATCCAAACATTGAAGGAACCAATTGTCCAAATTCTTCCTGAACTAGAGTTCTGCATCCGTTTATAACCTGTTCACTCAAAAGCTACAATAGTCAAATAAATTTTAGACTACATTTAAATTATATCTATTCATCATTTATAAAGAAGCTACCAAAGTGTTTGTGCCATGCAGGATCTTTACCACAATTATTAATACACATTTGTTTATTAACTGACAAAGTTGGAAGTTAACGAAATTGACTATATTAATATTTGATAACATGTGAATAAAATTTTGTCTTCGGTTTTTTTTCCATATTATAATTTTATGAATAAAGCTTTAAATTTTATTCTGAAACGATATTTGTATAAAATCTTTTTGTTTGATTTATCGTCGTTTTTGTAGGTTCAATGGCGATCATGCTAGTTCATGCAAGTAAACACAGATAGGAAAGACGTTAAACCTGGTAACTTTCGTTAGCTATTATTTGTGTGTGGTTCTCTGTCCGATATGTTCTTTCATTTGTTTGTATTGTAGATCTGACATGTAATGTTGTTATTTTATTGTTAGATTTGACGTGGCAATAAAAGCGAGAGGTTTGGCATGCCAAAAAACAGGTTAAATCCACCATTTGTTTTTCTTAAAATGTCCTGTTCCAGGTCAGAAAAATGGCCATTGTTTTATTATAGTTCTATTTTGTGTGTGATACATTTTGATGTTGTGTTTCGTTTGCCCTTAAACATGTTAAATTTGATACGTTTCCCTCAGCTTTAGTTTGTAACCAGCATTTGGTTTTTTTTCTTAATCGATTAATGAATTGCCTTATTCAAACTCAATTATATTAATACACTAATCTTCATTTGAATATTTTACTTTGCATTCTGTATCTGACGTCACAGGATGGACCATGCAAATCAAATCTTTAATGAAAGCTTGGAGTACTTCTTGGCGATATTTTTCACTGTAGGTTGTCAAAAGTTCACCCAATGGTAAAGACTGGAATATATCCGAGGACTTCATCACTATGTCAAAGTCATTGTCTGTAACAAATCATAAAACATTTGTAATGAAATCGTTTAATGAGTTATATGAACAAAGTAATCCCAACATCTATGTCGTTTATGTCTTCTTTCCAGCATTGAGTTGTCTGTGTGTTGTCTCTTTTGAGTTTCAATTCCCTGTTGATTCTATCAAATTTCTATTCAAGGTTTAAATTCAATCTTATAAAGAGATTGGAATCAATTACCACTTTTCATTTAAACTATATTTTTCAACTTTAAGGAAATCCCCTTTAATTTTTATTTTTCAAAACAAGTGTTGAAGGTGATGAAAAATTCCACACAATAGTATACATGTTCTTATTCTGGAATATTTTGTCGATTTAATGTTTTCGATTTCCAATTTATGATTCAGTTACTGGATGCTAAGAGAGGAAACTTAATGTTTGCGTTTCATAGGTTTACCTATTATATCACTTATGAATCGACTCAGGATGAGTTTCTAATTTCTAATCGTGAGTTAACAAAAGCTAAATTATATTTTTCCTAACGATAAGCACTTAAACCGTTTCAAGTTACCTTCTGCTTGACTAATATCCATAGTTTTTCGTAGAATGTCATCTACCTGCCGAAAAATCAACCAGGAAAAAGGCATGCAAGCTGTGAACATTTTTCCATCTAACGCTGTAGACTTGACAGGAATATCACCCATGTCCTGCTTCAAACTTGGCGGGACAATTGCAGAGTATTTCAGTTGCGTCAAAAATGGATTATTCATTATTCGTAACCAAAGGTCCGTCTTCCAAGTATCATCATGAGACAACATATCAAGATTATTATTTGTGTCTATAAAAGCGATGATACCAGCTAATACAGGAACAATCTTTGCCTCTAAACATCGAACAGCAAACTTTCTGTATGATTTAGATGTAATTTATAGGCAATACGTTCAATTAATTACGTTAAAACTTACTGTGTTCTTTTTAAAAACAAAATTATTGTAATAATATGTCTGATCCACCTGATGGAATCCCTTATGTTTTGAAATTCCATTATTTTAAATAAACCATAATAAGAATAAAAGTTTTCATTCACATGACGTCATGTAGTTTCATGAAATAAAATCATAATAATTATGTACAAAATCGTTAGAAACTTTTTTGATTTTTAACAATTTGAAAGGTCAATAGATTTTTTTACATAATGCAACAATGAAAAATCATTATTGCATTCTTATACTCAACGAAAATATACTAGACACGTTTTCCCTCTAAAGTAGTCTAATCATGAACTACCAAATAAAATAATACGAAGTTTAAGAGCTTTGAAAACCACAAATTGCAAAAGGTTTGCCAAAGATATGAGGGAAAATATTCCTGGGAAATGATATCGAAATAAACCCAAATATTAATAGGTTATGGCTTCTATTTTGCTTGCGGGAAAATGCTGACACTGACCTGACTCATAATAATATGTTCGAAAAAGTTAAAATTACTTTAAATACTAAGGATGTTCTTATCCCGGGAAGATTACCTTAGCTGTATTTGGCACATTTTTTTTTAAATTTTCGGCCCTGGTTGCGTTTCGAACTTTTTATTTGAGTGTCACTTTTGTGTCTTTTGAAGAAGAAACGCTCGTCTGGAGTATCAAATTATAAGCCTGATACCTTTTGATAGCTTTTTTTATGTGATTATCTGTCTTGTATGTTCTACAATTTATTTGTATTAAAGTCCTGTCATGAAATTTTGGCATTTCAATGTTACATTTAACATTGCTATAAAATCGGGAAGTTTAGCTAGCCACACAACCCGGTTCAACCAACCATTGTTTCTAAAAATGGCTTGTACCGAGTCAAGAAAATGACCATTGTTCGTATCTCTGTGTGTTGTGTTTTAGTGTTATGTTTCTGTTGTGTCATTGTTCTCCTCTTATAATTGATGTGTTTCCCCTCAGTTTTTCGTTTGTAGCCCGGATTTGGTTTTTTTTCTGAATCGATTTCTGAATTTCGAACATCGGTATACTACCGTTGCCTTTATCCGGAATATACAAACCTAAATGTCCCCGGTCTGTTAACGTTCTGGGGTCTTCTAGCTTCCTGTGTTAGCCAGTTTGTACTTAATGTACCTATTACCTGCTCTCTCTGCTTTAAGAGAATGGACAGATGTTTGTTTATTCCAGATAAAAGTGATAAGTCATCTGAAAAATAGAAATAATTAATCGGAAATTAAAAGTATACCGATATAGTGTGATGGGAGTATGCATTGCGCAGGCGCAGTTATAACGCCAATTATATAATGCATTAAAGTACGAAGATTTCACGTGAAACAAAATATAAAAGTATGACAGGAAAAAAACTCATGAAAAGAACCATTTGAATTTTCAGTAAGCTACCAGGTAGTCACTCAATTCATATTAGAATAGTTTGAGTCAAAACTAATTACAATTTGAACCATATAAAAACCAAAGCATAACAACACGTAGTTGATCATGCCAGGCGATTGATTAATCTTAGTTATTCAATGATATACATTTCAGCAGTTTCATGATGCGATATAAACATGTTGTGTAGTTCCTATGATGTTTAATTGACATTTTTTTTTCTTAAAATAGAGGTATAAACTGATTTGTAGAAAGACGTCGTTTCAAAAAGATTCAAACAAAACATTGTAAAACATTTAAAAGTAATCTCTAATGAATAATGATATAAAAAAAGCTCTCAATACTTGATTATGAAATTACTTTGAAGTATTTAAAAATTGTTCAATAAACAACTCATCAAAGATACTTGCATTTCATGATGGACTCAACCCGCTCATTTCGTCCACAAACTACTCATCAGTTATGCTTGTATGTAACATTCAAAGGCTATATCAAATACGAAATAAAAGGTCATTGCTATATTTAAACATATCTTTTCAGAAATACCTTCTTTTTTCTGTAGCCAATTCATGAGAATCTTCAACCTGTATAAAGCTTTAGGAGGATTAGATTGGGTGTCTTTCACAAAGCGAAGAGCAGGTTGAATACAGTTTTTTATAAGATTATTCATTTTAAAATGTTTTTTGAGGTTTTGAATTTTATCTCTGGCATAATCATTTTTTTCTGAATTTTGATCCTTCCGTTTTGGATTATCAATAATCTTTGTTGGTCTGACAGTCAATGAAGATTCCACAGTATGATTGTTTCCCTCTTGTAGTAAAATATCGGTGGTATCCCTCTTAAAATCAACATGCATTAACACTGAATGCTCTCTGGCGTCTTCGTGTTCATCCAAAGTGCTATAACCGTGATGGCTCAGATCAAGAAAATTTCGCTGTTGAACTCTGTTTTTCTTTACAGATCGACTACAACACCACTGAAAATGTTTAAAGACATATATATACACATATATATATATATAAATGACTGAATGAATAGTCAACGATAAATCTTACGGGGCGATGGATCATATAAACATGATGCAGTACACTACAAAATATAATATATAACAAGTCTAAAAGGGTACAACATCACCAAAAACACAATAAAACAAACAATATTCTAGATATTTCGGATAACAGATATCCTTCCTCGGTAATTGCACGATGACAAATGAATCATGTCAATGTATACATTCTTCAGTGTCGATGTGGCATGCAGTATGTTGGCGAGACAGAACAGCCATTTAACAAACGCATGAATGGTCATCGTAGTGACTACACCTGCAAGCCCGACCTCCCCGTAAGTCGTCATTTAAGATTTTATATATATATATATATATATATATACGAGTCTAAATTGAAAACTACGTTCAAACCTATGACTGCGTTGGATAAAAACCGCAGTTTTTATACGTGTGCATGTCAAACAAATTTCGTTGTAGAAGGGTCTAAAAACAGCACAAACAACATTTTCCAAAAGACCAAAAGAGTGAAAAAGTATATTTAAACAAAACGCATTTGACTAACAGGTCGAACAACTGATGTTCTTTAACCCTGCTGACTGCCATTGGCGATTGCCAAATAAAATTGATCACAAGATGTAACAAAATGGATCCTAATATAAATTTAATACGTCACAGAAAAAAAAATGTTAACTTGTGGACAGGATGATATATACAACTCGTCTAAACATCAACCCAACAATGTTAGATCTGTAAATTTGCTTTCGCAAATTTTTGGTTCTTCCCTCGCCGGGATTCGAACCCATGCTACTGTGATATCGTGACACCAAAACGCCTGCACTGCAGCCGTCCCGCTAGACCACACGACCACCTGGGCTCTACTAAAATAGAGCTTTCGCTGGCCATATGTTACCTTTCCTCGTCAGTTTAAATCTAGCGGCGTACTACAGTACATGATATATAAGGCATATTCAGAGAGAGAGAGAGAGAGAGAGAGAGAGAGAGAGAGAGAGAGAGATATAGAGAGATAGAGAGAGAGAGTTTACTTAATAAGCTATATAATAAGCTGTGACACAGGGATATGTCTCGACTGTTGGCATACATTCAGATGGATAGCAACATTTTTATTCACTCAGAGGTATCTGGGCTATAAAGGACTGTTGACAGTTTCGAAATGGGTAACACAATGAGATGTACAAACCACAATGTTGATTTTGAACATTTTCATTGTCTTTTGTGAGAATTTCCTTTCAAACTTATTTAAGCAGAAAATAAAACATTAAAAATAGCTAATTCATTAAAAGTTCCTGGACCATGTTCTTGGAAAAAGAGCCACAAATAAGTCAAACTGATACGCATTGATAGTAATGAAACCTCTTACTTTCCCTTCTTACTGAATACAAAATATCATTAATCTATCACAGGTAGTTCTTACCAAACTACCTTAATTTCGCTTTTCACGACTTTCATTGCAGTCGAGACAAACATTGAATGGTGCATTTCACCATATAGTATCACTTTTTTTATCAATGACGTTTTTTTCTGTTTACTACTTTCTGATAACAGACAAGACCCTTGGTTGTTTGTTCAACATCTTTATAATTTTGTCTCGATTCGAGATGTTACCACATCGCATTATCTTATACCAATAGATACGTTGTTCTAAACTAACCGTCTGATATTCGTGTAGGAAACATGTTACTGAAACAAGAATTCTATATTAATTTGATGCACAACATTATAAAGCAGCAACATATTCGTACCAGAAGTCCGTTCCAGCTCCCAGGAACCTCTGTTGTAGGTTTTGCTTCTGTATGTAAATCTCGATCTGCAATGAAATCAAGCACATTACTTCTTTTTTCCCTTTTTAATTGGTCTGTCTCTTGCTCTTCTGTGATGAATGTCTCTTCCTCATCTTTTGAACTATTACTGAACAATCCCTCATCAGCCGGAATGTCTGCATTTTCTTTATTGTCTAATTTTTCTTCAGATTCAATTATGACAGGATTTAAAAGATCACGGACTGAACTGTTACTGGACAATCCCTCACCAGCCTGAATTTCTACATCTTCTGTTTTGTCTGAATTATCCTGATATTCATTTATGACAGGATATAATAGATCACCGACTGATTGTATATGCATTTCTGCCACTGTAGGTATATCGTCGTCTACAGGATGAACATCGTCAATATGGACAGAATGCCAAGCCCCACACTAAAATAAACAACGATAAATATACAAAACAAATGCTTTTTACATTCAACTGTTATATAAAAAAAATCTAAATTATTCTGAACGACAGGCGATAACTACCTCGAATTCATATCAAATTCTTAACCCTTTATCATATAACATATTATGTGAAAACAAGTGTAATTAAATCCTGAACACTAAGGTAAATCCAAAAAAGGGTAAGTCGTTAAAAAAGTTGACACACATCAAACGTTAAACTACGTTTTAATATAAGCCAATGCCTTTTTACACTTCATTTCACTAAATTAGGCGAAGAACATTATCCATTTTTATTCAAAATTTCAGAATTCAAAGTAAAAAATACTCTTTTGGTTTATTTTTAATATATTTGTATCCATCTCATGAGTTAGGTCGTATTCGAATGATTTTTATAGTTCGTTCTTCAGTTGAACTGTAAAAAGTAAAGCACAAAAATACTGTACTCCCAGGAAAATTCAAAACGGAAAGTCCCTTATCAAATGAAAAAATCAAATGACGAAACACACCAAACGAATGGACAAAAATTGTGAACGTTTACGCCAGGTTAGGGAGGGTCGGAATCCTGCTAATGTGATTAACCCCGCCACATTATCTTTATATGTGCCTGTCCCAGGTCAGGAGCCTTTAATGAATGCAGTGTTTGTCGTTTGTAGGTGAGTTACATATTTGTTTTTTCATGTTTTTTTGGTACAAATTATGCCGTTGGTTTCCTCGTTTACATTGTTTTATATTTGTCATTTCGGGGTATTTATAGCTGGCTATTCGGTATGGGATTTGTTCGTCGTTTTTGGCCGTACGTGACCTGTTATTGTTTGGGGGGTTTTTTTTGCGTCATTTTGGTCTATTGCGGAGAGTTGTCTCATTGGAAATCAAACCAAATCTTCTTTTCTATAAGGACTCAAATAATTCCTTGTTCAGTCTTGATTTCTCTCACTTTATTTATTACTTTTGAGAAGCCGTAAACTACTTTCACCTTTGCTTTTTTATTATCTGTGATCTGTTAAGAATTATTTTTTTTGTGTGTCAACTCTTGATATATATCGCCTGATACTATCGGAATAGAATATACATTCCCGTTTCGCATGAAAATGCTTTGGTTAAAGATATCTACATTTAACCTATATGCTCTATTTTAAGCCATTCTAGCCATGTTGGTCGGTAAGCAGGGTCATTGTAAACTTTTTTTTAAACTAGATACCCCAATAGTGATAGTGGTCAAGTTTATTTGAATTTGTCTATGTAAATGAACGTAGTTTCAGAGGAGAAGATTTGTGTAAAAGATAGAATCCATCTGAACTTTCTAGTATTGTATACTTAAGAAATAATTCATGGGGGCTTGAAAATATCGTGATTTTCCCACGGGTTGGCCCATTATGACAAATATTTTACCCTGAGCGATAGCGAGGGGTAAAATATCGGCATAAAGGGACAACACGTGGTAAAATCTAGATATAATCAAGCCCCCATGAATTATTTCGATACTAAAAGGAAAAATACGGGGATTTATTTGGATCGAAGCGCTTTAAGTAGGGGCAAATCTTTGCCGTTCCCATAAATAAACGCACTGTTAAATTGGCGTAAAAGAACGTAGCAAACTGAATAAGTGACACGCTTAAGCTATTCACAATAACGTTATAAGATAGATTTTGATGAATTTAAATGATAATTTACTTAGATGTATTATCTGTATAAAAAATGGATTATACCACATTTTAGCATCGTTTGATTACATTTTCTTGATGTGATGATTTTCATAAGTTCATATTCTTACGTCATCGTTCTATGACATCGGTTACTTCATAAAAAAGCATATGACATGGGAGTACGATCAGAACAGCCCAAACAATATGTTCATATTTATCAACCGGTGTGTACTCAAAGCGTTTGCAGGACGTCATGTTAGAATGGCAAATAACATCGCATTGAATAATTATATAATACTTGTTTTTCAATCACATTACCTGAAATCCAGTGAATCGTCCACATGCTATGCCAGGTACTTGAATCAGTAAAACAACATGAATATTAGATGTCCTTTCAGAAACCTGTTGCAGTTCTCCTTTAATTGTGTACCTTGCACAAGCAATTAACTTGTCATTTTCATCACCAGAATCACATTGGACTATCAGCAGAAGGCCTGCAGTGTTTGTATGTTGAAAAAATGACCTGGGGAAAAAAAGTTAAACATATGGAACGGAATTAAGTAAAGGTAACAGTGAACTACCGAGTTCCAATTCTCATAAATCAATTAGAAATATACCAATCATGGTATATAAAAAAAGAATATGTAAATAAAGGCAACAGTAGTATACCGCTGTTCAAAATTTATAAATCCATGGACAAAAAACAAAATCGGGGTAACAAACTAAAACCGCATTAAATATAAGAGGAGAACAACGACACAACATTGAAATGTAACACCCACAGAAACGGACCAAGCATTAGACAAAGTCCCACGAGAGTAACAAATATAACATCAAAACCAAATACATGAATTTTGGATAGACAAGTACCGTGACACGTCTTATCGCAATTTGAATTTACACTAAAAAATAGGAGAAAACAAACGACACAACGTTAAAATGTAACACACATAGAAACGAACAATAATATAACAATGGCCATATTCCTGACTTCCTGACTTGTGTGGAAGTCTTATGCAATAATCATAAATAGTTTCTGAGAAAGTTATAAGCAATAACTATATATTGTTTTTGAGACACAGTGGGACGTGTGAAACCCTCACCCTGTTTTTTTTTACAAAAAACTAAATATTACTAAAATAATTTTTTTAATCAAAACCAAAAAGTATACAGAACTTTATATTAATATAACAAAGAAGTGTGTAAAGTTTTTGGCATAAATTATTTTTGAGATACGGCGCGACATGTAAAAAAAAACCTCCCCTGTTTAACAAAATACTCAATAACACAAAAAGAAAATTTTGAATCATCACCAAAAAGTATACAGAACTTTATATTAATATAACAAAGAAGTGTGTAAAGTTTTTGGCAATAATCATAAATCGTTTTTGAGATACGGCATTACATGTATAAAAAAAACACCTCCCTCTTTTTTTTTATAAAATACTAATAACTCAAAAATGAAATTTTGAATCATCACCAAAAAGTATACAGATCTTTAGATTAATATAAGATAGACATGTGTAAAGTTTTAAGCAATAATCATAAATTGTTTTTGAGATATGGCGCGACATGTAAAAAAAAACCTCCCCCTTTTTTTTTACAAAATACTCAAACACTCAAAAATGAAATTTTGAATCATCACCAAAAAGTATACAGATCTTAAGATTAATATAACAAAGACATGTGTAAAATTTTAAGCAATAATCATAAATTGTTTTTGAGATATGGCGCGACATGTAAAAAAACCCTCCCCCTTTTTTACAAAATACTCAAAAACTCAAAAATGAAATTTTGAATCATCACCAAAAAGTATACAGATATTGAGATTAATATAACTAAAAAGTGTTTATAGTTATAGTCATAATCAAGAATCTTTTTTGAGATACAGTGCGACATGTGAAAAAAAAACACCCCCCTGTTTTAGTAATAAAGTGCCGTAACTCAAAAAGTTGAAATCTTATTTTCACCAAAAAGTATACAGATCATTTGACCATCATAATAAACAACTATTTCAAGTTTCATGAAATTTGGATAAGTCGTTCTCAAGTAACGGTGCGACATGATTACGCCGGACAGACGGACGGACAGACGGACGGACACCGGTCATTTGTATACCATAACACGTCCCATCAAAATTTTAACGGGCGTATAAAAATGTGAAAAGAAAACTCTTTAGTGAGGAGTGTATATTAAGTAGCATTTGACATATTGAGATTTTGCTGATGATCAGGTTGGGAATCTCCACAGGTATCATTCAGTTGTAATCAAATCAAATAGACAGTTAAATAAACCTTAATAAATTTTGGTTATTATATATGGGTGCATACAGATTAAAATTAAAGATAAATTTTCATCTTTTTATTGTAAAATGAAATATTAAATGTACATAACCGTGGCAGAACAGAAGTCACTTTTTACTGATTTTTTACTGTGTATTCATAATTGGATTTGACATTCATTGTGTATATTATCATTGTGTGAGGATTACATATTCAACTCATTCAAAGGTGTGCCTACATTGGCAGAGTTTATATTGATACAGATACAGACTGCACAATCTCAAACTGAACAGGTAATGAGTAATACTAAATGTTTATGTTCAAGTTCAATATGTATGGAACAGGATTATAATTTAATACGCTAGACGCGCGTTTCGTCTACATAAGTCTTATCAATTAAGCTCATATCAAAATAGTTACCAAGTCACATAAGTCTAAAATTGAAGCGCATTGAGCACCTAAAATTCGGAAATATTTTGCCGAATACGGCTAATGTACTCAATTCCAGGGATAAGAAAATCCTTAGTTTTTCGAGAAAAAGTTTTTTTCAGAGGAAATTTATAAAAAATTACCATAACATTGATATTCATTTCAACAATGAAGTGCTGACAACTGGACTAGTGATACCATCGGGGACTAAACGTCCAACAGCAGTGACGTCGACCCAATTTTGTAAATAGTTATCAAAGGTAGTAGGATTATAATTTAAACGCCAGACGCGCGTTTTGTCTACATTAGAGTCGCCAATTACGCTCATATCAAAATAGTTATAAAGCCAAACAAACAAATACAACGTGAAAGAGCATCGAGGACCCGAAATTCCAAAAAGTTGTACCAAAGATTTTTAAAAAAGACCTTTAAAGAAATTGTGTTTTTTTATCAACAAGAGTTTTAAGCATAACATACAAGCTAAAATTAGTAAAATGAGGATATTATATTCCAACTTTTCACACTGTCATGAGTGATTTAAATTACACCATAGGGTACAGGCGATAAGTTGTTGGTATCCTATATAGTTAGATTGGTGATTCAAAAGAAAATTCGAATCGAGAAATTGCTAGTAAAACGGTCGAAAATACACCTACTTCATGTTATTGCAGTAATTCCGAATATATTTATTGACTCATTTCCCATGTTATAACAGGAGATCTTAACATCGTTCAAGACCGAGTGTTAAAATCATTCCTCAGTAAAGGACCTAAATATCGTCCCTCGTCAATTATTAATTGGAATGAGTGTCGTAATATCATCCACGACTCACTCCATACTTACTGTATGAATTGGATAAAACGGGAAAAAGCTGACAAAAAATCTTTGGACTCTTTTTTTTAATTCAGTAATGAAGATAGTTGATATACGTATTCAACCTTTTAAAGAACATTTTACTATTTACAATAACCACAATAAACCTATTTCTCGTATCAAACATAAACTAAAAGAACTAGCCAGAGAATTTGTTTTTTGTCCCGGCCGATAAAGCTGCTAATAATATTATTATTGTTTGACGTAAATTTTACATTGAGGTTCTGAAAAAGGAAATCACCAATTCACCAACATTCCAACTGACTCCATTTTCAGAAAACGAAATCTGTAACAAACATAAACTATTAGCCACCGCTTTACAAGTAGAGCCAAATACAATAAAAGTCCCAACTATGTATTGGCTTCCGAAGCTACACAAAACCCCTTACAAATATAGATTTATTTCGTCTTCAAGGCATTGTTCAACTACTAAATTGTCTATTCTTCTTACCAGCACACTTGGTACAATTAAAAACCTTATAATAAATTGTTCAAATAAGGCCTTCGAAAATAGCGGAATAAATTACTTTTGGAGTGTCAAGAACTCGTTGGAAGGACTTGATAAATTGCATGCTTATATTGGTGATTTTGAATCTGTTCAAAGTTTTGATTTTTCTACCCTGTATACCACATTGCCCCACATTCATATTAAGAAAAAAATCACACACCTAATTAAATGGCATTCCAAAAATCAGAATGTGAATATATATGTTCAAACTCTTTTAGGTCATTATTTAGTAGCAATAAACAAAAAAACTATGTTAATTGGACATGCTTTGATACTATATATGCCCTTGAATTTTTACTAGATAACATTTTTGTTCGCTTTGGGGATTCCGTATATCGTCATATTATCGGAATTCCATTGGGGACTAACTGTGCACCACTTATTGCGGACCTCTTTTTGTGTTGTTATGAGTTACAATTTATGACAAAAATAAGCAAAGACCCATCAAAACAACATCTGATAAACAAATTTAATAATACTTTTAGATATTTGGATGATATTTTGGCTCTCAATAATGACGACTTCATTATGTATATTAATGAAATTTATCCTGCTGAACTTACTTTAAATAAAGCTAATACTAACAATGACCACTGCCCATTCCTCGATCTTGATATCTATATCTCTAACGGAAAGCTGAATACTAAAATTTATGATAAAAGGGATGATTTTTCATTTCCTATTGTTAATTATAATAAAATTGAGAAAGGAAATGGTGAATATGTCAAAGCGACAACCACCCGACCATAGAGCAAACAACAGCCGAAGGCAACCAATGGGTCTTCAATGTAGCGAGAATTCCCGCACCCGTAGGTGTCCTTCAGCTGGCCCCTAAAATATGCATAATAGTACAGTGATAATGGACGTCATACTAAACTCCGAATTATACACAAGAAACTAAAATTTAAAATCATACAAGACTAACAAAGGCCAGAGGCTCCTGACTTGGGACAGGCGCAAAATTGCGGCGGGGTTAAACATGTTTATGAGATCTCAACCCTCCCCCTATACCTCTAGCCAATGTAGAAAAGTAAAAGAATAATTATCCGTTTTTAGATGGTGACGTTCCCTTGTCACCATCTTACGGTGTTAATATATCTCAACTTGGACGATTCGCTCGTGTATGTAACAATGTTTTAGATTTTAACGAGAGAAATTTATGTATTACTGAAAAATTATTACACCAGGGTTTTCGATATCACAAACTAGTCAAAACATTTACTAAATTTTATCATCGGTATAAAGACATCATTCGTAAATATAGCTCAACATGCAGACTTCTTATACGTTCAGGTATTTCACATCCAATTTTTTATGGAAATATTCTTTATAAAGCACAAAGATGTCATTATTCACCTCATATAATCATATGATTACGATACTGTTGTCAAGTCATTAAAGAATGCATATTTTGGCGTTAATATTGAGTCACTGATAAGGTCTTTGCGTCGGAACTAAACACATTTATTCTAAAAACGGTTGTTGGCATGACACGGGTTATGTTCTTCTCATATATGTTATGATGGGATGATACTAAACCCCTAACGGGAAGGATTGTGCCTGATGTTCATATGATGAAATCATAATCATAATCTTTCAGTCAGTTTAATTGAAGTCTGGAGCTGGCATGTCAGTTAACTGCTAGTAGTCTGTTGTTATTTATGTATTATTGTCATTTTGTTTATTTTCTTTGGTTACATCTTCTGACATCAGACTCGGACTTCTCTTGAACTGAATTTTAATGTGCGTATTGTTATGCGTTTACTTTTCTACATTGGTTAGAGGTATAGGGGAGGCTTGAGATCTCAAAAACATGTTTAACCCCGCCGCATTTTTGCGCCTGTCCCAAGTCAGGAGCCTCTGGCCTTTGTTAGTCTTGTATTATTTTAATTTTAGTTTCTTGTGTACAATTTGGAAATCAATATGGCGTTCATTATCACTGAACTAGTATATATTTGTTTAGGGGCCAGCTGAAGGACGCCTCCGGGTGCGGGAATTTCGCGCTACATTGAAGACCTGTTGGTGACCTTCTGCTGTTGTTTTTTTATTTGGTCGGGTTGTTGTCTCTTTGACACATTCCCCATTTCCATTCTCAATTTTTTCTAATTTATATAACTTAAATAAAAACAATTGTTTTTTCAAATATATTTCGACGTCTATTGAAATTCCTGACAGAATATATATCGAAGACCTATAACAAGCAATAAGTAAAATCAATTTTCTTTTCCTTAATAAAAACATACGTACAAATCAAGTTTCTTTTGTCGCACAATTCATATTCAAATTTTTCCTAAATAGAATTATCAAATAATTATTTGTAAAATTAGAATTACCTAATTTGACTCCTAAACTGTTGTTCTGTATCAAAAGACTGCAATGTCACCAATAACACATTTCTTCTTCGTAAACTAGTCATGGATTTACAAAGCATGTCTATGTCAGCATTTGAAAGCAATTTAGAATGAGTTGTTATCTGAGGAAAATGCAATGATTATTAAAACTAATGTAATTAAATGTTCACTATATATTTGAAAAGATAACGTAAATAAAGCAAAGGAGAATGTCAGGGGATTAAGTAAAGTCTGTTTATGCTAGTTCATAAATTGATAGAAATGAAAAAGTAGTATTTTATTTTGACATAACTTATAAATTAAAATGTTTAAACACCAGCTAGGATTAATATATTTCCTGCTAGGAGTTTACTTCCGTATTTAATGAAAAGAAAAGAAATCAGCATTCAAGCATTCAACTTTGTGTGGACTCAATTGAGTATGTCCTTAGTAACTGATCTCTTTTTCCAAACCAACAGAACGTATAATACTAACAAGTAACACACCTTAATATTTTATACAAATTAATATATTATACTTTGTATAACAGAGTTCAGTTTATTCCTTAGATTTAATCATTGTTGCTGTATATCTTTGGAAATCGAATCGCTAATACTACAATGTCAAATTATGCGAAACAATCGATAACGATAAGTGTATAACTGTTATGTGGAGAAAACTAGAGGCTCTCAAGAGCCTGTGTCGCTCACCTGTTACTGTATTTACTTATGTCGGTCATCTTGGTTGGTAGGTGGGGTCATTAGACACTTTTTTTAAATAGATACCATAGTGATGATTGTGGCCACGTTTAGTTTAATATGGCCCATAGTTTTAGAAAAGAAAATGATGAGTCTTATGTAGACGAAACGCGCGTCTGGCGTATAAAATTATAATCCTGGTACTTATTTACACCACTGGGTCGATGCCACTGCTGGTGGACGTTTCGTCCCCGAGGGTATCACCAGCCCAGTAGTCAGCACTTCGGTGTTGACATGAATATCAATTATATGGTAATTTTTATAAATTTTCTGTTCACAAAACTTTGAATTATTCGAAAAACTAAGGATTTTCTTACCCCAGGAGTAGATTACCTTAGCCGTATTTGGCACAACTTTTTGGAATTTTGGGTCCTCAATGCTCTTCAACTTTGTATTTGTTTGGCTTTTTAACTATTTTGATCTGAGCGTCACTGATGAGTCTTATGTAGACGAAACGCGCGTCTGGCGTATAAAATTATAATCCTGGTACTTTTGATAACTATTTGTACAAGTTACAAAAATGACGAAAATTTGTTCAAAATTGACTATAAAGGGCAATAACTCCTTAAGGGGTACTCTTACAATTTTATCATGTTGACTTATTTGTAGATCCTACTTTGCTAAACAAAATTGCTGTTTACAGTTTATCTCTATCTATAATAGTATTCAAGATAATAACCAAAAACTGCAAAATTTCCTTAAAATTACCAATTTTAGGGCAGCAACCCAACAACGAATTGTCAGATTCATCTGAAAATTTGAGAGGGGATAGATCTTATTCTGATGGACATTTAAATCTTGAAAGATTTGCCCTAAATGTCTTAGTGTTAAAGATATAAATCAAAAACTGCATTTTACCACTATGTTCTAATTTTAGCCATGTCGGCCATTTTGTTTGGTAGGCGATGTCATCGGACTCATTTTTCAAACTATATACCACAATGATAATTATCGCCAAGTTTGGTTTAATTTGGCCATGTAGTTTCAGAGAAGAAGATTTTTGTACAAGTTACAAAAACTGACGAAAATTTGTTAAAAATTGACTATAAAGGGCAATAACTCCTTAAGGGGTTGACTGACAATTTTGGTCATGTTGACTTATTTGTAGGTTTTACTTTTCTGAACATTATTGCTGTTTACAGTTTATCTCTATCTATAATAGTATTCAAGATAATAACCAAAAACTGCAAAATTTCCTTAAAATAACCAATTTAGGGGCAGCAACCTAACAACGGGTTGTCCTATTCATCTGAAAATTCTAGGGCAGATAGATCTCGACCTGATTAACAATTTTACTTCATTTCAGATTTGCTCTAAATGTTTTGGTTTCAAAGATATAAGCCAAAATATACATTTTACCCCTGTGTTCTATTTTTAACCATGGCGGCCATCTTGGTTGGATGGCCAGGTCACCGGACACATTTTTTAAACTAGATACCCTAAGGATGATTGTGGCCAAGTTTGGTAAAATTTGGCCCAGTAGTTTCAGAGGAGAAGATTTTTGTAAAAGTTTACGGACTACGGACGACGGACGACGGACGACGGACGACGGACGCCAAGTGATGAGAAAATCTCACTTGACCTTTCAGGTCAGGTGAGCAAAAAATGAAAAGTGTGTGATCTGAGGGTAAAAAGAATCCAGATAATATAAAATAATTCTTGTAGGTATTTATTGACTGTCAATGCATTTCCGTATTTTTGTAAAAACCACATTTCAATTGCCTTACCTGGACAATAAGATTTGGTTCCTTCAGATCATCCAATTTGAAATGTAGATAGTCGAACAGGTTTTCGTGATGATGATCGAGAAAATATTTAGCAAATATGATTTTGTCTTCCTTCAATAAAATTGCCGAAGGAGATGCACACCACAGTAGAATTTCTTTGGAAAAATCTAGAACCTTAAAATAAATAAATAAATAAAGCTCAGATGAACATATTTACGAAAGATGAAAATTTAATTTCTCAGTAATTGCTTCAGTATTTATTGCAAAATGAAAAATATTTGTTTGAAATTTGTCACTTGACAAAATTATCGTCTATGTTTGGTTATACAACCAGCTTTTATGAAGAACTGTGCTGATGTTTGAAAAGAAACGAAGATAGTAAAGAAACCTATAGTTTGAAATTTCTTTTTAGATATATATTTACAACTGATTACCAAAGGTCTTTTGGATTTTTGTGTCATTGCTTTGGCGCCAATAGTATGTAGACCAAATATCTATAGTTATTTAATAGCATAGAATAGAGATTAAAAAAAAGGTAAGCATTTCTTCAATGTCTTACCTTCCGTTACATGGCCCTTGGTCAAGCTGTCAACTACTGATTTAAACACACCAGGGTTGAATGCAGAATTAAAACAAAGTGGACCTACGACATTTTCATAATATCTTGCCTTTTGAGACAGTAATAATCGACAATTTAGTATTTCAAAATCTATATAGAACAGACAAACGAAATACTAAAAACAATTAACGTTTATTAAAACTCGATTTTGTTTTTTTGTAAGTAAGGGTGGTCAATACCTCTTCCTCCAACTCGAAAATATTTTCATCAGTGCAATTCTTTTTTTGACAAGCATGCAGAATAATGGCTGCACAAGCATCGGCATGATACCCAATAAAAGCTTCATTAATCTTTTTGGCGTCTTGCCTAAAATTAAATACACATATATACACACACTGGTATACAAATAAAAATGTAGTACAAAATGCAGTGTTTTTTCCATTCCGTTTAACAATTCTGTGATAAACATGAGTGAAACAATGGCTATAAGACTTATGGTTTTTGAAAGTCCGAAACATAATGTGATCCTTATATAAGATGCTAATATCTTGTCTATTACAGCTTTTTTTTTATAAACATGTTTTCATTTTTTTATCAGAAACGTTATATATATAAAGTTATAACTACATTTTTTTATATTCAACAATCTTTACATGCTACATGTAAGAACATCTTTTATTTATTAAAACAAATTCTTGCATCAAAATAAATTTACCGTTATGCGTAAGCATTATTTAGAAAACTGTGAAAAAACACCTGGTTAATAGTTTGATTATTGTTTGAAAAACTAACAAACCTTGGTCTAAGATGTCTCATATGCAAAGGTACTTTCACTTCACAAAATGTATGTGCCCATTCCTGTAATTTAAGTGTCAGTTGTAGTTGAGCTGATGTAAGCATAGTCTTGAGTGACAAGAAATGTTTCTCCAAACGATTAATTAGAGGTATTGGAAACTTGTCATACACAATCTGTTTCTCTGCTACGACAATCAGTCTGATAAGGAAAGTGAAAATGGAAGCAATTTAAGATCAGATTAAAGCTAAAGTACATAAGATGAAAACTTACCCTCTCTGTGAAAGGCTAATTAATAGAGATGTAAAACGTACAAATAAAAAAAAACTGATTTTCGCTTTTCATTAGAAAAAGACGATTTTATGAAAACAAAACTCTATCTGTTTTGGTAATTCAAGAGATAATTATCAAACAAAATAATAAAAAAATACCATTCTAAGGTGGTTTGGGTGTCTAAATTAAAAATGATAGAATTTGTTCATACTTTGCCAAAATATACCTTTTATTGATATAAGTTCAAAGATATAATGAAATTGATAGGTCACCGTGCATTTTTTTCAACCTACATTTTGTATGGATTATACAGGAAAAAACATCATTATGTGATTAAAAGCTTAACTAAATGATAGAATTTTAAAAGAAAACGAGAAGATAGCTTTCAGTAAATGCTTTGAGAATATCAAAAGAAAAGATAGGATCACCGTACGGTTTTTCTGGCGTGAATACAAATTTGCAAACTTCCATGTAGATTCCTTCAGAAAATGCACAATTTCAGAGTTATTTCCCCATAAAATACCAATTTCAAAAAATTAAAATCAAGTAAAAATAATCTTTACTTTTACCAATATTCATTTTTAAAAGTTATAACCATTTACATTTGCTCTTTTAAATGAAAATTCACATTTGTTATCTGCTTTTCTTCTTCAAAGTTTGCTAGCTTAATTGAAAATCGGGAACTTAGGTTTTCTGATTTTTACAATTCAAGATGGCGAAAGACACCCATACTTCCTTAATACAGTCAGAAACCAGGTTAAAATAGAACAAAAGAATCGAAGTTCTTTGTTAGAGAAGGCGATATATGTTTACATTAATGTTTACTATAGTGACCAAATTTTTTAAAAAATAATAGAAACAAACAAAACTGCAATGTTCTTCTCAATAACGAGGTGTTTTATTTTAAAAACACCATGTGCATGAGTTTTCAATTTATTTAGTGCATAGTTAAGCAGAACAATTAGATATCAAGTCGACGACATGGGTATTTTTCAAGTTGGTTGAGGAAAATGCATAACCTCCAATTTTTTGGAAAAAAATTAGCACGGACGTAAAACATATCAATCTATTAGTTCAGTAATTTTCGAGTCTGCCCTTCCATAATGTGACTGAAGAAAAAAATTTAAAAAATGGATAACAATTGTACTAAAAAGAGAAAATCGAGTGCACCTTTTTATATTAGGGCGTCTTTGAGTTGAGTATTTTGTCTTGATATCGTACAAAGTAAGAATATTTCATACATTGTCTCGCTTCAGATTCTATCATTTTTATAAATTAAAGCTACAGGTTGACTTTATAACACAAAAAAATCATAGTACTAAAAGATGAAATATATGGGTCAAGTGAAATACCTATCTAATTAGTCACAAAAACAGAGAAGGTGTGTTCGAATAGCTATCATTTTACTGAATACTTGACGACAGTCTTTAAAGTTGGATGATGAAAATGCATATCTTCGAAAAATTATATTTTTTTGTGTGTGTAAATTAGGGTTTATAGTCTTCATACACTTAACAAATCTAGTTTGCCCTTCCACGAAATTTTTAATAAGATTTTTTTTTAAATGTTTATGAATTTTCGAAAATTTCACCTGACAACCGATCAGACAATAATTTTAAGTTAAATCATTGCAGACAAGATTATTAACTGATGCTCATTAGCTAAAATTGAGAATGGAAATGAGGAATATGTCAAAGAGACAACAACCCGACCAAAGAACAAAACAACAGCAGCTGGTCACCAACAGGTATTTAATGTAGCGAGAAATTCCCGCACCCGGAGGCGTCCTCCAGATGGCCCCTAAACAAATATATACTAGTTCAGTGATAATGAACGCCATACTAATTTCCAAATTGTACACAAAAACCAAAATTAAAATAATACCAGACTTATAAAGGCCAGAGGCTCATGACTTGGGACAGGCGCAAAAATAGGGCTGGGTTAAACATATTTGTGAGATCTCAACCCTCCCCCTATACCTCTAGCTAATATAGAAAAGTAAACGCATAACAATACGCACATTAAAATTCAGTTCAAGAGAAGTCTGAATCTGATGTCAGAAGATGTAACCAAAGGAAATAAACAAAATGACAATAATACATAAATAACAACAGACTACTAGCAGTTAACTGACATGCCAGCTCCAGACTTCAATAAAAGTGACTGAAAGATAATGATTTCATCATATGAACATCAGGCACAATCCTCCCGTTAGGGGTTTAGTATCATACCATCATAACATATATGAGAAGATGATAACACGTGTCATGCCAACAACTGTCTGTTGTTGATACGTTTGTCTTTTAAAATACAACTGACATATAAGGATCGTACGGTGCAATGTGGAAAAATTTATCGGTTTCCAAGAGCAAAATTGATAGCGCGTCATCCCTACAATAGCTTCCATTTCTACGATTGTGAAAATGAACTGGCATAATGGGGAGATAATTTTGACGAAGTAGAGTCCTGACTGAAAATCTGTATATGAATACCTGAACTTTTTATGGACTCGACATTTTACCCTGTGTGTACCAAGACCAAGATCAACGTATCGCTCGCCACCAAATTCTACATAATACTGAAAGATAATTTTTAAATAGTAATTAGCACTCACATATATATAAAATCCAAATTTAAAATCTTAATAAAAATATTCACGAATCGTTTGTTTTCGCCATTCAAAAAATTAAAACCGTTTTTGATGTTTATCTATTTTTTTTAAATGTAAGTGAGAGGTTTTACGCTATGAAACAAGGTTCAGTCCACCATTTTCTACATTGAAAATGCTTGTACCGGCTCAGGAATATGACATTTGTTGTCCATTCCGTTTGATGTGTTTTCTCATTTGATTTTGCCATTTGATTGAAGACATTCCGATAAGAATTTTCCTCGGGGTCGGTATTTTTTATGATTTTACTCTTTTGATATTTTTAAGACTTATATTGGTGTTAATATATTAGTTGGTTGTTCTTATTGTGTGATCATACCTGATTCAATGCATCGTAGAGACTTTCATACAGGTTTTCCAGATTGAGCAATATAACTGTGCTACCTGTTTCCATACAAACTTTAATGCTGTTGATATTCCTACATATCTGTTGACATGAATAAAAAATAAAAAATAAGATTTTTATACCATTACAAAGTTTGTTGTTTATAATTTTCAAAAGCTATTGCAAGATATTTGTGAGATCGATTGTTATTTTTTGAACTTTGAAAATCATCAAGTTATTACAGATAGAATATGTTTTGATAAAATATTTTAATGACCTTTACTTTAAAGTCACCTTTTTGTCTTCGTAACATCAATAATGGGATTATGTCATGTATTCTTTTAAGAATGTGTATGCATGACTTGGTGCAATGAGGACGCTGAAGTGCGATAGTCATGTTGAGGTGAGAGCGTCCTCCATTTTGTCTTATACATGTCCAAATATATATGTTGCTTACCGTTTTATTTAATTCTGACTTAGCAAGAAATAAATAAATGGCTATACCGGTTTGAAAAGTACCAGGCTTATAATTTAATATGCCAGACATGGTTAAAATGAAGTTGCCTTAAAATGGTACCTTACACTACACGGAGATTACTCTGTAAATCAGCTAAACGTTTAATTTACGTTGCGTTAATAAGGATTTATTAAGCTTCTCAATGATCAAAATTAGTGTTTGTCAAACTGCTTTACAAGCAGTGTAATTTTTCTGATAAATTGGTTAGTTCAATTTTTTGGAAATTTTTATATTTTTGTCAAAGGGTCCATGTAAATACTTTTTCAAAATGTTATGAAAATTAAACGAGCCAAATTAATTTTGATGAAGGTTTTGGGTACCACCTCAATTTACGATAACAAACGAAATATGTATTGAAGTATAATTATTTACATACAGATGTATAAAACCTTGTTTTTACATTTAATGATAAGCTTGTGTTCAATCAATGTAGAAATTACATTATTTTCTTCTTTTTTATTTTGAATTTATACAATACAACTGTGTGTCTATAGATATAATAAACCTGTGTATATTCCTGGTCACTAGGAAAGCTACTACCAAATATAACCATTACATTCTCCATGGCAAATATTTTCTGCTGTAATATTGTCAGAGCACCATAATTCTCTGTCAGTAATAACAAGTATCTAGTCTCACTAAAATAAAATCTTACGTTTAGAATTTAATCTAAGAATATGTTATTTTCTCCTTCCTATAGATATAGTTAAAACATAAATAAATGACAAAAGGATCAGTCACAAGTATTACAACTTAGTAACGTCTTCTCCAAAACAAAAACAAAATACTTTGGATTCATTATTGTTCGTTGGATACCACCTTTCGTGGATTTCGTGGCAACAGGTAAACCACGAATTTAAATGTTCAACGAACACCGAATTTTTTAAAGGCTTGTATGTAGATTTTGGCAAATAAAGGCAACAGTATTATACCGCTATTCAAAACTCATAAATCCATGGACAAAAAACAAAATCGGGGTAACAAACTAAAACCGAGGGAAACGCATTAAACAACGAAATTAAATATCCACGAACATGTTAATTCTTCGCAATCCACGAAAATTGATACCCACGAAAATAAATGAATTCACAGTATACACATAAATTAATGAACACATCAAATATTTCATACTTACAAATAATTTAAGAATAAAGACATGAAAACAAAATAGATATAGATATAGGAAGGTATAGGAAGATGTATATATACAAATTTATATTAAGATCCATTTTGTTACATCTTGTGATCAGTTTTATTTGGCAATCGCCAATGGCAGTCAGCAAGGTTAAAGAACATCAGTTGTTCGTCAAATGCTTTTGTTTAAGTATACTCTTTCACATTTTTGGTCTTTTGGAAAATGTTGTTTGTGCTGTTTTTAGACCCTTCTACAACGAAATTTGTTTTACATGCACACGTATAAAAATTGCGGTTTTTATCCAACGCAATCATATGTTTGAACGTAGTTTTCAATTTAGACTCGTTTATATTTTTTCGTTTGGGTTCGTATTATATTTTCACTCCGGTTTATATGATCCGTTCATCCTATATTGACTCTTAAAATTTAAGAGTTTATCTAAAAGTTAGGGTACTTTTTATATGGCCTTCCCAATACCGTTTCGATCCCTAACATCACTGAAGAGACATGTCTTGTCGAATACGGATCTGGTGCTGTGAAAACATATTGACACCTTATGTTTGTGGCATAACATCGTGGCCACAAATAAATTTCTGTTAAGTATTAAATTTATATTAAGATCCATTTTGTTACATCTTGTGATCAATTTTATTTGGCAATCGCCAATGGCAGTCAGCAGGGTTAAAGAACATCAGTTGTTCGACCTGTAAGTCAAATGCTTGGTACTAATAAATCTCTAAAACGAATCTCTTGAAAATAGCAATTTTAATTGCTTCATTTTTTTAGGTATGTATAAGTACCAAGCCACGTTCAACTAGTTTACTTTAGTCAAAATTTATTATTATATTTTAACGGCCGTGTGTTATAAACATCACAGACTCTAATGTAACTACACTACCGTTGTAAAATCTGAAATATTTACAAATTTAGACCGTTCAGTGCTGTTAATTTGGAATTCTTATTGATGCAATCTTTCTTGTAACATCATAATTGTCGACATCGTTAAAGCTTTTGAATTGTGCTATTTCATATCGCACATTATTATTTTTATTTAAAGCATACATTTGAACTCTCTGATGTAATTAGTCATATAACCTATGTCGTGTTTAACAAATTTTAAGAATTGTGCAAGCGCCTTACCTGATGTTCGGTTTGACTTTTTTATTGTATAAATTTCAAGATTGTAACATCTTAATCTAAGTAGACTGAAAATTGATTCATTCAACATCACAATCATATATACCGATGAAGGTTATCTGTTATCCGAAATATTTATAAATAATTACATTTATAGTTCCTTTTTATGTTATTGGTGTTGTTATGTACACTTTTTATGCGTTTATATATATCCAGGTGGTCGTGTGGTCTAGCGGGACGGCTGCAGTGCAGGCGATTTGGTGTCACGATATCACAGTAGCATGGGTTCGAATCCCGTCGAGGGAAGAACAAAAAATTGCGAAAGCAAATTTACAGATCTAACATTGTTGGGTTGATGTTAAGACGAGTTGTATATACATAATGTACACAGCCATGTAACACCATCATTGATGGCGATCCGATGGATAAATCTGTTGTAGAGTTGTCACTGACTCAGGCGTACTTATAAATATAATTATTTTCTGTGACTGTATCTTACATTAATATGTAGGATCCTTTACTATAGATAATTGAGCTGATCTGTAACAATAACATTTCCATGCCTTATATATCATGTACTGTAGTACGCCGCTAGATTAAAAACTGGCGAGGAAAGGTAACACACGGCCACTGAAAGTTAAATTATTGAGCCCAGGTGGTCGTGTGGTCTAGCGGGACGGCTGCAGTGCAGGCGATTTAGTGTCACGATATCACAGTAGCATATGTTCGAATCCCGACGAGGGAAGAACAAAAATTTGCGAAAGCAAATTTACAGATCTAACATTGTTGGATTGGTGTTTAGACGAGTTATATATATATATTAAAATCAGTCTAAAGATTTGCACAACGGTACTGATATAAGGTGTTATTAAACGAAAATATTGTTATTAAATCGTGTTGACACACACACATATATATATACGACTCTTGAAAACAATATACAGAAAATATGATACATCTTTCCATTGTTTTATTCTTTTCCTTAAAAAAACTTAAACGTCTTGAGTGAATGTGTCGTGATTAGCAAAATTAAAAAGGTATGTCTATGTTATAATTATGATTACCTATTGGAAATTTTGTCTCCTATAAGACAAGCCTGGATCAGTCCTGGTGGCGAATTGTCAGGATCATCAACTTTTGGCTAGGTATAGAAATTTGATATAAAATTGAGAAAGGAAATGGTGAATATGTCAAAGCGACAACTGGATATACATATTCTATAAGCAGATAATACAATGCTGATGATTTTTTTTCATAAAAAAAAAGTCATGATAGACCCATAACCAATATGATGTCTATCTATAAGAATTGTTCGACAAGATAAATATAAAAAAACATGTGGTGTGATTGCCAATGAGATAACTCTCCACGAAAGACCAAAATGACACAGAAATTAACCACTATAGGTCACTATACAGCCTTCAACAATGAGTAAAGCAGATACCGCATAGTCAGCTTTAAAAGGTTCCCGAAATAACAATCTTAAAAGAGAAAGCTAACGGCCTCATTTATGTACAAAAAATGAACGAAAAACAAATATGTAACACATATACAAACGACAACCACTGAATTACAGGCTCCTGACTTTGGGCAGACACATACGTAGAGAGTGTTGTGGGGTTAAACATGTTAGCTGGATAGCAACACTCCCCTTACCTAGGACAGTGGTATAAACGCAGTTGATAAAGACTGAGCTTATAATACAACAAATAAGAGGTTACTTTAGATGCACAACATACATTCATTAAATATCTGAAAGCACCAGTAAAAAGTAGAATCACAAAAATACTGAACTTAGAGAAAAATCAATTCGGAAAGTCCATAATCACATGGCAAAATCAAATAACAAAACGTATCAAAAAACGAATGGACAAGAACTGTCATACTCCTGACTTGGATATTAATCCTACCAAAAATGCGTTTATCAAACAAATGGACACAACTGTCATATTCATCACATGGTAAATGCATTTTCAAATCTAGAAAAGTACGGATCAAAACTGATTTTAAAGCGCTTAATTTGTATGACAGTCGCATCAAATTCCATTATATTGACAAAGATTTGATAAACGCATTTTTGGTAGGATTATTATCATAGCATTATTTATCACACTTTACCATTTAATTGATTCGAAAATTGTTACACTTTTTTTTTTTTTTTTTTCTCTAATTGATTCTTTATTGCACATATTGCTGTTTAACAATTAAACTTGGTGTACAGCATTTCATCAAGTTTCCCTATTAGATTACAACTGAATACCCAGGGATAATATTCATATAACTTTTTATTGCAATAAGACAATTTAAAAAAGTTAAGTAACAAATAGGTAAAAATGATACAGTAGGTAAAAATGTCGCAAATAGGGGTACAACCGCAACACGAACCCAACTAATAACTGGAGGTGAACTCAGGTGAGAGAATAAGCAGATCCTGTTCAATACGCGACACCCGTCAAGCTCAAGTCTAAATATTAGTTTTGAGAAACTTACGAGTAAAGGCAACAGTAGTATGCCGCTGTTCAAAACTCATAAATCCATTGACAAGAAACAAAATCGGGGTAAGAAAATAAGACTTAGGGAAACGCATTAAATACAAGAGGAGAACAACGATACAACATTAAAATGTAACACACACAGAAACGGACTAAGCATTAGACAAAATCCTATGAGAATAACAAATATAACATCAAAACCAAATACATGGATTAAGGATAGATAATTACCGTGACACGTATTATAGCAATGTTAATTCACACTCAAAAATAAGACAAAACAAACGACACAACAGAAACACAACGTTAAAATGTAACATAAACAGAAACGAACTATAATACAACTATAATATGACAGTTTCGTCCATTCGTTTTTGATGTGTTTTGTTATTTATTTCTCCTCATGTATGAAGACATCCAACTAATCATTTTTACCCTATTATTAGTTAAACATCTATTTTTCTATACCTGTTCATATCTTTCTACAATAACTTTTCTACAAAAAATATCCACAGGTTTGATAGTGTCCAAGCCACCGAAATTTCTCAATATACAATGTTGCAATTCTAGCCATGTTGGTTTCTGTTCCGATTTTGATGCAAATGCATACAACATCTTGATTAAACTGAAAGATATACTAGTAGCATGAAATTTACTACTCAAATATATTCTATATGTTCATTTTCAAATATTGTGTAAGTGTAAGTTTAAAATTTTAGAAGTACAAGGCAAATTAATGTATATATGCTGCACAGTTTTGATATTTAAAAAAATAGTTTTATATTATCCTCTTTAAGATAAGAATTCGAACAGTTTTAGACAAAATAGGAAATCACATTGTCTATATTTACAGAAGTACAACCTATAGTACGTCATATATTATAATGTTATATTAATTACAAATGTCTTTTCATTCGCAACAAATAAACAGCTGATCTGGTGCATAACTGTTATATTTGATTCATTTAATATATCTTTAGAAATGGTAATTATTTTACCTATAAAAATCTCTGAGTCCAAAAA
Organism: Mytilus edulis; assembly: GCF_963676685.1. NCBI lineage: Eukaryota > Metazoa > Mollusca > Bivalvia > Mytilida > Mytilidae > Mytilus > Mytilus edulis. Next base: position 6,013,002 of record NC_092348.1, read on the forward strand.
ATTCTCTCATTTCCGCTGAGGCCAGCTGAAACAGATCTAAATACGACTCTGCAAGTGGCTGTATAAGTGGTTTTATACAGTTCAATACGTTTCTGTTTGTGCAACAAATCCCCCTGTCAATATAAAAATGCATATAGGAAGAAAATGCTAATTTGTTTCGTTTTCTTTCTTCCGGTTCAACATCTTGTCCTTTATATCACTTTCTTGTGCATTTATATGAAACCAAAACCATGAAGAGATTTCAAATAAAGAATCTGAGAGAATTATTCTTTTTTTTCTTTGGCTCGGGACAAGTTGAATAGCATTCGTTATTCTACTTTCGGCATTATAAATTCTTTATTCATATTGCCTAATGAAAATAAAGAAAACAATCAATGAACTTCATACTTTAATCGAATTTTCAATTTATATCATAGCACCTAATGCAATAAGTACACAAATTAATATCATAAAAACAACAATAAAATAATAAACCTTACTCTGCACTTTCAATCAATTCAGTTATATCAGGAACGTCACGTTGTACAAGTATACCACGGTTCATTTTAGCCGGATCAAGTGACCAATTTGATATACCAATGAAGGCAACCTATAGGAGAAACATTTTATTTTACACGAACGAAGTTATACTATATAGGCTCAGATATGTCTGCTTTAAACAAAATTTGAGACTCTGAATCAGATGTTCTTTTTTAGTAACAATCCAGTGCCAAATATGAAAAGATTGTTGAAGACCTAAACCATGACGACAGAAAATGTAACACTTGTGTATTCTTCCTCACAAACTCAATTTAAGATCGCATTAGAGGAAAAAGAGATATCGTCTTTTAAAAACTGAATGCAACAATGTTAATAATGTAACACGAATCAAAAATCTAGCTGGAACATCTTTTTGCCTGTTTCTTTTAAGTTTAACCAATTATTGGCAGCATCGTCCTCTTGGTTTCAACATCAATATAAGCGACACTTTTCAGGGCATATATATGGTGATATAGTATAATCAAAGATAAAGCCTTATAATGGAATAAATTAATGCAATACCTTCACGTATATATGAGCCATCAAAACATAACAAAATATATCTAAATAACACCAAATCAAATATAAATGACATTTACAAAAAGTTTATTAAAACACTTGACTTTTAAATGTTATATGTTGAGGCCACATAGCCATAATATAAATTAGTTTTTATATGAATACGTGTATACTCAATTGAAACTGAATAAACACCTTTACTTCCGATCAATATAAAGCAAAACTCTGTACAAAGGAATTTTCAAAATAAGAATAAAAAGACGTTAAAGCACAAAAATAATGAACTCCGAGGAAAATTCAAAACGTAAAGTCACTAATCAAATTGTAAAATCAAATGATATGTTTTACCTTTTTATATTTCTCTTGATTTTCGTCATCGATGCATCCATCCTCTAAAAGTGGGTGCAAAGTCTGCAAAAAAAGACATCCCACATTTGATCATTAGCAATGATATAGAGCATGTAATGGACTGGTAATATAATAATCTGTTTTACTAAAAAAAAATCGACATATATTTATTAAAAATGCCAATATTCTGTCAATAATCTGTTTTATCTCGGTAAGGCAAATGGTACAAGTTCTGAAAACTTATCTTTTGTGGTAGTTCATCTGTAACGATCTTTTGATAAACAATGTTTAAGTTTATACAGAGAAATCTCAACTAATATAAAGAGAAGCGTAGCCTTGACATTTCTTTTTTTTAATCTCGGAATGTTGTATACAACTATGCATACATCAGGAGAGACTATCGCTGATATGCAATTAAAAGTACAAGATGATCTCCAATGTGTTGAAAAATGGTGTCATGAAAATAGCAGGTTCATAAATTCGTATAAGACGAAATGTTGGTTATAGGTACAAGACAAAGGTTGCGTTTAAATCAAGCAGAACCAGTTCTAACTATTGAGAATAATATTCTTCAAAAATCATCTATTGAAAAACCGTTAGGTGTTAGAATTGACTCTTATCTGTCCTTGACAGGCCATATTAATTACCTATGTTCATCAATTTCATCTAGACTTTTTTTACTCTCTAAAATCAAGAAATTTCTGAATACTGATCTAAGAACATTATTTTATAATTGGTTATATTCTCCCACTGATAGATTATTGTTGTATTATTTGGAGTGGTTGTGCTAAAAATTAGTTAGTCAGAATAACAAAATTGCAGAAAAAAGCTGCAATAATTATTTAAGATGCTGATCCACTTTCATCATCAGCTCCACTATTTTAACAGCTTGGATGGATGACAGTAGAAAACAGAATCTCATACCACAAATCAGTTTTGATGCAGAAATGCCTGAAAAATGAAGCCCTGTATATCTTACTGAAAAAAATAAAGAAATGCCAGAAATAAACCAATATTGTTTGAGAAATTCCTCTTGCAAAAATTTACATGTTCAAAAGCCAAAACAGAGCTTTATAAGAAATCTTTTATATATTCAGGATCTATCTTATGGAATAATTTACCAATATTCCTGAAAAAATCAACATCAAGTACAAGCTCATTAAAAAAAAACGATTTAAAGAATTACTGGTTGGAATCATTAGAAAATTTGTGTTTTTTATATGTATGATAATTTTCCCACACTTACTCAAACTTGTTACTGTTGATGTTATTACTATATATATGTCATATATGAATTTGTAATTTTTACCTGTTTTAAAAATTTGTATACTTCATGACAATTTTTATTTCATTATTCATGTATGTGTGTCTGTTTGATATTTTGTAGTTGTTTGTTATATTTCATTGTATTTCATGAGGGCCCTCAGGGAAGATTAGCTTTATAGCTAACTGTGTAACCCACTTTAAATAAAGAATTATTAATATTATTATTATAATCAATAAAAAAAAATCATCTGTATAAAATAATATGTCTACAAAAGAGAGAAGAAGTCGAGTTAACAGAATCAGCCCTGAATGACAATGGAAAAACATCGGTTGAGCTTATGGAGTTTTACTAAGTATAGACTTTCTGTGTTGTTATTTTACACATTTGGTTCCTGTCTGGGTGCAGGTTGGTTCCAGTTAAAACATTTGTTTACAGATATCCTAAATCAGGAGCCTATTGTTTCGTGGTTTTCGTTTGTCAATATGATTCATAAGTATTTCTCTTTTTTCGTTTTTTTATATAGATTAAATCATTGTTTTCCTGTTTTATATGTTTTACACTAGTCATTTCGGATCATTCATAACTTTGTGTTTGGTGTGAATAAAGACCTATTAATGTTTACTTTTACATATTGTGATTTGGAAGACAGTTGTCCCATTAACACTTATATCACATTCTTTTAGTGGTTGTCGTTTATTAATGTGGTTCAGAAGTATTTCTCTTTTCTCGTTTTTTTTATTTAGATTAAACAATTGTTTTCCTGTTTCAAATGTTTTACACTAGTCATTTAGGATCCTTTATAGCTTGGTATTTGGTGTGAAAAAATACCTATTAATGTTTACATTCCATATTGTGATATAGAGAGTTGTCGTATAAGCACTTAAACCACATTTTCTTAGTTCTATTTTAACAAAATACGACGAACCACTGGTGTGAACAATAGCAAATAATGTTCTAAAAATATTCAAATTGGATTTTTTAAGAGGGTTTTCTCTATTATATAGTCATTTTATAGAATTAACTTTTTGCAAAACTATGTATTATTCTTAATAATAATGATGTTTTTGTCCCATGCGGATAACCCTGGTCGGTGTTGTGTGTCTGTTGTGTCGTATTTGATGCGTTTCCCTCAGTTTTAGTTTGTAACTCGCATTTGTATTTTTCTGTATCAATTTATGAATTTTGAATACTGTCTTTATTTCCAGATACTTAAATGTAAAATCATGTGCACAAGAATTAATTTAAAGGTGAATAATTTGATTTTATATATTGTTAACCTTCAATGGCATTTTTGGAGAGTCCTCAGCAAGACCAACTTCATCTAATACAACTACTGACACATATCTGTCAAGGTCTTTATCCCTTTGGTAAGATGCACACTGTCGAAATGCACCAATAATTCCTTCTGGTACTGATAAAGGACTGCATTGGTAAGATACCATCTGAACCTGAAAACAAACCAAAGTTTTTAAAATACTGAGTTCACAAATAAATAGATTTAAAAAAGCAAAAGGAAATGTTTATTCGATGCACACTTTTCGTTTTACATGTACTGTAAAGACATTTTATAGAAAAAAAATATATAAATCACTTGCATTAATGATCGATTCTTAAAGCTAGCTAATACGATTTTTACCATAGCTTTTGATAACAGAAACATTCTTCCACTTAAAAGATATTTGTTGCCACATATTCTTTTTTTTTATGATATAAACTAACATTGATTCAGAGAATACAAAAGTAAAAAGTTTGTCTATGACTTATTATGACACTTTTATCCATCTTATAGTTATTATCATTTCTTTGCATACTTTTTGTAAACCGCCATGACTTGTAACTCAATAAAGCTTATCAACTTAGCTTACAAGAGTAACTGTCAGGGTCTCGCATGTAAAACAGAATCTGTTAACCTTTTTTAGCACCTGAGATCACACTTGTGTTTTGTAGGGTTTGTGTTGCTCAGTTTTCTTTTGTTATGTTTTGTTTACTGTTTATCTTTTCATCGTTTGACATAGCATTGTTTTCGACTGAGTTTGAATATCCCTTTTAAATCTGTAGTTGCTCTTTTAACATTGACAATGTATGGATGATAAACCTAAAACATAACTGTAATAGTGGGTTTTGAAGTCATACCCTCATGATTGTATCTTCATGGTACCATCATGTTTCCTATTTAAAAATTACTTGAACCCTTGTTTGTGCCTAACTTTTGTGTTAAATACTCACGGATATGGTGTTCGAAACTGAGTGTCTTTATATTTTCTAAGTTATTTTGACAGAAAAATTTGTGAAAGGAATGTTTATAATCAAGCATAATTATACCCTTTCAATGACTACTAAGTAAATTGAGAGCGACATGTATTTCCAATTCACTGTCGCTTAAACGGTCATAAAGTATCTGGTATTTCTTCATAGTATTTTAAAATGATAGTTGTGATAGATGTGTTAGTTTGATTGACTTGAAACTACAATATAAGAACAAGAATGTGTCCATAGTACACGAATGCCCCACTCGCATTATCATTTTCCATGTTCAATGGACCGTGAAATTGGGTAAAAAATCTAATTTGGCCTAGATAGTAAAATGATCAACGAATAGGCCCCAAAAAAAACTAGTATAAAACTATTCAAACGGGAAAAACATCAGTCTAATCTATATAAAACATGGAAAACGAAACGAGATATGAGAAACACTTATGAACCAAACCAACAAACGACACTACTGAACATCAGATTATACCTGTTTATAGGTTTTGAAGATGTCATCCTGAGCAGCATTTCCCTGCATGGAATCAGAAACTATTGTCTTTGCTAAAGATTTAGAACTTCCAGGTTTACCAACTAAAAACATTGGTATTCTCATTTCAATGCACACTATCATCATAAACACATTCTCCTTTAAAGCCTGATTTCTTGCAATATTCGGAGCAAGCTTTACACTGTCTAAAAATACAGTTTGGCACCTATAAATAGAAATGCAGAAAAATAAAGTAAATAGTGAAAGTTGATTTTGGTAATACATATTGATTGCTTTTGGACCATTTTCAGCTCCAATACATTCATTTCATAAAAAAATCACTAATCTTATGAAAACATTTTTTTGGCATGAATTTTGAAAAAGAGGATTTATTTACTTAAAACAGCTGTTTTACTGCTCTTTGATATGATGTTTTTTCTCTTTGACATATTCCCAATTTCCGTTCCAAATTTTATGTTTTCATTGTAATGACTAATACAACAAGTATGTTAAAGCAGATAAAAACAGACGGTGTTGAAACTCGTCTGGACTGGTCATTTTTTTTTAACTATTGAAAATACAAAGGATTTTGGTATCTCAGACATAGATTACCTGAGCCGTATTTAGCACAACTTTTTAAAGTTAAGGTCTTTAACGCTCTTCACTTTGCACATATCTGGCTTTGACATTATTTTGATCTGCGTGTCACTGATGAGTCTTATAAAGACAAAACGCGCGTTTGGCATATCAAATTATAAACCTGGTACATTTGATAACTGGACACACCAGATAGATGTTTCACTGTGAAGAATAGTATGATAAATAACCAACAGCTGCTGTAACAATCATTATTATTGCCAAACAGATATATACACTGTTCGAACAAGAATGTATCCATAGTACACGGATGCTCCATCGGAACTCTCATTTTCTATGTTTAGTGGAACGTACAAACTGGGGGAAATCTCTAATTTGGCATTGAAATTAGAAAGATCATATCATAGAAATCATGTATACTAAGTTTCAAGTTGCTTGGACTTCAACTTCATCAAAAACTTTCTCGACCCAAAACTTAAACCTGAAGCGGGACAGACGGACAAACGGCCAGACTAACAGACGAACGAACGAATGAACGGACTGACGGTCGGACATACCAGAAAACTTAACGTCCATAAATGGTGCATGAAATGCATTCTAAGAAACCCAAATATCTAAATGTATTTAATTTGTATTAATATGTACTTTTAATAGATTATTTATATTTTCCAGGAAAGATAAAAACCCAGAAGACAATGATTTAACCATTATGAAAGAGCTAAAAAAAACACAGTTCCGACAAAACTACACAGAAAACCATGGTTGGTTTACCAGAACTTTAACAAACAAAAGGTAAAATAGTAAAATAGTGAGGAATGTTACAACCATTAAGACTTAATCAAATGACAAATTAAAAATCTTAAACACATCAAAGGAATGGTTAAGCACCAGTCCCACTAGACAACGATCTCAAATAAATTCAGATCGTGGTGATTGCGGTATACGCGGTATGCAAATGTAATTTTTGTTGCTTTCACGATGTAGCTACTTCTTGTTACGCTTCTACAGCGATCCCGCTACGATTATACACCGTTTTCACGCCGCTTATTCTGCTACCTTACTACGCTTATCAAAATCTTTCTACGTTCATCCGGTTCTCAATACGGTCATACCATATATCCGATTGCAACACGATCTTATCAAGCATCTACTGCGATTACAGAACGTTCTTACCAAGATTATACTAAGTTCATACTGCGATCTTACTACCGAACTCAGCAATAACGTCTACATTGTGTTCCATTTAAATATTGCTATACTCCTTATATTTCTGATTTATTAGTAGTAGAAACAACCCAATCATATTAAAAAAATCTACCATAACACGCGCGCGTGGTGGTAGGAGTAGCTGTAGAGGCAAATGAAGAGTGAACTCTAATAGTAAATAATCCTGACGAGATGTCATACCTACCAATGCATCCAATACAACCTGAATCACAACCTACTGCTGGTCAATCAAGCTCAATGACGATGTTTTAGTGAACGAAAGCAGGGATGACACAGATGTGTCAAGCATGGTTGAGCCGTTGGAGAAAAAGGACAAGAGGTCCAAATTATATACAGACAAAAATGTCAATTTTGCACCCAAGCCAGGAGCCTCTTGCCTTTGTCAGTCTTGTGTGAATTTTAAATTTAGTTTCTCATGTATAAATTGGATTTTAGTATGACTTCCATTTTCACTGAACTAGTATACATATGTGTGTGGTATTGCAATCTTTGGGATCTTACCAAAACCTTACAGCGCTCTAACTACGCTTCTACTACGACATGATTTCGGCACGACCACACCATGATTGGTTTGAAAATGTTCAAAGGTGGCCGCGTTCATCACGTTCTTGAAGACCTCACCACGACCGTAATACGACCTTACTGCGATCTACACGATCGCACTAAGATCGTCAAAATTTGCATTTTTTTTCACATATCGTAGTCTAATCGTGGCCTAGTGAATCTGCGGTATTAAAAAGTGGCACTTTCTTTAATGGTTAATAGTTCCTTAACATGGACACCTTGTCATTAAATTACATCTTAACTCGTATAAAAGCCATTATAAATATATCGTTTTTACTTTAAAATTTCCTGCTCTATTTCATCTGCTCCCTGTTTCAATTTCAGTGGAGATTTGAAATACTTTGCCACAGCTTTTCGATAGCCATCTCTGTTCTTTAAACAAGCGTGGTAACTCACTCCGATCGCAAGAATCAATGCCCTGGTTACATCATCAACCTATAAAATTATAACAGCAGCTGTAATATAATTGATTTTCTTGTTAATGTTAGATAAATAAAAAAATGACAGAAAGCTAAAGAAAAGCTATAGATAGAAGGCAGTAGAAAGATATTGGACATATATTGCGAATGGATAACAACTGGCATGTTAAAAAGGTTTTGACATGGACACCACAAGAGAACATAAAGCCTTGACGACCGAAAGGCACATGGAGAAGAGATATAGCAGCAGACATAAAAAGACATGGTTATACCTGGATTCAAATAGACAAAATCGCAAAAGATTGAACGAGTTAAAGGTCCTTTGTTGATGCCTTATGTGTTCAAGAAGAGGAAAAGGATTTAGTAGAGATAGTTAAAAAACAACAAAATTAAAAGTAAAGTGCATTGACATATAGATTATTGGTCAACCAAAAAAGAGGCGAAAGATACCATAAAATATTAAAACTCATTCGTCGAAAACAACTGACAACTGCCATGTATAAAAACGAAAAACGAGAAAATGCCATTCCAAAACATACATAAATCACGCATATAGAAAAAAGACTAACAGCACGAATCCCACAGCATATCGGAATGGTTCTCAGTCGCGCCAGATGGTTATGCAGACCCGGTCCCAAATATTGTATAGTCGTGGTGTGTGTACGTTCGAAACAAACGACAAGTGATTCAGGAAGTCATATTTGGGGACAATGGTACGTGATTGAGATTTGAAAAATTGGAACATATCCGTCTTCATCTGTAAATCAAACTTAATTTAAGAAATATATCAATAAAGATCACCTCCTGCTGCTGTTTGACTTCTTGTACTTCATCATCAGAATCTGATTCTGGATCAATATTTCCGCTTGTTTGTGTCATCTTACTAAACAGTAAGTTTTGCGTTTGACTTTGTTTTTTGAACCAACTCATCACTTGCAAAGTCCTTTCTACGTCTCGTAGACTAACAAAACTACATTCATCCTACAATGTAACCATATCATATTTGAAATACATGTATTGAACGCAAAACATTTACTATGTTTGGTTATCTAAGTTTTATCTTTTGAATGTCAAAATGAATTTGTGTTTTCTTGAACAAAAAAAATCAGAAAACAATAATGGAAATAATGTATAATAAGTAAAATAACAAAATACCGAACACCAAGGAAAATTCACTTCGAAAAGTCCCTTTTAAAATGGCAAAAATTAAAAAACGCTGAAACCTATTAAACGATGGAAAAAACAAACATCATTTTCCTGTTTAAATTGTGTTTTTTTTTATTATGGCACCCTCAACGGAGTTGGGATGACATATTGTTATTCTACGTTTCTTTTTTTTCCTATTATGGCACCCTAAACGGAGTTTGGGTGACATATTGTTATTCTACGTTTCTTTTTGTTTTTTTTATTATTTTTCTTCCACACATTTTTGTCCAGTCTGGAACTCTCATATGAATGGACCCAAGAAGATGGAACTGTACCATAATGTTAACCACCAAATGAAGATTTGCTTTTTGGGGGTGGCACTTTCAAAATGGCTGCCGTTACCATGGAAAAGAAACAAATGTGAAAAAATCCCGTTTTTTGTTTTGGTGAACTATTTGGATACTATTTAACTCAGAATCATTATATTTTAATACAATGTAGGTGCCCACTATATACAGGTGTTGGATGATTTTGGCACTCATTGGAACTACTATGTTGCCATGGAAACTACTCCAAAAAATTCAAAAATCTCAAAATGTTCCAAACTTAATGAAACTTCACAGTAACGATGAGCAACATCGGAAGATGTGAAATTTGGCGTTGGAATTTCCAAAATCGCTGTTGTTACCATGGAAACAATGCAAAAAGGTCAAAACTTTGAATTTTCACAGAACATTCTAGAACATCAATGTTTAATTTATTCTAGAGACATTAAATGGTATATGATTGTGGAGGGAAAAAATTGCAGCGGGGGTTTGACTTTGGAATATTCAAAATGGCCGCCGTTACCATGGAAACAGCAAAAATACAAAAAACTTCAAAATGCTTCAAATTTATTATAACTTATAACAAATGTTGCCCAGCTAATGTAGACTTGACTTTTGAGTTTGGAATTTCCAAAATGGCCGCCGTTACCAATGCTACCGCTCACCTGGCAATAGGGGAAGGGTGCCATCCGCTAATGCTTGCAATGGCAAATCTAGTTATTATTAAGGTAGATCATAAGTAAATATTTTTTGAGACAGAATTTTCTTATACTTAGCCAAAATGAAGATTTTACTATGCTCTTTTCAAAAATATAATAAAAAGTATGGGTCACCGTGCTATTTTTCAAGCTATATGTCGTTGAAAATTGCTTAAATTTGGTTAGATTGTTCATGGAAAAACACATTTGTGTGCATAAAAAAAATCTATGAGATAGAATTTTGAAATAAATTGTGAAAAGATAGTTTTTGTATTATATTTTAAGAAAAAAAAAAGAAAAAGTGGTGTCACCGAACTTGTTTTCTTGCTACAAGTAAAAAGAAAAAATTTCCCTATCAGTCCAGTATAATTTTTTTACTAAAAGAGTTATCTTCCCTTAAATGGCCCATTTGAAAAAAAATGATTCTAAAAACACAAAAAATGATATTTGTTTAAATATTTTGAATTATACAGAACAATACTAAGTTTTCTTTGTATTATTAAACAGTCTAACCTTTAAATTGCAAATCTGTCTCAAAATTTGCAAATTTAAGCAAATAACTAGACCCATTTTTTACTGTGATTGTACAATCCAAGATGGCGGTATACCATGTATCTACCTTAAGTCACCAAAAAGACTTTATGTTTTTGTCCCGTTTCTTATTAGGTCTTTCCACTTTTCTGTGGAAAGACCTATTGTTTTTCTTCTGATTATTTTTTTTTTTTTTTTTTCTTCCGCCTAATTTTGTTCTTGCGATAAACATTTGTTTCGCAATATGTCGCTTAGATATTTTGTATATGATATAGAACAGTTTATGCGCTTTTGAAATTTACCCTGCGTAAACGAATACTTTTCTTTGTAGGAGTTATCTCCCCAAACACTGTTTTCCTTGTTAGCGCATCTCCTTCGCAACCGTAAAAGATTATGACAAATTTATTTTACAAAATTGCTCGTTATATCCTTCGCATGATTTGTCCTTTTTTGACCGAAGCGATATGACCGCTCCATATGAGAGTTATTTCCCCTTATGCATCTCATATAAGTGATATGAATTTCTATCTTATAAATCATAAGTGATAGAGACCTAGGATCTTTTGATTTGAGGTCCTTGGTCCCAAAAAATGAAAATTAGGTCAAGGTCAAAGGTCAAGGTCATATTCTGATATTTGAATTTGGCTTATTTTCACTTATATCCAAAGACTGTATAAGATATCAACAAATTATTTTTACTAAATTGTTAGTTGTGACATGTCGTAAGATGTAAATTTTGATTGCAAGCGTACGTTGAATGTAAAAGGGAGTTTTCTCCCCTCTTGTATGTAAAAATACGCGTTTGGTGATATAACTCATTAACTAAATATAATTAAGACCTATGGTCTTTTGATTTGAGGTCCTTGGTTTATGACCTTGAAATTGATCTCAAGGTCATAGCTTAATTTGACGTTCTAGATTTTGACCTTTGCTTTTATTCTATATGTTTACATGATAAATATATACAACTTTTAGAAAAAGGTATCAAACCATTTAACCTTGAAAAAAAACAACCGGAAGTGACCTTTTGTTAACCGGAAGTAGCTATTTTTTTGTACTTTATTAATATAAAAGTATATTGAACCAGATATTTTTGGAATCAGTGTCAAGTAAATATTCAAATATAATCGTAAGTAAGATTTTTCAAACCGGAAGTAACAAATCATCTCCCTTATTTAAAAAAAAATGTATGGAAACAATATATTTTTGGAATCAGTTTACTAGGAGCTATCATTTGACGATTGAAATGACATTTTAAACTTAGTTTCACAACTTTTCATATCAAAATACATTGTTTTGATGGAAAGACCTTCAGAGAACAATTGGTTTTTAATTCTTATTAAGGTCTTTCCTTTTACAAAAGGGAAAGACCTTACTGTATTTCTTTTGTTTATTATTAGGTCTTTCCACTTTTCTGTGGAAAGACCTATTGTTTTTCTTCTTCTTTTGTTCTTGCGATAAACATTTGTTTCGCAATATGTCGCTTAGATATTTTGTATATGATATCGAACAGTTTATGCGCTTTTGAAATTTACCCTGCGTAAATGAATACTTTTCTTTGTAGGAGTTATCTCCCCAAACACTGTTTTCCTTGTTATCGCATCTCCTTCGCAACCGTTAAAGATTATGACAAATTTATTTTACAAAATTGCTCGTTATATCCTTCGCATGATTTGTCCTATTTTGACCGAAGCGATATGACCGCTCCATATGAGAGTTATTTCCCCTTATGCATCTGATATAAGTGATATGAATTTCTATCTTATAAACCATAAGTGATAGAGACCTAGGATCTTTTGATTTGAGGTCCTTGGTCCCAAAAAATGAAAATTAGGTCAAGGTCAAAGGTCAAGGTCATATTCTAATATTTGAATTTGGCTTATTTTCACTTATATCCAAAGACTGTATAAGATATCAACAAATTATTTTTACTAAATTGTTAGTTGTGACATGTCGTAAGATGTAAATTTTGATTGCAAGCGTACGTTGAATGTAAAAGGGAGTTTTCTCCCCTCTTGTATTTAAAAATACGCGTTTGGTGATATAATTCATTAACTAAATATAATTAAGGCCTATGGTCTTTTGATTTGAGGTCCTTGGTTTGTGACCTTGAAATTGATCTCAAGGTCATAGCTTAATTTGACGTTCTAGATTTTGACCTTTGCTTTTATTTTATATGTATACATGATAAAGATATAAAACTTTTAGAAAAAGGGATCAAACCATTTAACCTTGAAAAAAACAACCGGAAGTGACTTTTTGTAAACCGGAAGTAGCTATTTTTTGTACTTTATTGATATAAAAGTATATAGAACCAGATATTTTTTGAATCAGTGTCAAGTAAATATTCAAATATAATCGGAAGTAACATTTTTCAAACCGGAACTAACAAATTATCTCCCTTATTTAAAAAAAAAATGTATGGAAACAATATATTTTTGGAATCAGCTTACTAGAAGCTATCATTTGACGATTGAAATGACATTTTAAACTTAGTTTCACAACTTTTCATATCAAAATACATTGTTTTGATGGAAAGACCTTCAATTGTTCTCTGAACAATTGGTTTTTAATTATTATTCTGATTCTTCTTTTTGTGACCCCTTAAACTGTCCCACCTGGAACTAGGAAGCAGTAGAGGATGGAAATTTTATATTTTTTATGGGTATAGGTCTGCATCATGGGGGTTGCAGAACCCAATGTCCGTGATACCAGGGTGTCATCTTGGCATAATTAGGGGGGCTCAAAGATGGGTGGGGTCAAATTTTTTTTACATTTCTTAAATTTCCTACTGTATGTAGAGTAGATGGAATAATGATTACTTCTATGAATATTTACAGACACATGTCTGCTTCAACATGGAACTTTTTTTATTTCAGTAGGGGGTCTCCTGGCATAATTTTAGGGGGGTGAATTTTCATGGAACATTCCAGAACATCAAAGTTAAATTTATTTTAGACACATTTAATGGTATATGATGGTATATGATTATGGAGAGAACAATTTGCAGCAGCAATTTGTCTTTGGAATATTCAAAATGGCCGTCGTTACCATGGAAACAGCAAAAATAAGAAAAAAATCAAAATGCTTCAAATTTCATGAAACTTATAACTTATGTTGACTAACTTGTGTTGAATTGACTTTTGAGTTTGGAATTTTCAAAATGGCCGCCGTTACCATGGAAACAGCAAAAATATGAAAAACTTCAAAATGCTTCAAATTTAATGAAACTTATAACTAATGTTGCCTAACTTATGTAGACTTTACTTTTGAGTTTGGAATTTTCAAAATGGCCGCCGTTGCCATGAAAACAGCAAAAATGTAAAAAAAATAAAAAAATTTCATATTGATTAAAACTTTACACACACCTTATTTGGCATCAATGATACTGCAGAACAATGATGTGGGGTCCGTTTTGGTGACTTTTGTGTTAGCATCCTAACACAGGATTACTTGTTATTATGTCACCCTGACGGAGGTCGGGCTTTTTTTTCTTATTATTATTTTTCTTGCAACAAATTTTGTCCAGGCGATTTCTCGAAATCTAAAGGACCAAAGTTGATGGAACTTTACTATATTAAGGACCCCCATGTGCAGAGTTGCAGGAAGCATGGACTGGTTCAAGATGGCTACCGTTTCCATGGAAACGAAACAAATGTGAAAAAATCCAGTTTTTTGTTTTAGTGAACTGTTTGGATATGCTTTAACTCAGAATCATTATATTTTAATACAATGTAGGTGCCCACTATATACAGGTGTTGGATGATTTTGGTACTCATTGGAACTACTATGTTGCCATGGAAACTGCACCAAAAATTTCAAAAATATCAAAATGCTCCAAACTTAATGAAACTTCACAGTAACGATGAGCAACATTGGAAGATGTGGAATTTGGCGTTGGAATTTCCAAAATATCTGTTGTTACCTTGGAAACAATGCAAAAAGGACAAAACTTTGAATTTTCACAGAACATTCCAGAACATCAATGTTAAATTTAGTCTAGAGACATTAAATGGTATATGATAATGGAGGGCAAAAATTGCAGCGGGGGTTTGACTTTGGAATATTAAAAATGGCCGCCGTTACCATGGAAACAGCAAAAATATGAAAAACTTCAAAATGCTTTAAATTTAATGAAACTTATAACAAATGTTGCCTAGCTTATGAAGACTTGACTTTTGAGTTTGGAATTTTCAAAATGGCCGCCGTTACCATGGAAACAGCAAAATTATCCAAAATTTCAAAATGCTTCAAACTTAATGAAACTTTGCAAAAATGTTACTAGACATCTGTAGATGCACTATTTGACTTTGGAATTTTCAAACTGGCTGCCGCTCACCTGGCAATGGGGGAAGGGTGCCATCCGTTATTGCTAGCAATTACAAATCTAGTTATGGCACCCTCAACGGAGTTGGGGTGACATATTGTTATTCTACGTTTCTTTTTTTTCTTTTTATGGCACCCTAAACGGAGTTTGGGTGACATCTTGTTATTGTTCGTTTCTTTTTTTCTTATTATGGCACCCTCAACGGAGTTGGGGTGACGTATTGTTATTCTACGTTTCTTTTTTTTCTTATTATGGCACCCTCAACGGAGTTGGGGTGACGTATTGTTATTCTACGTTTCTTTTTATGGCACCCTCAACGGAGTTGGGGTGACATATTGTTATTCATCGTTTCTTTTTTTTCTTATTATTTTTATTTTTCTTCCACACATTTTGTCCGCGCGAGTTCTCAGAATTGAACGGACCAATGTTTATGGAACTCAACTATAATGAAGAACCCCATTTGAAGTTGTGCACCTTGCTATGGAATGGTAAAAGATGGCCGCCGTTTCCATGGAAACAGCACAAATGCGAAAAAAATCAAAGTGGTCCAAACTGGAAGAAACTCCACAGGAATGTTAACTGGCATGTGCTGATTTCCAGTTTGACTTTGGAATTTTCAAAATGGCTGCCGTTACCATGGAAACAGCTAAAATATCAAAAATTCTAACTCTTTCGTTATAACATCCAACTGGATGAAACTTTATGAAAATGTTCTCCAGTATGCCAAGATGTCAAGACAATATATGGATAGTTCAAAATGGCCGTCGTTGTCATGGAAACTGGGGCCAAGTTTTGCATTGACCCTATGGAAAAATGCATAAAATCAGCATTTTCTCAGAGAGTAGTGCACCAAAGTCAATGAAACTGTATTGATATAAAACATGACATGTGGCAATGAGATGTACGCTTTTAGAATTTTGGAATTATCTACTGTAACCATGGTTGCAGCACAAATGTTCAAAATTTCCAAAAAAAAATAAAGTGCTGCAAACTGGATGAAACTTTACAGGAATAGTAACTGACATCTGCAGAGTTGCATTTTGAAGTTGGAATTTTCAAAATGGCCGCCGTAACCATGGAAACAGTAAAATTGTCCAAAATTTGAAAATGCTCAAAACTGAATGAAATTTTACAAAAATGATAACTTGCATGTGTAGATGCGCCCTTTGACTTTGGAATTTTTAAAATGGCTGCCGTTACCATGGAAACAGCTAAATTATCAAAAATTCTAACTCTTTCGTTATAAGATCCAACTGGACGAAACTTTATGAAAATGTTCTCCAGTATGCCAAGATGTCAAAACAATATTTGGATAGTTCAAAATGGTCGCCGTTGTCATGGAAACTGGGGCCAAGTTTTGCATTGACCCTATGGAAAAATGCATAAAATCAGCATTTTCTCAGAGAGTAGTGCACGAAAGTAAATGAAACTGTATTGATATATAACATGACATGTGGCAATGAGATGCCTGCTTTTAGAATTTTGGAATTATCTATTGTAACCATGGTTGCAGAACAAATGTTCAAAATTTCCAAAAAAAAATTAACTGCTGCAAACTGGATGAAACCTTACAGGAATAGTGACTGACATGTGCGGAGTTGTATTTTGAGGTTTGAATTTCCAAAATGGCCGCCGTAACCATGGAAACAGTAAATTTGTCCAAAATTTCAAAATACTCAAAACTTTACAAAAACGATAATTTGTATGTATAGATGCACACTTTGACTTTAGAATTTTCAAAATGGCTGCCGTTTCTATGGAATCAGCAAAAATGTCCAAAATTTAAAACCTAATCAATGTACGCAGCCACGTCAGATAAGAAATTGCTTTGATCTTCAATTCAAGGATAGTTATACTCTTACCAATTCAAGGATAGTTATACTCTTACCAATCCAAGGATAGCAAAACTCTTACCCAGCCGAACATTTTAAAACCCATCCATTACGTTTTCGGGTCTGTGCGTCCGTTAGTTCATTCGTTTGTCCGTCTGTCCAGTTGCAGTCCAATCAGTAAGAAACTTACAGCACAAACAAAAAAATAATCCGATAAAATACGTTAATAAGGGTTGAACTATGGTGAGTTTAATAGAACAAAATAATGTCCGATAACTTTTTTTGAATGTAAACGATATCACCCTCCAAAGTCGTATATATTTTAGAACTAACTGTACATTATGCATGATGTAGGAGTACGCAGCCACGCGCACTCAGATTTTCCTCGTTCTCTTTTTCTCAACAGACAGTAACACATTTTTAACAAACCGAAAGCGTACTGCACAGTGTGTGTGTAGGATGTATAAGTACCTAGCCACGTCCAATCAGAAGTTTATTTAATCTTTTTTCAACTCAAAGAACATTACATATCATGTCTCTTGTTAAGAATGTAACAAACTGTGCTGCACAGTATGCATAATGTATAAATACGCAGCCACGCTCACTGAGATGTTCCTCATTCTCTTTTTTCAACAGACAGTTACAAAGTTTTCTCAAACCGAAAGCGTACTGCACTATGTTTGTGTGTGTGTAGGATGTATAAGTACCTAGCCACGTCCAATCAGAAGTTCATTTAATCATTTTTTCAACTCAAAGAACATTACATATCATTTATCTTGTTAAAAGTGTAACAAACTGTGAATAATGTATAAATACGCTGCCAAGTCAGATTATACCCAACCTGATCTTCTTTTCATGGATAGTAATACCCTTAACAAGCCAAGGTTAGTAAAACCCATACCAAGCCGACGAATGTTATGCCCCACCTACGATAGTACAAGGGCATTTTGATGTCTGGTATGTGCGCCAGTTCGTTAGTTCGTTCGTCAGTCCGTCCGTCTGTCCCGCTTCAGTTTAAAGTTTTTTGGTAAAGGTAGGTTTTTAATTTACATTAAATCAAAATCCTCGTGTAAGAAATCTTACAGTCAAATTCTGGTACCCAATCAATGTACACAGCCACGTCAGATAAGAAGTTGCTGTGGTCTTTTGTTTAAGGATAGTAATACTCTCACCAATCCAACATTTTGTTTGCCCTACCTACGATAACAGTGGGGCATGATGTTTTCTGGTCTGAGCGTCCGTTAGTTCGTTCATCATTAGATTTAAGTTTTAAACGAAGTTGCAGTCCAATCAGTTAGAAACTTAGATCACATGTTCCCTTTGATGTGAACTTTCTAATTTAAATGCAAAATTAAAGTTTTGATTAAATTTCACGGTCCAGCAATCACGTAAAATGATAGTACGAGTGGGGCATCCGTGTACTATGAACTCATTCTTGTTTTCAACTATTACTCATGTTGAGAGCTTACTGCACAGTATGCATGATGTATATAAGTACACTGTTGAGCAACGTTCACTCAGAAGTTCCTCACTGTCTTTTTATCAACAGACAGTAACACAGTTTTCTCAAAGTGAAAGCGTACTGCACTGTGTGTGTTGGATGTATAAATACCTAGCAACGTCCAATCAGAAATTTATTTAATCTTTTTTTCATTTCGAAGAACATTACATATCATATCTCTTGTTAACAGTGTAGAAAACTGTATAAATACGCAGCCAAGTCACATTATACGAAACCACGTCAGATAACAGGCTACTCTGACCTTCTGATAAAGAGCAGTATTACGGTATAACCCAGACCTAGCAGACGTAACTTTCACCAATTCAACATGCGAAAGGGCACTGCACTCGTTGCAGGATATAAAAGTAAGCAGCCACAACGACTCAGTAGTTCCTTTTATCTGTTTTCAACAGACAGTAATACGCATGCCATATGCATATAGGTTTGCGCCATGTTTCATGTCAGAGCTCGCCACACTATAAACAAGTCCAAAGCAACGTCCATTCAGAAGTTGCACATTAAATAAGAAGCCTCGTGTAAGAGTCTTCATAGTCAACCCCTTGTACCCAATCCATGTAATTGAAGCTCCACAGTTTGTAATAATACACAGCGAGGCTTAATAAAAAAAACCTTATATTATAAGCCTGGTACCTTTATAAATAATTATATTACATTTAATGCCTAGTGTTTAGAGTGTACCACGCTGTGTAGTATGCATGCAAGCAGCCCTGTCATATTAAAACTTCCTTTGATCACTCGTCAATGTAGAGTTATACCTTCGTCGTCAAGTCGCAGTCGTTTGACTTATTTCTCGTACTGAAAGAGTACTGCGCTGAGTATTAGTAGGATGTATAAGTACCTAGCCACGTCCAATTAGAAGTTCATTTTATATTTTTTTAAACTAAAAAACATTACATATAATGTTTCTTGTTTAGAGTGCACTTCACTGTGTTAAGTGTATAAATTCACAGCTTAGTCATGTCACAAGTCACTGGAACTGTCAATTTGAAGTAAATCTTGAATGTCATACAATTTATATGCCTTATAGTCTCTTTAAGATTTACCACCATTTTAATCTACGTATTTGAACAAAGTACAGCCATTTAACACAATACTCTTACACAAGTTACACGTGTTATTTATCAGTGTCGAAAGATATATAAACTCAACTACAACAGTGAAATTTCTATGATCATAATATTTTATCATGGATTCACACGAACAGCACGTAGACAATTATAAATTGCAAAACGCTGTTTCATCTCTTTTGAATGAAACACGCTACCGGTGCTCTGTTATAAGTGATTTCAATCTTCCATCAGATTATCTAATGGCTGATATCAAATTACCTGCTAAAAAGAAAAAAGGTCGAACTGGTTCTAGTTCTAGATCCAAAAGAAATAAAGACAAAGAGCGCAAAAGAAAGCAGAGAGCACTATTAAAAAACGAAGTATTGAAAGATGATCCAGTGAAAACTTCAGCTACCCGATTTCAAACTTTATATAAAACCAGTTTAACTTACAGAGAGAAGAAATTGGCATATAGCAAAGACAAATACAACATTAATGTACCATATAAAACAGCAAAGAAACTTGCTTTAAAGAAAAAATATAAATCCGATATCCAATTTAAAGAATCACGAAAAGATTGTATTAAGAATAAATACAAATTAAACAGTCTATTTAAACAAGAACACAAAGACAGAATTAATAAGAAATATCATACAAGTGTTCTATATCGAAAAGCACGTACAGACTATATTAAGAATAAATACCAGTCAAACATTTCATTTCGACAATATCAGAAAAATTACATTAAGAACAAATACAAGGCAGACATTTCATTTAAGCAAGGGCAGAAGGATTACAGTACGAATAAATACAGATTGAACAATCAATTCAAATTAGCTATTAAAAAAGCCAGGGCTGAAAGGTATGCTTGTGACATTGACTTTAAACATAAAGTTAAAGCATTAAATCTTCTCAGATATAGACAAAATGTATTAGTCAGAGAGAAGTGCAAGAGAAGGCAGCTTGAACTATACAGACGGGAGTTACAGTATAGAGAAAAGAAAATTTCTCTAGCACAAGCGAGACGTTTAAAAAGTGGAAATAATATTGCTGCATGGTTTAAACAGCAAGTACGAGATGGTCCGATATACATTTGCTCTGTGTGTATCAAGATAAAGTTCAGAAAGCAAGTTGTTCAATTAGACACGCAAAAATATTTAAAGAAGGGCAAAGAAAGTGCTGCATTGGCGAATCGGTGTATCACTTTTGAATTTAAATCTGCTTGTACACCTGATTGTCCAATCAAATGTGAAACAATAAACCACAAACTATGGATATGTTACACTTGTCACCATCATCTCATTAAGAGTGAAGTCCCAGCAGATGCAAGAGCAAATGGCTTACAGCTAACGCCTATTCCAGATGTATTGAAAGCTCTGAATTTATTGGAAAAACAGCTAATTTCTCAACGAATACCGTTTATGAAACTTGTGCAACTGCCAAAAGGGAATCAGAGAGGCATTATTGGCCCATGTGTTTCAATACCAACAGACATTCAAAAGACGGTAAATATACTTCCTCGTTCTGAAGATGAAACACAGCTTGTCCGGTGTAAACTGAAAAGAAAGCAATCATATGTGGGTTATAGTCAGTATGCATTTATCAGTACCAAAAAGATATGCAAAGCTCTGGAATATTTGAAAGAATGCAACCCATTTTACAAGGACACATCAGTAAATAACACATGGCAGGATGGATTTTCTCAAGATTTTGAAGAGTTGACAACGGCCGATGAGGATGATGAAAGTAATCCTCAATTTTTTGAAAGACCGGACATCAAAATGCAACAAAGTGAAGAAGACCCACAAGCTGAAGAAGATCAGAATGTAAAAGACAGAGGCTTTCCATCAGACACGTGTCTACAGCCTGTAGACATAGGACAGGAGATATTGGACCAACACTTTGATGACATTTTTTGTGTTGCTCCAGGTGAAGGTAGTACCCCAGTTAGCATGATGCAAGAAGAAGGCAATGAGGCGATGTCTTTCCCTGCACAGTTTCCAAAAGGATCTTTTGGATCATATGATAACAAAAGACAGGTTCACCTCACAAGATTAAGGTACTTTCATACTAGACTCCTTAGTGGAGACAAGAGATTTTCCAGTGATTCGGCATACATTTTTTATGCACAATACCTCTCCGAACTGGAACAAGTCATCTCCAAAGTGTCCATAGCGCTTCGAAAGAGTACTGTGAAAGATATAACCGGTAATGCCATAACAGCAAGCAGTTTAACCGATAGAAATCAGCTGAAAAGTCTGTTGAGTTCAGATCAAGGGTATAAGTTTTTAACTCCAATTCGAGGAACCCCACCATATTGGCAGAGTGCATTGAAGGATCTATTGGCTACTGTTCGTCAACTTGGGATTCCTACGTGGTTCGCAACATTTTCAGCTGCAGATATGAGATGGACAGAAGTTCTACAATTACTCATTGAGCAACAGAAAAGTGAGCACAAGTTGGAAGATCTTGACTGGACTGGTAAATCAGAAGTATTGAGGAATAATCCCGTAATGAATGCCGTCATGTTTGACCACAGATTTCATACCTTCCTGAAAGATATCATAATTAAACGTAAAATAATTGGAAATGTAAAAGACCATTTCCATAGGATAGAATTTCAACAACGTGGCTCTCCTCACACTCACTGTCTCTTCTGGATTGAGGATGCACCAGTGATTGATACGGATGATGACAAGACAGTGTGTGATTTTGTAGATAAATATGTCACTTGTCAAATACCAGATAAAACAGTTGACCCAGAGCTCCATTCAATAGTAAGCAGTGTTCAGCAGCACAGTAAAAACCACTCAAAGTCTTGTCAAAAAAAGGGAACCACCTGTAGGTTTAATTTTCCCCGCCCCCCTTCAGAAAAAACTTTTATATCTAGACGTCAAAGCCTAACAGATCCATCAATAAAAAAGTCTCCGCAACAAATGAAGGATTATGCCCAATTTATTTTACACAAACTTTGGACCGTTTTACATGACGAGCATTTGGAAAATGTAACAACTCAACATTTGTTTCATGCTGCTGGAATCACACAAGAAGAGTTTGAGGATGCCTCAAATATTCTAACCAAGAGGAACAGTGTCACTTTGGTACGTACCCCGTCTGACTTATGGATAAACCAGTACAATCCTGATCTCCTACGTTGTTGGAATGCTAACATGGATATACAATTCATCACAGATGTTTATGCATGTGTCGTATATATTATTTCGTATATTTCCAAAGCAGAGAGAGAGATGGGAGTAGTTTTGCAAAATGCAAGCAAAGAGGCAGCTGAAGGCAACTGTGATGCACAGCAGGCAATGAAAAAGATCGGGGGAGCGTACTTTAGACAACGTGAAGTCAGTGCACAGGAAGCTGTTTATAGAGTGTGTGGTCTTCATCTAAAAGAATGTTCAAGAAAGGTACAGTTTGTTCCTGTTGGTGACAATCCAATAAAAATGAGTCTTCCGTTACATGTTATTCAAATGAAAGCTAACCAACTTGATGAGAACAATATTTGGATGCCGTCTCTATATGACAGATATAAAGCAAGACCAGCTGAAATTGTCTTTGAAAATGTCTGTTATGCATCATTTTGTTCTGAATACTATGTTCTATCTGCCTCCCAAATACCTAAAAATCCTAAAAAATCTCAAGTTTATAAGTTACAGAATGATTTAGGTTCAATCAAAAAACGTTCCAGGACTGATTCGGCAGTTATTAAATATCCCCGATTTTCATCAGAAAAATACCCCGAATTGTTTTTTCAGTCTAATCTTCAGCTGTTTCTTCCTCACAGAACAGAAGATCAATTAAAACCACTGCAGTTCAAGACATATGAGGAAATGTATTTAAATGGAGCGGTATTAATACCACCAGAAACAGAACTGAAAAATGTTAAATCCATTGTTGATGTGAACAGACAAATGTTTGAAAAAGAGGCTGAAGCCTTGGATGAAGCAGAGGAGATGTTACTAGCTGATGGACCCCAGGAAGATGCGTGGGCTCTGATTGCTCCTGAGACAGAGGCAGAACGATTAGAAGGACAACAGGACAGACAACAGATAAATGAAGAAGACAGTGTTGAAATTCCCGAATTAGACATTGCAACCAAAAAAAGTCAACAAGGCAATGATATTGAAATAAGACAAACCGTATGTCCTGCTCCCCAAATAAAAACTTTCATGCAACAACTTAATAAAGAACAAAAAGACGTGTTTTATAGAACAAGGCAATGGTGTATAGACAAGGTGAATGGCAAAAACCCTGAACCATTCAAAGTCTTTATTAATGGAGGTGCGGGAACAGGAAAGAGTCACTTAATAAAATGCATGTTTTATGAAATGACTAAAATTTTATCGACAATTTCCACCAATCCTGATGATATTGTTGTCCTTTTAACTGCTCCGACAGCAACTGCTGCCTTTAATATTGGAGGTACTACACTACATCAAGCTTTTGCACTGCCACAATCATTACCATTTCCGTATATGTACCTGCGAGATGATTCAGTTAACAAACTTCGTTCAAAGCTGCAAAGTCTGTGCATTTTGATAATTGACGAAATCTCTATGGTTGGTCAGCGAACACTCTTGTATATAAATGAGAGATTGAGACAAATCAAACAGAGCGGAAATTCACCTTTTGGCAATATATGTTTAATTGCAGTGGGAGATTTTTTCCAGTTGCCACCGGTTAAACAGAAATGCCTTTATGATATAAGACCAGAAAGCTCCTTTCCACTTTGGAGTTCTAACTTTTCCTTAGTAGAGCTTAAACAGGTCATGCGTCAGAAAGACGATTTGGTTTTTGCCAATTTATTGAACCGCTTGAGAGTAAAAACAAAAGATCAGCATATATCTTTAAGAGACGAAGCCCTCTTAAAATCGTGTGAACATCATACAATTCCCCCTGAAACGCTTCATATTTTTGGAACTAATAAGGAGGTTGATTTACACAACAACCAACTTATCGAATCAATTTGTAAATTCACTCAAACTATATGTGCACAAGATTACGATAGACATCCTCAGACAGGTAAACTAACACAGAAAGAGCAGCCATATGATACATCACATGATTATTTACCAGCACATTTAATTGTAGGACCGAAAGCAAGGGTAATGCTCATCAGAAATGTGGACGTGGCATGCGGTTTAGTAAATGGAGCAATGGGAACTATAACTGAAGTTTTACCACCAAAACGGGGTTTGTCTATGCCCCAAGGAGTAATGGTTCTTTTCGACAATGAGAGTATTTGCCCAGATAAAACATCATTCAGACCTAAACATCAGCCTATCATGATTACCAAGTTTGAGGAAAATCTCCCCAAAAAAGCTGTCAGGTTTCAGTTTCCACTCCGATTGGCTTGGGGCTGCACCATTCATAAAGTACAAGGTTTAACTACTGATGCAGCTGTTGTGTCTCTCAAGAACATATTTGCTCCTGGTATGTCCTATGTTGCTCTTAGCCGTGTGACATCAATGGCAGGACTAACCATAAAAGATTTTGATGAAAAACACATCTACTGTAATGAGCAGATCTGTAAGGCTCTCAAACTAATGCCTCTATATTTGACAGTTACAGACCAACCCATACAGCAAAATAATATGGTAATACTCCTTCACAACATACAAGGGTTAATCCCGCATATTAATGACATTAGATCCAATTCAGACATTTTATCTGCAAACTTTGTTTGTTTGACAGAAACATGGCTGGAAAAGGAAACGCAACCATGTTTGAAAGGTTTTAACTTTTTGCATAAGGACAGATTTTCATCATATCCATCACAGAAAAATGTTTTCAAACAATTAAAACGCAAAACACACGGTGGTGTCGGAATTTATATTGGAAACGACCAACAGTGCTGTCCAATCACACTTGAATCGGTGAACATGGAATGTATAGTGATATTCATCAAGGAGATTAATACAAATGTAGTCCTTATTTATAGAACGGAAACCTACTCTTCATCTGTGTTTCTAGAGGAATTACATGAATTGCTTTTTTCTCTACCTCAGGAAAATGAAAATACTTCAACAATAGTTTTAGGGGATTTTAATCAGGATATTCTGAAGAAAAATTCCTCCATAGAACAGTTTATGGCAAAACAAGGGTTTGCACAAATAGTTACCAATCCAACAACAGATGGAGACACACTTATTGACCATGTCTACCTCCATGGAAATTTACAGATTTCTGTAAAAGTTATTCAGACTTACTATAGTTACCATAACATAGTGTCATTGAATATTAAAATGCCCATGTAAATCAACTCCCAAAATCGGCAGGTTTCTATTGTTTGGTTGCAAAAAAAGTACTTAAGTTTTAGAAAGTTTGTTGAGTACCGTGGTAAAACTAATACAAGAACAGTGAATACATTGTTCCCTTTACCATCTCCAGGATTGAAATGTAAATGTTTTACCATGTTCTGAACGAAACCAATATATTTGTACTTACCTTTGATGTATCTAATGTTTTTGACATCCTTTGTATATACTTTACCATCTTTTAACGGCTACAACAGTAAATACATTGTTCCCTTGACCAAAATGAGGTTGGGTATGTAAATAATGATTTCCTTATGTTTTACCATGTTCTGAATGAAACCAGTTTATTCGTACTTACCTTTGATGTACATAATGTTTTTGACATCCTTTGTTTATACTTTACTATCTTTTAACGGCTACAAGAACAGTAAATTCATTGTTCCCTTGACCAAAATGAGGTTGGGGATGTAAATAATGATTTCCTAATGTTTTACCATGTTCTGAATGAAACCAGTTTATTCGTTCTTACCTTTGGTGTACATAATGTTTTTGACATCCTTTGTTTATACTTTACTATCTGTTAACGGCTACAAGAACAGTAAATACATTGTTCCCTTGACCAAAATGAGGTTTGGGATGTAAAAAATGATTTCCTAATGTTTTACCATGTTCTGAATGGAACTAGTTTATTCGTTCTTACCTTTGATGTACATAATGTTTTTGACATCCTTTGTTTATACTTTACTATCTTTTAACGGCTACAAGAACAGTAAATACATTGTTCCCTCTACCAACAAGGTTGGGGATGTAAATAATGATTTCCTAATGTTTTACCATGTTCTGAATGAAACTAGTTTATTCGTACTTACCTTTGATGTATATAATGTTTTTGACATCCTTTTTATATAATTTACCATCTTTTAACGGCTACAAGAACAGTAAATACATTGTCCCCTTCACCAAAATGAGGTTGGGGATGTAAATAATGATTTCCTAATGTTTTACCATGTTCTGAATGAAACAAATATATTCGTACTTACCTTTGATGTACATAATGTTTTTTTTTCTGTTGGCTATATTTTACCATCTTTAAACGACTGATTTGACATCTAAATGAATTGTTCTCTTTACAAAATCAAGGTTTGAAATGTAAATAACATTTTTAAAACTATTTACCAAGTTGAATGTCTTCATTGCGTTCAGTGCCCGGTGGATCTCTTCGTACTCACTTTTCATGTAAATAATGTTTTTGATTTCTTTTGTTTATATTTTATTTTACCATGTTTGAACGGCTACCAAAACACTGACGACATTGCCCCCTTCATCAAATGATGTTGGGGATGTACATAATGATTTCCTAATGTTTTACCATATTCTGAATGAAACCAATATATTCGTACTTACCTTTCATGTACATAATGTAGTTATTTTCTGTTGGCTATATTTTAACATGTTTAAACGACTGCTTTAACAACTAAATGAATTGTTCTCTTTACCAAATCAAGGTTTGAAATGTAAATATTATTTTTGATACTATTTTCTAAAGTCTTCACTGCGTTCAGCGCCCATGGTATCTCTTTGTACTCAGTTTTGATGTACATACTGTTTTAGATTTTTTTGGTTCATATTCTACCATGTTTTAACAGCTACAAGAACAGCTACTACAGTGTTCCCTTAACCAAATTGAAGTTGGGGATGTAAATAATGATTTCCTTATGTTTTACCATGTTCTGAACGAAACCAATATATTCGTACTTACCGTTCATGTACATAAATTATGTTCTTATTTTCTGTTTGCTATATTTTACCATCTTTTAACGACTGCTTTAACACATTACTTTATTGTTCTCTTGGTCAAATCAAGGTTGCCAATGTAAATATCATTTTAGAAACTATTTTCTAACGTCTTCACTGTATTAAGTACCCTGTGGATTACTTCGTACTCCGCTTTGATGTAAATAATGTTTTTGTTTTCATTTCCTAATGTTTTACCATGTTCTGAATGAAACCAGTTTATTCGTACTCTAATACCTTTGATGTATATAATGATTTTGTTATCATTTCCTAATGTTTTACCGTGTTCTGAACGAAACCAATATATTCATACTTTCCTTTGATGTACATAATGTTTTTCACATCATTTGTATATTTTTTACCATCTTTTAACGCTACAACAGTAAACACATTGTTCCCTTCACCAAATTGAGGTTGAGGATGTAAATAATGATTTCCTAATGTTTTACCATGTTCTGAATGAAACCAGTTTATTCGTTCTTACCTTTGATGTATATAATGTTTTTGACATCCTTTTAATATAATTTACCATCTTTTAACGGCTACAAGAACAGTAAATACATTGTTCCCTTGACCAAATTTAGGTTGGGGATGTAACTGATGATTTCCTCATGTTTTACCATGTTCTGAATGAAACCAGTTTATTCGTACTTACCTTTGGTGTATATAATGTTTTGACATCCTTTGTTTATACTTTACTATCTTTTAACGGCTACAAGAACAGTAAATAAATTTTTCCCTTCACCAAAATGAGGTTGGGATGTAAATAATGATTTCCTAATGTTTTACCATGTTCTGAATGAAACCAGTTTATTCGTACTTACCTTTGGTGTACATAATGTTTTTGACATCCTTTGTTTATACATTACTATCTTTTTACGGCTACAAGAACAGTAAATAAATTGTTCCCTTCACCAAAATGAGGTTGGGATGTAAATAATGATTTCCTAATGTTTTACCATGTTCTGAATGAAACCAGTTTATTCGTACTTACCTTTGATGTATATAATGTTTTAGACATCCTTTGTTTATACTTTACCATCTTTTAACGGCTACAAGAACAGTAAATACATTGTTCCCTTCACCAAAATGAGGTTGGGGATGTAAATAATGATTTCCTAATGTTTAAGGTTCCATGTTCTGAATAAAACCAGTTTATTCGTTCTTACCTTTGGTGTATATAATGTTTTTGACATCCTTTGTATATACTTTTCCATCTTTTAACGGCTACAAGAACAGTAAATACATTGTTCCCTTCACCAAAATGAGGTTGGGGATGTAAATAATGATTTCCTAATGTTTAACCATTTTCTGAATGAAACCAGTTTATTCGTTCTTACCTTTGATGTACATAATGTTTAGGACATCTTTTTTATATAAGTTACCATCTTTTAACGGCTGCAAAAACAGCCAACACATTATTCCCTTCACCAAAATGAGGTTGGGGATGTAAATAATGATTTCCTTATGTTCTGAATGAAATCAATATATTCGTACTTACCTTTCATGTACATAATGTTGTTATTTTCTGTTGGCTATATTTTACCATCTTTAAACGACTTTTTTAACACATAAATGAATTGTTCACTTTTCAAAATAAAGGTTTGAAATGTCAATGACATTTTAAAAAATATTACCAGTTGAATGTGTTCAGTGCCCGGTGGATCTCTTCGTACTCACCTTTTTAATGTACATAATGTTTTTGACATCCTTTGTATATACTTAACCATGTTTTAACGGCTACAAGAACAGAAAATACCTTGTTCCCTTCACCAAATCGAGGTTTGGGATGTTAACATAATGATATCGTTTTCATATTCTAATGTTTAACCATGTTCCGTACGAAACAAGTATATTTGTACTGACTTGATGTAAATAATGATTTTGATTACCTTTGTATATACTGTACAATCTTCTAAAGGCTGTTACAACATTGAATACATGGTTCATTTCACTAAATTGAGGTTCCTAATATAAATGATGATATCGTTTCAATTTCCTAATATTTTTTTGTAGTTACAAAGATGATAATTTGCATGTGTGGATGCACTCTTTGACTTTGGATTTTTCTAAATGGTTGCCGCTTGCCTGGCAGTAGGGGAAGGGTGCCATCCGCTATTGCTTGCAATGGCAAATCTAGTTATGGCACCCTCAACGGAGTTGGGGTGACGTATTGTTATTCTACGTTTCTTTTTTTTCTTATTTTTCTTGCAACAAATTTTGTCCGCGCGATTTCTCTAAATCCAATGGACCAAAGATGATGGAACTTTACTATATTAAAGACTCCCATGTGCTGTGTTGCAGGAAGCATGGAATGGTTCAAGATGGCTACCGTTACCATGGAAACAGAACAAATGTGAAAAATTCAAGTTTTGGGTTTTGGTGAACTGTTTGGATATGCTTTAACTCAGAATTATTATATTTTAATACAATGTAAGTGCCAACTTTATACAGGTGTTCGATGATTTTGGCACTCATTGGAACTACTATGTTGCCATGGAAACTACTCCAAAAATTTCAAAAATCTCAAAATGTTCCAAACTTAATGAAACTTCACAGTAACGATGAGCAACATTGGAAGATGTGGAATTTGGCGTTGGAATTTCCAAAATATCTGTTGTTACCATGAAAACAATGCAAAAAGGTCAAAACTTTGAATTTTCACAGAACATTCCAGAACATCAATGTTAAATTTATTCTAGAGACATTAAATGGTATATGATGGTATATATGATTATGGTGAGAACAAATTGCAGCAGCAGGTTGACTTTGGAATTTTCAAAATGGCCGCCGTTACCATGGAAACAGCAAAAATACGGAAAACTTCAAAATGCTTCAAATTTATTGAAACTTATAACAAATGTTGCTTAGATAATGTAGACTTGACTTTTGAGTTTGGAATTTCCAAAATGGCCGCCGTTACCATGGAAATTTCAAAAATTTCAAAATGCTCCAAAATTGATGAAACTTTACGACAATGTGAATAGACATCTGTAAATGCGGTATTTCACATCGGAACTTTCAAAATGGCTGCCGCTCACCTGGAAATAGGGGAAGGGTGCCATCCGCTATTGCTTGCAATCGCAAATCTAGTTTTTATTATTTTTCTTCCACACATTTTGTCCAGAAGATTTCTGGAAATCCAATGGACCAAAGTTGATGGAACTCTACCATATTGAGGACCCTTAGATAAGGAGTTGCAGGCACCATGGAATGGTTCAAGATGGCTGCCGTTTCCATGGAAACTTCAAAAATGTGAAAAATTTTCAAAATTCAAAATTCTTCATTATAAGACCCAAGTGGATGAAACTTTGTGGAAGTGTTACCTGATATGCCTAGATGTGCATGCAATATCAAGAGGTTCCAAAATGGCCGCCATTGTCATGGAAACAAGGCGAAAGTTTAACATTGACCGTATGGGAAAACACATAAAAGCTACATTTTCTTGAAGAATATAGCATCAATCCCAATGAAACTGTATAGATATGTAACATGGCATGTACCAATGTGGCACCTGTCTTTGGAATTTTGGAAATGGTAACTGTTACCATGGAAACAGCAAAAATTTCAAAAATTTCAAAATGCTCCAAACGAGATGAAATTTTGCAACAATGTTAATTGGCATGTGTATATGTTATCTTTGACTTTGGATTTTTCAAAATGGCTGCCGCTCACCTGGCAATGGGGGAAGGGTGCCATCCGTTATTGCTAGCAATTACAAATCTAGTTTTTCTTATTATTATGGCACCCTCAACGGAGTTGGGGTGACGTATTGTTATTGTACGTTTCTTTTTTTCCTTATTTTTATTATTCTTCTTCAACACATTTTGTCCACACAGTTTCTCGGAATTGTATGGACCAATGTTGATGGAACTATACCATAATGTGGACCAGCATATGAAGTTGTGCACCTGACTGGAATGGTCAAGATGGCTGCCGTTTCCATGGAAACTGCAAAAATCCGAAAATATTCAAAGTGTTCCAAACTGGAAGAAACTCCACAGGAATGGTAATTGGCATGAGATGATTTGCAGTTTGACTTTGGAATTTCCAAAATGGCTGCCGTTACCATGGAAACAGCTCAAATATAAAAAAATCTAACTCTTTCGTTATAACATCCAGCTGGATGAAACTTTATGAAAATGTTCTCCAGTATGCCAAGATGTCAAGACAATATATGGATAGTTCAAAATGGCCGCCGTTGTCATGGAAACTGGGGCCAAGTTTTGCATTGACCCTATGGAAAAATGCATAAAATCAGCATTTTCTCAGAGAGTAGTGCACCAAAGTCAATGAAACTGTATTGATATATAACATGACATGTATATAACATGACATGTGGCAATGAGATGTACGCTTTTAGAATTTTGGAATTATCTACTGTAACCATGGTTGCAGCACAAATGTTCAAAATTTCCAAAAAAAATTAAGTGCTGCAAACTTGATGAAACTTTACAGGAATAGTGACTGACATGTGCGGAGTTGCATTTTGAAGTTGGAATTTCCAAAATGGCCGCCGTAACCATGGAAACAGCAAAATTGTCCAAAATTTCAAAATATTCAAAATGCTGCAAACTCGATGAAACTTTACAGGAATGGTAATTGACATGTGCGGAGTTGCATTTTTAAGTTGGAATTTCAAAAATGGCCGCCGTAACCATGGAAACAGCAAAATTGTCCAAAATTTCAAAATAATCAAAATGCTGCAAACTGGATGAAACTTTACAGGAATGGTAATTGACATGTGTAGAGTTGCATTTTGAAGTTGGAATTTTCAAAATGGCCGCCGTAACCATGGAAACAGCAAAAATGTCAAAATTTTAAAAATGCTCCAAACATAATGAAACTTTACAAAAATGATATTTTGCATGTGAAGATGTACTCTATGACTTTGCAATTTTCAAAATGGCTGTCGCTCGCCTGGCAATGGGGGGAGGGTGCCATCCGCTGACTTTGGAATGGTCAAGATGGCTGCCGTTTCCATGGAAACTGCAAAAATCCGAAAATATTCAAAGTGTTCCAAACTGGAAGAAACTCCACAGGAATGGTATCTGGCATGAGATGATTTGCAGTTTGACTTTGGAATTTCCAAAATGGCTGCCGTTACCATGGAAACAGCTATATATCAAAAATGCTAACTCTTTCATTATAACATCCAGCTGGATGAAACTTTATGAAAATATGACCCAGTATGCCAAGATGTCAAAACAATATTTGGATAGTTCAAATTGGCCGCCGCTGTCATGGAAACTGGGGACAAGTTTTGCATTGACCCTATAGAAAAATGCATAAAATCGGCATTTTTTCAAAGGGTATTGCTTCAAAGTAAATCAAACTGTATGGATATATAACATGACATGTGGCAATGAGGTGTGTGCTTTTAGAATTTTGGAATTATCTACTGTAACCATGGTTGCAGCACAAATGTTCAAAATTTCAAAAACATTAAAGTGCTACAAGCTGGATTAAACTTTACAGGAATGGTAACTGGCATAGGCAGACTTGCATTTTTAAGTTGGAATTTTCAAAATGGCCACTGTAACTATGGAAACAGCAAAAATCCGAAAATATTCAAAGTGTTC
Organism: Mytilus edulis; assembly: GCF_963676685.1. Classification (NCBI taxonomy): domain Eukaryota; kingdom Metazoa; phylum Mollusca; class Bivalvia; order Mytilida; family Mytilidae; genus Mytilus; species Mytilus edulis. The sequence continues at coordinate 6,046,272 of NC_092348.1, forward strand.
AAAACTGGATGAAACTTAACAGAATAGTAACTGCCTTAGGGAGAGGTGTATTTTGAACTTGGAATTTTCAAAATGGCTGCCGTAACCATGGAAACAGTTAAAATGTGAAAAATGCTAGATCTTCCACTATAAGGCTCAACTGGATGAAACTTTATTGTAATGTTACCAAAATTCGTTCTTATGTTGTACTGTTACAACACTGTCTAAGGTTTAGGGAAGGGTTGATATCCCACCAACAAGTTTAAATCCAACATATTTCTGTATGGACGTGCATGTACAAAGTCAGGAGCCTGTAATTAACTGGTTGGTTGCCGTTCGTTTGTGTATTAATAAGACCGTTGGCCTTTAGTTTTGTCGTTAAACTTTTGTATATTTATTAGGCCGTAAGTTTTCTAGTGTGCTTTGTTTCAAAATTGCTCTTCACTCACCTGATCACCTAACGTTAACATTCCTGGTCAACACATACATGTCTGTTATTTTAGAAATTGAAAATTGCTCTTCACTCACATGATCACCTAAGGTTTACTTTCCTGGTCAAAATCATCTTCGCTAGCCAAGGGTTACGATCCACTCCCGCTCTCTTCACCCTTTGCGGATTGAGAAAATATTTCGGAGACACAAGGTAAGGATTTTTATTGGTTGCAGTAGAAACTCGCTGCATCCAATCAAAAGGCGCCTATAACATGATCACGTGTAAATGTAGAAAGTGTTTGTAAACAATTGCCACGTGTTTATTGTGCAACAAGTCTTTACATCACTAAACATACGACTATATTTAGTGACAACTTGAATGTTTTTAATCAACTAATAGAAGTTCCTGTGTATGTTTCATGCACAAATGCATGAATGTTGACGTATATTTTCGTTTCCGGCTTTGCCAAGTGGGTAGAATCTAGACTCTACCGTGTTTTACCTCCAAATTGAAGAGTTCAAGTGCTACCATTGGTCAAGAATAATGTATTCGGAATGGGCGTGACTTTAATCTTCCGATAGATGGCGCAACATTGATATCACAAATGTTGGCTCAATCTGCCAAGGGTGAAGAGAGCGGGAGTGGATCGTAACCCTTGGCTAGCGAAGATGGGTCAAAATTTACCTGCCTGTAATTTTAGAAATTGAAAATTGCTCTTCACTCACCTGATCACCTAAGGTTAACTTTCCTGGTCAGAACTTACGTGCCTGTAATTTTAGAAATTGAAAATTGCTCTTCACTCACCCGATCACCTAACGTGAACTTTCCTGGTCAAGACTTACATGCCTGCAATTTTCAAGACCGGTAGGCTAAGAGTTTTACATTCAGCTAACACAAGTGGTTGAAGATCTTCTGGTGACTTTCTGTAAAACCCTTTAAATCAGTTTTTAAGTGCAGGATGTATAAGTACTAAGCCACATTCACTCAGATACTCGTCGATTTGCAGTTCGTGTTAACTTGACTCTTAATACAATTTGAAACTCTTGAGATATTGAAATTTGTTCGAGATCTGAACCCCTTTCATGCCTGTCATTTAAGAAATTGAAAATTGTTCTTCACTCATCTGATCACCTAACGTTAACTTTACTGGTCAAACCTTACATGCCTGCAATTTTCAAGACCGGTAGGCTAAGAGTTTTACATTCAGCTAACACAAGTGGTTGAAGATCTTCTGGTGACTTATTGTAAAACACTTTAAATCAGTTTTTTAGTGCAGGATGTATAAGTACTAAGCCCCATGCACTGAGATACTCGTCGATTTGCTGTTCGTTCTAGCTTGACTCTTATCACAATTTGAAACTCTTGAGATATTGAAATTTGCTCGAGATCTGAACAACTTACATGACTGTCATTTTAGAAATTGAAAATTGCTCTTCATTCACCTGATTAACTAACGTTAACTTTCCTTGTCAAAACTTACATACCTGCAATTTTAGTAATTGAAAACTGCTCTTCACTCACCTGATCACCTAACTTTAATTTTCCTGGTCAAACCTTACATGCCTGCAATTTTCAAGACCGGTAGGATAAGAGTTTTACATTCAGCCAACACAAGTGGTTGAAGATCTTCTGGTGACTTTCTGTAAAACCCTTTAAATCAGTTTTTAAGTGCAGGATGTATAAGTACTAAGCCACATGCACTCAGATACTCGTCGATTTGCAGTTCGTGCTTGTTTGACTCTTAACACAATTTGAAACTCTTCAGATATTGAAATTTGCTCGAGATCTGAACCCTCCTAACATTAAAGACTATTAAAGTTCCTGCTCAAAATCTACCTGCCTGTAATTTTTAAGACCGACAAGCTCATAGTTTTACGATAATCTATAACGAGAGGTTGATTTTTATCTTTAAATGAAATCCGTTCGAGTAGTTTTTTTTTAATGTACAGGACGTATAAATACAAACCCACATCCACTCTGAAACCTGAATATTTTGAATTCGTGTGAGTGGCACTGTTTGATCTCAACAATAATTTGTTAAACTTAAGAAAATAAAACTTGCTCCTAACTCATCTTAATACGTCTACGTTCCTGGTCAAATCTTACATGCCTGTTATTTTAGAAATGGAAAATTGCTCTTCACTCACCTAATCACCTAACGTTAACTTTCCTGGTCAAAACTTACATGCCTGTAATTTTAGAAATTGAAAATTGCTCTTCACTCACCTAATCAACTTACGTTAACTTTCCTGGTCAAATCTTACATGCCTGTAATTTTAGAAATCGAAAATTGCTTCTCACTCACTTGACGTTAACTTTCCTGGTCAAATCTTACATGCCTGTAATTTTAGAAATCGAAAATTGCTCCTCACTCACCTGACGTTAACTTTCCTGGTCAAACCTTACATGCCTGTAATTTTAGAAATCGAAAATTGCTCCTCACTCACCTAACGTTAACTTTCCCGGTCAAACCTTACATGCCTTTAATTTTCAAGACCGGTAGTCAGAGAGTTTTACATTCAGCTTACACAAGTGGTTGAAGATCTTCTGGGGACCTTCTGTAAAACCTTTTAAATCAGTTTTTAAGTGCAGGATGTATAAGTACTAAGCCACATGCACTCAGATACTCGTCGATTTGCAGTTCGTGTTAGCTTGACTCTTAATACAATTTGAAACTCTTAATACAATTTGAAACTCTTGCGATATAGAAATTTGCTCGAGATCTGAACCACTTACATGCCTGTAATCTTAGAAATTCAAAATTGCTCTTCACTCACCTGATCACCTAACGTTAACTTTTCTGGTCAAAATGTACATGCCTGTAGTTTTAGAAATTGAAAATTACTCTTTACTTACCTGATCACCTAACGTCAACTTTCCTGGTCAAAACTTACGTGCCTGTAATTTTAGAAACTGAAAATTGCTCTTCACTCACCTGATTATCTAACGTTAACTTTCCTGGTCGAAACTCACATGCCTGTAATTTTAGAAATTGAAAACTGCTCTTCACTCACCTGATCACCTAAGGTTTACTTTCCTGGTCAAAACTTACATGCCTGTAATTTTAGAAATTGAAAACTGCTCTTCACTCACCTGATCACCTAACTTTAATTTTCCTTGTCAAATCTTACATGTCTGTCATTTTCAAGACCGGTAGGCTAAGAGTTTTACATTCAGCTAACACAAGTGGTTGAAGATCTTCTGGTGACTTTCTGTAAAACCCTTTAAATCAGTTTTTAAGTGCAGGATGTATAAGTACTAGGCCACATGCACTCAGATACTCGTCGATTTGCAGTTCGTGCTTGTTTGACTGTTAACACAATTTGAAACTCTTGAGATATTGAAATTTGCTCGAGATCTGAACCCTCCTAACATTAAAGACTATTAAAAGAGGGACGAAAGATACCAAAGGGACAGTCAAACTCATAAATCTAAAACAAACTGACAACGCCATGGCTAAAAATAAAAAAGACAAACAGAAAAACAATAGTACACACGACACAACATAGAAAACTAAAGAATAAACAACACGAACCCCACCAAAAACTATTAAAGTTCCTGCTCAAAATCTACCTGCCTGTAATTTTTAAGACCGACAAGCTCATAGTTTTACGATAATCTATAACGAGAGGTTGATTTTTATCTTTAAATGAAATCCGTTCGAGTAGTTTTTTTTTGAATGTACAGGACGTATAAATACAAACCCACATCCACTCTGAAACCTGAATATTTTGAATTCGTGTGAGTGGCACTGTTTGATCTCAACAAAAATTTGTTAAACTTAAGAAAATAAAACTTGCTCCTAACTCATCTTAATACGTCTACGTTCCTTGTCAAAACTTACGTGCAATTTTAAGACAGATAATCTTATAATTTTACGCTAACAGGAACAATATAGGCTCAAGATCATCTGTCAAATTAGTCTAAAACTCGTTCTTTTCTTACAGTTGTTTTTAAGGGCAAGATGTATAGATACCAAGCCACATTCACTCACATGTATGACAATTTAGAATTCGTGTGCGTGACATCTTATTTGACTTTTAAAAACGATTATATATAAAATTAACTTGAGATATTGACTGATTGTGTTTTAATTGCGTTCATTTCAAGTTTGCATTTAAAAAGCTATTACCATACTGCCATAAATTTAATCCCATTCTTATTTTTTTTTTTTTTATCTACTTATTTTTACCTTTCACCCTTGGATTTTATCATTTTAATCCTTTAATTTATTAAACATTTGATAGAATTGTCTCATAAAAAAGGATCAAAACTGTTTTTTAAATCATAAACTCTAACCTAGGTAGAATCATAAATGATGTAAAAAGCACATAATTTTAAACAATTGTTTTTAAAATTCAGTTTTACCTGTATATAAGGTTTTATAAACTCGAACACCACACCATACTGTAAATATTTTAAAACCATATATCCCCAAGTGGGAGTGCTCCGATATATAACGGAGGAAACTACCTGAACAGAACAGAACATCTACAAGGATTTGCCACAGGAACCTTTAACTAATCTTGAAAAGCATACAATTTATAAATCGAAATTTCCAGGTAGAAAATTTAGCTATTTTATTCTATATTCTTCAGTAGATAAGCGTCATTTAAGCCAATGAAGTTGAACAAGATGGAGCCATTTTATTATATACAGTATATAACATGATATCCTGCAGTTTTTACATTAAAACCAAATTTGAATTTTGATTTTTTAAATTAAAAGACAATTTTTAACATGGAGTCACATGAACAAAACGCTGATAAATTTAAATTGCAAAAGGCTGTTGCAGTTTTATTGGACGAAACACGATACCAATGCACCCTTATTCGTGATTTCGATCTTCCATCAGACTTTTGTATGCAAGATATCAAAATACCAGCAAAGAGGAAATCACGGAAAGCTAATTATAGATCCAAAAGACAGAAAGATAAAGAACGAAAGAGAACGGAGAGAGCTGGAATTACACACAAAGCGTCAAAGGAAGATGTTGAGCACACATCATCTACACGATTTCAAACATATTACAAACAAAATTCAAGATTCAAGGACAATAAATTGGCTTACAGTAGAGAACAATACAGCAGTAATATTCCATATAAAACAGCAAAGAAACTTGCTTTTAAAAAGAAATATAAATCTGATCTTCAGTTTAGAGAAGCACGTAAGGATTTAATCAAGAGCAAGTACAAATCAAGCACTCTGTTTCAAAAAGCACAAAAGGATTACGTAAAGAATAAATACAAATCCAACAAACAGTTTCGAGAAGAACATAAAGATAAAATTAATAAAAAATACCAATCTATTATTCCATTCCAACAAGCGCGTAAAGATTACATTAAAAACAAATACAAAGCAAATATTTCCTTTCAACAAGCACAGAAGGATTACAGTAAGAAATACAGATTGAATTATAAATTCAAACTAGCCGTTAATAAAGCCAAAGCAGAAAGATATGCTAGTGACATCGCCTTTCACCTAAAAGTGAAAACATTAAACCTTCTGAGGTATAGACATAATGTTTTATTCAGAGAGGAGTATAAGAAAAAGCAGCGTGAAATATACAGACTTCAGTTACAGTATAGAGAAAAGAAAATTTGTCGAGTCAAAGAAAGACGTTTAAAGAGAACAGACAATATTGCTACATGGTTTACACAGCAAGTAAGGGATGGCCCGAGATACATTTGCTCCGTGTGTACCAAAGTAAAGTTCAAAAAGCAGGTTGTCCAATTAGATATAGATAAATATGTAAACAAGGGCAAACAGAGTGCAGCAGTTGCAAATCGGTGTATAAGTTTTGAATTCAAATTGGTTTGTACAGTCAGTTGTCCAATCAAATGTGAAACTATCAATCACAAATTGTGGATATGTTACACATGCCATCGTCATCTTCTTCAGAGTAAAATTCCTGCAGATGCTACAGCTAATGGGTTACAGCTGACAGTTATCCCAGAAGAGTTAAAATCTTTGAATGTATTGGAGAAGCAGTTAATATCTCAACGAATACCATTTATGAAACTTGTACAATTACCAAAAGGCAAACAGAGAGGCATAATCGGACCGTGTGTTTCAATACCAACAGATATCCAGAAGACGGTAACTACGCTCCCTCGTTCTTATGATGATACACAGCTTGTCCGATGCAAACTTAAAAGAAAACAGTCATACATTGGTTATAGTCAGTATGAGTTTATCAGTACCAACAAGATATACAAAGCTCTCGAAAGTTTGAAAGAAAGCAACCCATACTACAAGAATACACCATTAAATCACAATTGGCATGACGAATTTCCTCCAGATTTTGAAGAATTAACAGTGGCAGAGGACGATCATAAAGAAGTTAATTCTAAAATTTTAGTAAAACAGGACATCTTAACGCAACAGAGTGACGACTACCCAAAAGAGGAAGATCAGAATGTAAAAGACAGAGGCTTTCCTTGTGACACATGCTTGCAGCCTGTAGATATAGGACAGGAGATGCTAGATCAGCATTTTGATAATATATTTTGTGTTGCTCCAGGTGAAGGCAGTACACCTGTCAGCATGATGCAAGAGGAAGGTAATGAAGCTATGTCTTTTCCTGTGCAGTTTCCAATAGGATCGTTCGGGTCATATGAAAGCCAAAGACAGGTTCACCTCACAAGATCAAGATACTTTCATTCGAGACTCCTTAGTGGGGATAAAAGATTTTCCAGTGATTCATCTTATATATTTTATGCCCAGTATCTTTCAGAATTGGAGCAAGTAATGTCCAAAGTGTCTATAGCGCTTCGCAAGAGTACAGGAAAAGATACAACAGGTAATGCTATAACAGCTAGCATGTTGACGGATAGAAACCAGCTGAAAAGTCTGTTAAGTACCGATCAAGGTTTTAAATTTTTGACTCCAATTAGAGGTACCCCTCCATATTGGCAGTCAGCGTTACATGATCTTTTAGCAACTGTTCGTCAGCTTGGAATTCCTACATGGTTTGCAACATTCTCAGCTGCTGATATGAGATGGACAGAGGTTCTCCAGTTTCTTTTGGAACAACAACAAAGTACACAATCGTTGGAAGATCTTGACTGGACTGGTAAATCCGAAGTATTGAGAAACAATCCCGTCATGAGTGCTGTCATGTTCGACCACAGGTTTCACACCTTTCTGAGAGAGATTGTCATCAAACGTAGAATAATTGGAAATGTCAAAGACCATTTTCATAGGATAGAGTTCCAACAACGTGGCTCTCCTCATGCTCACTGTCTTTTTTGGATAGAAGATGCTCCTAAACTTGACAAGGATGATGACCAAACAGTGTGTGACTTTGTTGATAGATATGTAAGTTGTAAATTACCAGATAAGACAGTTGATCCACAGCTCAATGAAATTGTTAGTAGTGTCCAGCAGCATAGCAAAAACCACTCAAAATCTTGCCTTAAAAAAGGAACCAGCTGTAGATTTAATTTTCCTCGTCCCCCTTCACAAAAAACTTTTATCTCAAGACGTCAGAGCCTATCAGATCCATCAATTAAAAAATCTCCGCAACAATTGAAGGATTATGCTCAATCTGTTTTACACAAGCTTTGGACTGTATTAAATAATGAGCATTTGGATAATATCACAACTGATAATTTGTTTGCTGCTGCTGGAATTACACAACAAGAGTTTGAAGATGCATCAAAAATTCTCACCAAAAGGAGCAGTGTCACTATGAAACGTGCTCCATCTGACTCATGGATAAACCAGTACAATCCAGATCTTCTGCGTTGTTGGAATGCTAATATGGATTTGCAATACATCACAGATGTTTATGCATGTGTGGTGTATATTATATCATATATTTCCAAGGCAGAGAGAGAAATGGGAGTAGTTTTACAAAACGCAAGCAAAGAAGCGGCTGAGGGCAACTGTGATGCACAACAGGCAATGAAGAAGATTGGGGGAGCATACTTTCGACAGCGGGAAGTCAGTGCTCAAGAAGCTGTTTACAGAGTGTGTGGCCTTCATCTTAAAGAATGTTCAAGGAAAGTACAGTTCGTGCCTGTTGGTGACAATCCAGTAAGAATGAGTCTCCCATTGAGTGTAATTAAGAAGAAAGCTAACCAACTGGAAGACAACGACATTTGGATGCCGTCTTTATACGACAGATATAAAGCAAGACCAGTCGATGTCATATTTGAACATATCTGTTATGCGTCCTTTTGTTCAGAATACTATGTTCTGTCACCATCTCAGATACCTAAAAATCCTGAAAAATCTCAAGTCTTTAAGTTGCAAAATGATCTGGGATCTGTCAAAAAACGCTCTAGAACTGATTCAGCAGTTATAAAATATCCAAGGTTTTCGTTAGAAAAGAACCCAGAATTATATTTTCATGCAAATCTACAGTTGTTTCTACCTCACAGAACAGAAAGTCAGTTAAAGCCTTTACGGTTTAAAACATATCAAGAAATGTACTCGACTGGAGCAGTAATAATACCCCCAGACATAGAACCAGCCAATGTGAAATCCATCGTTGATGCCAACAGAAATATATTTGAACAAAATGCTGAAGCTTTGGATGAAGCAGAAGAGATGTTACAAACTGATGGACCGCAAGAAGATGCCTGGGCTCAAATTGCTCCAGAGGCAGAGGCAGAGCGATTAGAGGCAGAACTGGATAAAGTAAAGTTAAATGAAGAAGACGTATTTGAAATACCAGAATTGGATTCTACAACACGAAAAAGTAACCAAGGTCAGGCTATTGAAATCAGGCAAACCTTATTTCTCGCTTCACAGATGCAAACCTTCATGCAGCAACTTAACAAAGAACAGAAGGGTGTATTTTACAGAGTAGGCAGTGGTGTATTGACAAGGTGAATGATAAAAACCCTGAACCATTCAGAGTCTTTATCAATGGAGGTGCAGGAACAGGCAAAAGTCAGCTCATTAAGTGCATGCATTTTGAAATTTCCAAAATTTTATCTACTCGTTCCGCTAATCCTGATGATATAGTTGTCCTTCTAACTGCCCCGACAGCAACTGCAGCCTTTAATATTGGAGGTACTACGCTACATCAAGCTTTTTCACTGCCACAATCTCTTCCACTGCCGTACATTTACCTCCGGGATGATACAATTAACAAACTACGTTCAAAACTTCAAAATCTGAGCATTTTGATAATTGATGAGATCTCTATGGTTGGTCAGCGATCACTCTTGTATGTAAGTGAGAGGTTGAGACAGATCAAACAGAGCGGAAATGCACTTTTCGGCAATATTTGTGTAATTGCAGTGGGAGATTTTTACCAGTTGCCACCGGTTAAGCAGAAATGCCTTTATGATTTAAGGCCTGAAAACTCCTTTCCACTTTGGAGTTCTAACTTTTCCTTAGTAGAGCTCAAACAGATAATGCGTCAGAAAGACGATTCGGTTTTCGCCCATCTGTTGAACCGCTTGCGAGTGAAAAGAAAAGATCAGCAAATATCGCTACAAGATGAAGCCGTCCTAAAATCATGTGAAAATCATACAATTCCCCATGAAACTCTACACATTTTTGGAACTAATAAAGAGGTTGATTCACACAACAACCAAATTATCGAATCTGTTTGTAAAAGCACTCAAGCTATTTCTGCACAGGATTACGATAAACATCCTCAGACAGGAAGACTCACACTGAAAGAGCAGCCATATGATACATCACATGATTATCTATCACCGCATTTGATTTTAGGGGCGAAGGCAAGGGTTATGCTCATCAGAAATGTGGACGTGGCATGCGGTTTGGTAAATGGAGCAATGGGAACTATAACTGAAGTTTTAGCACCAAAACGGGGATGCTCTGTGCCCCAAGGAGTCATGGTACTATTTGACAATGAGAGAATTTGCCAAGACAAAACATCAAGATCTAAACATCAGCCTATCTTGATTTCCAAGTTTGAGGAAAATCTCCCCAAAAGAGCTGTCAGGTTTCAGTTTCCACTCCGATTGGCTTGGGCCTGCACCATTCATAAAGTACAGGGTTTAACTACTGATGCAGCTGTTGTGTCTCTCAAGAACATATTTGCTCCAGGTATGTCCTATGTTGCTCTTAGCCGTGTGACATCAATGGCAGGACTAACCATCAAAGATTTTGATGAAAAAAACATCTACTGTAATGAGCAGATCTGTAAGGCTCTCAAACAAATGCCTCTTTATTTGACAGTTACAGACAAACCCGTACAGCAAAATAATATGGTAATAATCCTTCATAACATTCAAGGGCTAATCCCACATATTAATGACATAAGATCAAATTCAGACATTTTATCTGCAAACTTTGTTTGTTTGACAGAAACATGGCTTGAAAAGGAAACGATACCATGCTTAAAAGGTTTTAACTTTTTGCATAAAGATAGGTTTTCATCATATCCGTCAAAGAAAAAAGTTTTCAAGCAACTAAAACGCAAAACACACGGTGGTGTCGGAATTTACATCGGAAACGATCAACAGTGTTGTCCAATTACACTTGATTCAGCGAACATGGAATGTATAGTGATATTCATCAAGGAGATAAATACTAATTTAGTCCTTATTTATAGAACAGAAACTTACCCTTCCTCTGTGTTTCTAGATGAATTATATGAAGTACTTATTTCTCTACCACAGGAAAATGAAAATACTTCAACAATAGTTTTGGGGGATTTTAACCAGGATGTTCTGAAGACAAAATCATCTATTGAACAGTTTATGGCAAAACAAGGATTCTCACAAATTGTTTCCCATCCTACAACAGACGGTGATACCCTTATTGACCATGTCTACCTCCATGGCAATTTACAGATTTCTGCGGAAATAATTCAGACCTACTACAGTTACCACAATATGGTGTCATTGAATATTAAATTGCCAACTGTGTAAACCATTTGAATATGAAAATATTGTGTTTCCATTCCCTTGTCCATATTTAACCAAGGCTTCCTAATGTTTTTACCATGTTCAGTACGAAACCACTAAATTCGTACTTACCTTTGATGTAAATAAAGTTTTTCTTTTCTGTTGGCTATTGTTTATCAGTTTTAACGGGTACAAGAACAGTTAATACATTGTTCCCTTTAAAAAATGAGTTGCGGGATGTAAATAATGAGTTCCTAATGTTTTTACCATGTTCCGTACGAAACCACTATATTCGTACTCACCTTTGATGTAAATAATGAGTTCCTAACGTTTTTACCATATTTAGTACGAAACCACCATATTCGTTCTTACCTTTGATGTAGATTATGATTTCCTGATGTTTTTTACCATGTTCCTTACGAAACCACCATATTCGTACTTACCTTTCATGTAAATAATGATTTCCTCATATTATTAACATATTCCGTACGAAACCATAATATTCCTCCTTACCTTTGATGTTAATAATGAGTTCCTAATTTTTTTACCATATTCCATACGAAACCACTATATTCGTACTTACCTTTGATGTAAATAATGATTTCCTGATGTTTTTTACAATGTTCCTTACGAAACCACTATATGCGTACTTACCTTTCATGTAGATAATGATGTACTAAAATTTCTTAACATGTTCCGTACGAAACCACTACATTCGTACTTACCTTTGATGTAAATAATGATTTCCTAATGTTTTTATCATGTTCAGTACGAAACCACTATATTCGTACTCACCTTTGATGTAAATAATGATTTCCTAATGTTTTTATCATGTTCAGTACGAAACCACTATATTCGTACTCACCTTTGATGTAAATAATGATTTCCTAATGTTTTTATCATGTTCAGTACGAAACCACTATATTCGTACTCACCTTTGATGTAAATAATGATTTCCTAATGTTTTTATCATGTTCAGTACGAAACCACTATATTCGTACTCACCTTTGATGTAAATAATGATTTCCTAATGTTTTTACCATGTTCCGTACGAAACCACTATATTCCTACTTACCTTTGATGTAAATAATGTTTTTCTTTTCTGTGACCTATATTTTAACATGATTTAACGACTGCTTCAACACATAAATGAATTGTTCTCTTTACCAAATCAAGGTTTGAAATGTAAATATCATTTTTGAAATTAATTTAACGCTTTGATGTCAATAATGATTTCCTGATGTTTTTTACCATGTTCCATACGAAACCACTATATTCGTACTTACCTTTCATGTAAATAATAATTTCCTTCTGTTTTTTACCATGTTCAGTACGAAACCACTATATTCGTACTTACCTTTCATGTAAATAATGATTTTCTTTTCTGTTGGCTATATTTTACCATGTTTTACCGACTGCTTTAACACATAAATGAATTGTTCCCTTTACCAAAACAAGGTTTGAAACTATTTTCAACGTCTTCACTGCGTATAATTTCCGGTTGATATCTTCGTACTCAGCTTTGATGTAAATAATATTTTTGATTTCTTTTGTTCATTTTTTACCTTGTTTAAAGGCCTACAAGAACACTTAACACATTGTTCCCTTAAACAAAATGAGGATCGGGATGTAAATAATGATTTCCTTCTGTTTTTACCATGTTCCGTACGAAACCATTATATTCGTACTTACCCTTGATGTAAATAGTGATTTTTCTTTTCTGTTTGCTATATTTTAACATGTTTTAACGACTGATTAAACACATAAATGAATTGTTCTTTTTACCAAATTAATGTTTGAAATGTAGATATCGTTTTTATAATTATTTTCCAACTTCTGTGTTCAGTACCCAGTAGATCTCTTCGTACTCACCTTTGATGTAAATAATGTTTTTGATTTCTTTTGTTCATAATTTACCATGTTTTAACTGGTACAAAAACAGTTAATACAAAGTTCACTTAATCAAAATGAGGTGCGGGATGTAAAAAATGGTTTCCTAATGTTTTTATTATGTTCCGTACAAAACCACTATATTTGTACTTACCTTTGATGTAAATAATGATTTCCTGATGTTTTTCACAATGTTCCTTACGAAACCACTATATGCGTACTTACCTTTCATGTAAATAATGATGTACTAAAATTTCTTAACATGTTCCGTACGAAACCACTACATTCGTACTTACCTTTGATGTAAATAATGATTTCCTAATGTATTTATCATGTTCAGTACGAAACCACTATATTCGTACTCACCTTTGATGTAAATAATGATTTCCTAATGTTTTTATCATGTTCAGTACGAAACCACTATATTCGTACTCACCTTTGATGTAAATAATGATTACCTAACGTTTTTACCATATTTAGTACGAAACCACCATATTCGTTCTTACCTTTGATGTAGATAATGATTTCCTGATGTTTTTATCATGTTCAGTACGAAACCACTATATTCGTTCTCACCTTTGATGTAAATAATGATTTCCTAACGTTTTTACCATATCTAGTACGAAACCACCATATTCGTACTTACCTTTCATGTAAATAATGATTTCCTCATATTATTAACATATTCCGTACGAAACCATAATATTCCTCCTTACCTTTGATGTTAATAATGAGTTCCTAATTTTTTTACCATATTCCATACGAAACCACTATATTCGTACTTACCTTTGATGTAAATAATGATTTCCTGATGTTTTTTACAATGTTCCTTACGAAACCACTATATGCGTACTTACCTTTCATGTAAATAATGATGTACTAAAATTTCTTAACATGTTCCGTACGAAACCACTACATTCGTTCTTACCTTTGATGTAAATAATGATTTCCTAATGTTTTTATCATGTTCAGTACGAAACCACTATATTCTTACTCACCTTTGATGTAAATAATGATTTCCTAATGTTTTTATCATGTTCAGTACGAAACCACTATATTCGTACTCACCTTTGATGTAAATAATGATTTCCTAATGTTTTTATCATGTTCAGAACAAAACCACTATATTCGTACTCACCTTTGATGTAAATAATGATTTCCTAATGTTTTTATCATGTTCAGTACGAAACCACTATATTCGTACTCACCTTTGATGTAAATAATGATTTCCTAATGTTTTTATCATGTTCAGTACGAAACCACTATATTCGTACTCACCTTTGATGTAAATAATGATTTCCTAATGTTTTTATCATGTTCAGTACGAAACCACTATATTAGTACTCACCTTTGATGTAAATAATGATTTCCTAATGTTTTTACCATGTTTCGTACGAAACCACTATATTCCTACTTACCTTTGATGTAAATAATGTTTTTCTTTTCTGTGACCTATATTTTAACATGATTTAACGACTGCTTCAACACATAAATGAATTGTTCTCTTTACCAAATCAAGGTTTGAAATGTAAATATCATTTTTTAAATTATTTAACGCTTTGATGTCAATAATGATTTCCTGATGTTTTTTACCATGTTCCATACGAAACCACTATATTCGTACTTACCTTTCATGTAAATAATAATTTCCTTCTGTTTTTTACCATGTTCAGTACGAAACCACTATATTCGTACTTACCTTTCATGTAAATAATGATTTTCTTTTCTGTTGGCTATATTTTACCATGTTTTACCGACTGCTTTAACACATAAATGAATAGTTCCCTTTACCAAAACAAGGTTTGAAACTATTTTCAACGTCTTCACTGCGTATAATGCCCGGTTGATATCTTCGTACTCAGCTTTGATGTAAATAATATTTTTGATTTCTTTTGTTCATTTTTTACCTTGTTTAAAGGCCTACAAGAACACTTAACACATTGTTCCCTTAAACAAAATGAGGATCGGGATGTAAATAATGATTTCCTTCTGTTTTTACCATGTTCCGTACGAAACCATTATATTCGTACTTACCCTTGATGTAAATAGTGATTTTTCTTTTCTGTTTGCTATATTTTAACATGTTTTAACGACTGCTTAAACACATAAATGAATTGTTCTTTTTACCAAATTAATGTTTGAAATGTAGATATCGTTTTTGTAATTATTTTCCAACTTCTTCACTGTGTTCAGTACCCAGTAGATCTCTTCGTACTCACCTTTGATGTAAATAATGTTTTTGATTTCTTTTGTTCATAATTTACCATGTTTTAACTGGTACAAAAACAGTTAATACAAAGTTCCCTTAATCAAAATGAGGTGCGGGATGTAAAAAAGGTTTCCTAATGTTTTTATTATGTTCCGTACAAAACCACTATATTTGTACTTACCGTTGATGTAAATAGTGTTTTTTTTTCTGTTGGCTATATTTTACCATGTTTAAACGACTGCTTTGACACATAAATGAATTGTTCATTTACCAACTTAAGATTTGAGATGTAAATATCATTTTTGAACTATTTTCCAACGCACTGCGTTCAGTGCCTGTTGGATCTCTTCGTACTCAGCTTTGATGTAAATAATGATTTCCTGATGTTTTTACCATGTTCCGTACGAAACGACTATACTCGTACTTACCTTTCATGTAAATGATGATTTCCTTCTGTTTTTTACCATGTTCAGTACGAAACCACTACATTCGTACTTACCTTTCATGTAAATAATGATTTCCTAATGTTTTACCACGTTCCGTACGAAACTACTATATTCGTACTTACCTTTCATGTAAATAATGATTTCCTTCTGTTTTTTACCATGTTCAGTACGAAACCACTATATTTGTACTTACCTTTCATGCAAATAATGATTTCCTTCTGTTTTTTACCATGTTCAGTACGAAACCACTATATTCGTACTTACCTTTCATGTAAATAATGTTTTTCTTTTCTGTGACCTATATTTTATCATGATTTAACGACTGCTTCAACACATAAATGAATTCTTCTCTTTACCAAATCAAGGTTTGAAATGTAAATATCATTTTTGAAAATATTTTCCAACGTCTTTACTTCGTTCAGTGCCCGGTGGATCTGTTCGTACTCAGCATTTATGTAAATAATGTTGTTGATTACCTTTGTATTTTCTTTACAATGTTCTTTAGGCTAATATTTCTTTGTAGTTACCTTTGATTTACATAATGTTTTTATTACCTCTGTCCCCCTTTTTTAGTATGATTAAGCGTATGCTTAAACAAGTGAATGCGTATTTCTCTTTTTAACAGATAGAGGTTTACAATGATAGTGTACTCATTTTACAATTGATATTGAATGGGATGTGACGAACTATTGTTTGACTTTTGATTTTTCAAAATAGTGCAAAGATGTGAAATTAGATACATGCCCTAAACTTCCAGAAACATTTACAGACAGACGTGTTGTTATTTCGTAATGTGCATTAACTGTTTAAACTTTTGAAAATGGCTGCAGTTAAGTGGCAATATGAGCAGGGTGCCATCCGCTATTGCTTGCAATGGCAAATCTAGTTATGGCACCCTCAACGGAGTTGGGGTGACATATTGTTATTGTTCGTTTCTTTTTGTCTTATTATATTTATTCTTCCACACTTTTTTGTCCATACTATTTCTCAGAATTGGCTTGAACAATATTGATGGAACTATACCATAATGTAGACCACCACATTCTATAGTGCAGTGGGGTATGGCACCATCAAGATGGCTGCCGTTGCCATAGAAACGAAAGAAATGTGAAAAAATCTAGTTTTTTGTTTTCTCGAACTGTTTAGATAGACTTGAACTCAGAAACATTATATTTTAATACAATGTAGGTGCCCACTATATACTGGTTTTGGTATGATTTTGACACTCATTGGAACTACTATGTTGCCATGGAAACTACTCCAAAAAATTCAAAAATCTCAAAATGTTCCAAACTTAATGAAACTTCACAGTAACGATGAGCAACATTGGAAGATGTGGAATTTGGCGTTGGAATTTCCAAAATCGCTGCTGTTACCATGGAAACAATGCAAAAAGGTCAAAACTTTGAATTTTCACAGAACATTCTAGAACATCAATGTTTAATTTATTCTAGAGACATTAAATGGTATATGATTGTGGAGGGAAAAAATTGCAGCGGGGGTTTGACTTTGGAATATTCAAAATGGCCGCCGTTACCATGGAAACAGCAAAAATACAAAAAACTTCAAAATGCTTCAAATTTATTGAAACTTATAACAAATGTTGCTCAGCTAATGTAGACTTGACTTTTGAGTTTGGAATTTCCAAAATGGCCGCCGTTACCATGGCTACCGCTCACCTGGCAATAGGGGAAGGGTGCCATCCGCTATTGCTTGCAATGGCAAATCTAGTTATTATTATTTTTCTTGCAACAAATTTTGTCCAGGTGATTTCTCGAAATCCAATGGACCAATGTTGATGGAACTCTACTATAGTAAGGACCCCCAGGTGCAGAGTTGTTGGGGTGACATATTGTTATTCTACGTTTCTTTTTTTTCTTTTTATGGCACCCTCAACGGAGTTGGGGTGACATATTGTTATTGTTCGTTTCTTTTTGTCTTATTATATTTATTCTTCCACACTTTTTTGTCCATACTATTTCTCAGAATTGGCTTGAACAATATTGATGGAACTATACCATAATGTAGACCACCACATTCTATAGTGCAGTGGGGTATGGCACCATCAAGATGGCTGCCGTTGCCATAGAAACGAAAGAAATGTGAAAAAATCTAGTTTTTTGTTTTCTCGAACTGTTTAGATAGACTTGAACTCAGAAACATTATATTTTAATACAATGTAGGTGCCCACTATATACTGGTTTTGGTATGATTTTGACACTCATTGGAACTACTATGTTGCCATGGAAACTACTCCAAAAAATTCAAAAATCTCAAAATGTTCCAAACTTAATGAAACTTCACAGTAACGATGAGCAACATTGGAAGATGTGGAATTTGGCGTTGGAATTTCCAAAATCGCTGCTGTTACCATGGAAACAATGCAAAAAGGTCAAAACTTTGAATTTTCACAGAACATTCTAGAACATCAATGTTTAATTTATTCTAGAGACATTAAATGGTATATGATTGTGGAGGGAAAAAATTGCAGCGGGGGTTTGACTTTGGAATATTCAAAATGGCCGCCGTTACCATGGAAACAGCAAAAATACAAAAAACTTCAAAATGCTTCAAATTTATTGAAACTTATAACAAATGTTGCTCAGCTAATGTAGACTTGACTTTTGAGTTTGGAATTTCCAAAATGGCCGCCGTTACCATGGCTACCGCTCACCTGGCAATAGGGGAAGGGTGCCATCCGCTATTGCTTGCAATGGCAAATCTAGTTATGGCACCCTCAACGGAGTTGGGGTGACATATTGTTATTCTACGTTTCTTTTTTTCTTATTATTTTTTTTCTTCCACTTTTTTTTGTCCAGCTTATATCTTGGAATTTTATGAACCAATGTTAATGGAACTTAACCATAATGTTGACCAGCATGTGCAGATTTGCAATCGGGGTATGGCATTTTCAAGATGGCCGCAGTTACCATGGAAACGGAACAAATGTAAAAAAATACAGTTTTTCGTTTTGGTGAACTGTTTGGATATGCTTTAAGTCAGAATCATTATATTTTAATACAATGTAGGTGACCACTATATACAGGTGTTAGATGATTTAGGCACTCATTGGAACTACTATGTTGCCATGGAAACTACACCAAAATTTTCAAAAAAATCAAAATGCTCCAAACTAAATGAAACTTCATAGTAATGATGAGCAACATTGGAAGATATGGCA
Source organism: Mytilus edulis (assembly GCF_963676685.1). NCBI lineage: Eukaryota > Metazoa > Mollusca > Bivalvia > Mytilida > Mytilidae > Mytilus > Mytilus edulis. The sequence goes on from NC_092348.1 coordinate 6,065,245, forward strand.
TTTGGAGTTGGAATTTCCAAAATGGCTGTTGTTACCATGGAAACATTGCAAAAAGGTCAAAACTTTGAATTTTCACAGAATATTCCAGAACATCAATGTTTAACTTATTCGAGAGACATTAAATGGTATATGATTATGGAGAGAACAAATTGCAGCTGGGGTTTGACTTTGGAATATTCAAAATGGCTGCCGTTACCATGGAAACAGCAAAAATATGAAAAACTTCAAAATGCTTTAAACTTAATGAAACTTATAACAAATGTTGCCTAGCTTATGTAGACTTGACTTTTGTGTTTAAAATTTTCAAAATGGCTGCCGTTACCATGGAAACAGCAAAATTATCCAAAATTTCAAAACGCTTCAAACTTAATGAAACTTTGCAAAAATGTTACTAGACATCTGTAGATGCACTATTTGACTTTGAAATTTTTTAAATGGCTGCCGCTCACCTGGCAATGGGGGAAGGGTGCCATCCGTTATTGCTAGCAATTACAAATCTAGTTTTTATTATTTTTCTTCCACTATTTTTGTCCGGAGCGGTTCTCAGAATTGAATGGACCAAAGTTGATGGAACTATGGTATAATGTTGAACACCATGCAAAGTTGTCCCTCTGACTTTGGAATGGTCAAGATGGCCACCGTTACCATGGAAACAGCAAAAATGCGAAAAACATTAAAGTGTTCCAAAGTGGAAAAAACTTCACAGGAATGGTAACTGGCATGTGCTGATCAACAGTTTGACTTCGGAATTTCCAAAATGGCCGCCGTTACCATGGAAACTGCAAAAATGTAAAAAAATTTAAAAAGCTCCAAAATTTATAAAACTTTTAAAAAATGTTAATTTGCAAGTGTAGATGCACTCTTTGACTGAGGAATTTTCAAAATGGCTGCCGTTACCCTGGCAATGGGGGAAGGGTGCCATCCGTTATTGCTAGCAATTACAAATCTAGTTATTATGTCACCCGATCGACAATGTCGGGTGACATATTGCTTTTCCTCTGTTTCTTTTTCTCTATTATTATTATTATTATTTTTCTTCCACCTAATTTTGTCCGCTCGCTTTCTCAGAGCCAAAGGAACCAATCTGAATGATGGTGCACTATAACAAGGAACCCTGACTTTCCTGTTGCTTTTCAATATTGGCACTAAAAAAATGGCTGCCATCACCATGGAAACGGAAAAATGGTGAAAAAATATAATTTTGGAGAAAGGTGAATTGTTTGAGAATGCTTAACCTTAAAATCTTTAGATTTTAATACAATGTAGGTGCCCACTATATACTGCTTTGGGATGATTTTGGCAATCATTGGAACTGCTATGTTGCCATGGATACTACACCAAAAATTTCCAAAATATGGAAATGCTCCAAATTTTATAAAACTTCACAGTAACGATGAGCAACATTGGTAGAGGTGGAATTTGGCGTTGGAATTTCGAAAATGTCTGCCGTTACCATGGAAACAATGCAAAACAGGTCAAAATGGTCCAAAAACCTTAAAGTGGCATTTACTTTCTTAAAATGGTAGGTCAAATTTAACGAAACTTTGATGGTATGGTCGCTCCCATGTACCAATGTGGTATATGCCATTAAATTTTGGGAATGGTCTCTGTTGCCATAGGAACCATCACAAATGTCAAAAATTTCAAAAATTTCAAAATGCTTCAAAATTGATGAAACTTCATATCATTGTAGACTGTCAAGTCTGCATGAGACTTTTGAAGTTGGAATTTCCAAAATGGCTACCGTTGCCATGGAAACTGGAAAAATGTCAAAAATTCCCAAAATGCTTTGAACTTAATGAAACTTGATATTATTGTTACCTGACAAGTAAAGATGAGACTTTTGACTTTGAAATTTTCAAAATGGCTGCCGTTGCCATGGAAACAGCAGAAATGTGAATTTTTAAAAATGCTTTGAATGTACTGAAAATTTACAGAAAAATGTATTGCCATGCATATATGTGCATTCACTGTTAAACAATTTTGAAATGGCTGCCGCTTAGTGGCAATTGGGGGAAGGGTGACATCCGCTATTGCTTGCAATGGCAATTCTAGTTATTATTATTTTTCTTGCAACACTTTTTGTCCATGTGATTTCTCGTATTCCAATGGACCAATGTTGATGGAACTCTACTATAGTGAGGACCCCCATGTCAAGTTGTGCACGAAGCATGGAATGGTTCAAGATGGCTGCCGTTTCCATGGAAACGGAACAAATGTGGAAAAATCCAGTTTTTTGTTTTTGTGAACTGTTTGGATATGCTTTAACTCAGAATCATTATATTTTAATACAATGTAGGTGCCCACTATATACAGGTGTTGGATGATTTTGGCACTCATTGGAACTACTATGTTGCCATGGAAACTACTCCAAAAATTTCAAAAATCTCAAAATGTTCCAAACTTTATGAAACTTCACAGTAACGATGAGCAACATTGGAAGATGTGGAATTTGGCGTTGGAATTTCCAAAATATCTGTAGTTACCATGGAAACAATGCTAAAAGATCAAAAATTTCAAAAAAAAATAAAAATGCTGCAAACTGGATGAAACTTTACAGAAATGGTCACTGGCATGCGCAGAGTTGACTTTTGAAGTTGGAATTTTCAAAATGGCCGCCGTAACCATGGAAACAGCAAAAATTGAAAAAATTAAAAAATGCTCCAAACGAGATGAAATTTTACAACAACGTTAATAAACATGTGTAAAAGCGCTCTTTGACTTTGAATTTTTTAAAATGGCTGCCACTCGCCTGGCAATGTGGGAAGGGTGCCATCCGCTATTGCTTGCAATGGCAAATCTAGTTATGGCACCCTCAACGGAGTTGGGGTGACGTATTGTTATTGTACGTTTCTTTTTTTCCTTATTTTTATTATTCTTCTTCAACACTTTTTGTCCACACAGTTTCTCGGAATTGTATGGACCAATGTTGATAGAACTATACCATAATGTGGACCAGCATATGAAGTTGTGCACCTGACTTTGGAATGGTCAAGATGGCTGCCGTTTCCATGGAAACTGCAAAAATCCGAAAATATTCAAAGTGTTCCAAACTGGAAGAAACTCCACAGGAATGGTAACTGGCATGAGATGATTTACAGGTTGACTTTGGAATTTCCAAAATGGCTGCCGTTCACCTGGCAATAGGGAAAGGGTGCCATCCGCTATTGCTTGCAATCGCAAATCTAGTTATGTCACCCGATCGACAATGTCGGGTGACATATTGCTTTTCCTCTGTTTCTTTGTTATGGCACCCTCAACGGAGTTGGGGTGACGTATTGTTATTGTACGTTTCTTTTTTTCCTTATTTTTATTATTCTTCTTCAACACTTTTTGTCCACACAGTTTCTCGGAATTGTATGGACCAATGTTGATAGAACTATACCATAATGTGGACCAGCATATGAAGTTGTGCACCTGACTTTGGAATGGTCAAGATGGCTGCCGTTTCCATGGAAACTGCAAAAATCCGAAAATATTCAAAGTGTTCCAAACTGGAAGAAACTCCACAGGAATGGTAACTGGCATGAGATGATTTACAGGTTGACTTTGGAATTTCCAAAATGGCTGCCGTTACCATGGAAACAGTTCAAATATCAAAAATTCTATCTCTTTCATTATAACATCCAGCTGGATAAAACTTTATGAAAATGTGACCCAGTATGCCAAGATGTCAAAACAATATTTGGATAGTTCAAAATGGCCGCCGTTGTCATGGAAACTAGGGCCAAGTTTTGCATTGACCCTATGGAAAAATGCATAAAATCAGCATTTTCTCAGAGAATAGTGCAGCAAAGTAAATGAAACTGTATTGATATATAACATGACATGTGGCAATCAGATGTATGCTTTTAGAATTTTGGAATTATCTACTGTAACCATGGTTGCAGCACAAATGTTCAAAATTTCCAAAAAAAATAAAGTGCTGCAAACTGGATGAAACTTTACAGAAATAGTGGCTGACATGTGCGGAGTTGCATTTTGAAGTTGGAATTTCCAAAATGGCCGCCGTAACCATGGAAACAGCAAAATTGTCCAAAATTTCAAAATGCTCCAAACTTAATGAAATTTAACAAAAATGATGACTTGCATGTGTAGATGCACTCTTTGACTTTGGAATTTTCAAAATGGCTGCCGCTCGCCTGGCAATGGGGGGACAAGGGTGCCATCCGTTATTGCTAGCAATTACAAATCTAGTTATTATTATTATTCTTCCAACTATTTTGTCCGCCACTTTTCTCGGAGCCAATGGAACCAATCTTAATGATAGTTAAGTATAATAGGGAACACAAAATTGCGGGTTGCAGTAGGGTCTAAGACCATAAAAAATGGCTGCCGTTTCCATGGAAACGGAACAATTGTGAAAAATTCCACTTTTTGTTTTTTTGGAATAATTTGGAGATGCTTAAACTCAGAATCATCATATTTTAATACAATGAAGGTGCCGCCCATATACTGGTTTTGGATGATTTTGGCAATCATTGGAACTACTATGTTGCCATGGAAACTATACCAAAAATTTCAAAAATATGAAAATGCTCCAAATTTTTTGAAACTTTAGCATAACGATGAGCAACTTTGGTAGATGTGGAATTTGGCGTTTGAATTTCGAAAATGTCTTGTGTTACCATAGAAACAAGGCAAAAATGGTCAAAACGCTTTAAAAACCTTAAAAAGTGGCATTTACTTCCTTAAAATGGTAGGTCAAATCCAGTGAAACTCTTATGGTATGTTCCCTCCCATGTTCCAATGTGGAATCTGCCATTAGAAATTTGGAATGGTCTGTGATACCATAGAAACCAGCCAAAATGTCAAAAATTTCAAAAATTTCAAAATGCTCAAAAGGTAATGAAACTTAGTATGATTGTTGACTGTCAAGTCTGCATGAGACTTTTGGAGTTGGAATTTCCAAAATGGCCACCGTTGCCATGGAAACTGCAGAAATGTCAAATATTTTCAAAATGCTCCAAACTTAATAAAACTTTATATTATTGTCAACTGGCATGTATGGATGAGACTTTTGACTTTGAAATTTTCAAAATGGCTGCCGTTGCCATGGAAACAGCAGAAATGTGAATTTTTTTAAAATGCTCAGAATGTACTGAAAATTTACAGAAAGATGTATTGCCATGAATACATATGTGCATTCACTGTTAACTTGTTTTGAAATGGCTGCCATTTAGTGGCAATGGGGGGAAGGGTGACATCCGCTATTGCTTGCAATGGCAATTCTAGTTATGGCACCCGAAACGGAGTTTGGGTGACATATTGTTATTCTACGTTTCTTTTTGTTTTTATTTTTATGTCACGCTGACGGAGGTCGGGTGACATATTGTTATTGTACGATTCTTTTTTATGGCACCCTCAACGGAGTTGGGGTGACATATTGTTATTCTACGTTTCTTTTTTTCTTATTATGGCACTTCCACTTATTTTGTCCAGCTTATATCTTGGAATTGGATGAACGAAATGTTATGCAACTATACCATAATGTTAACCGGCATGTGCAGATTTGCAATCGGGGTATGGCATTTTCAAGATGGCCACCGTTACCATGGAAACAGAACAAATGTGTAAAATAAAATTTTTGTTTTTGGTGAATAATTTGAGTATGCATGAACATAGAATCATCTAATTTTTATATATTGTTGGTGTCAACTATATACAAGTTTTAGGGGATTTCGAGAATCTTTGGAACCACTATATTGCCATGGAAACTAAATACATTTAGCATTAAACCCTATGGGAAAACCTTAAAGTATCATATACTCCGTTAACAAGGAAGGTCAAACTCAATGAAACTACATGGATATGTAATATGGCATGTTTCAAAGTGGCACCTGTCTTTGGAATTTTGGAATTAGTAACCGTTACCGTGGAAACAGCAAAAATTTCAAAAGTTTCAAATTGCTCCAAACTTTATGAAATTTTACAACAATGTTGATAAACATTTGTAGATACGCTCTTTGACTTTGGAATTTTCAAAATGGCTGCCGCTCACCTGGCAATAGGGGAAGGGTGCCATCCGCTATTGCTCGCAATGGCAAATCTAGTTATGTCACCCTGACGGAGGTCGGGTGACATATTGTTATTGTACGATTCTTTTTTTTATGGCACCCTCAACGGAGTTGGGGTGACGTATTGTTATTCATCGATTCTTTTTTTCCTTATTCTTCTTCCACACATTTTGTCCACGCAGTTTCTTGGAATTGAGTTGACCAATGTTGATGGAAGTATACCACAATGTGCACCAGCATGTGAAGTTGTGCACCTGACTTTGGAATGGTCATAATGGCTGCCGTTTCCATGGAAACAGCAAAAATCCGAAAATATTCAAAGTGTTCCAAACTGCACGAAACTTCACTTAAACATTAACAGGCATGGCTTGAGCTTCATTTTGATCTTGGAATTTTCAAAATGGCTACCGTTACCATGGAAACAACTAAAATATCAAAAATTCTAACTCTGTCGTTATAAGACCCAACTGGATGAAACTTTATAAAAATGTTACCCAGTATGCCAAGATGCCAAGACGATATTTGGAAACTCCAAAATGGCCGCCGTTATCATGGAAACTGGGGACAAGTTTAACATTGACCCTATGGGAAAATGCATAAAATCAGCATTTTCTCAAAGAGTATTGCACCAAAGTAAATGAAACTGTATTGATATATAGCATGACATGTGGCAATGAGATGTCTGCTTTTAGAATTTTGGAATTATCTACTGTAACCATGGTTGCAGCACAAATGTTCAAAATTTCCAAAAAAAAATAAAGTGCTGCAAACTGCATGAAACTTTAAAGGAATAGTAACTGACATGTGCAGAGTTTCATTTTGAAGTTGGAATTTCCAAAATGGCCGCCGTAACCATGGAAACAACAAAATTGTCCAAAATTTCAAATTGCTCCAAACTTAATGAAATTTTACAAAAATGATAACTTGCATGAGTAGATACACTCTTTGACTTTTGAATTTTCAAAATGGCTGCCGCTCGCCTGGCAATGGGGGAACGAGGGTGCCATCCGTTATTGCTAGCAATTACAAATCTAGTCTTATTATTTTTATTCCACACTTTTTGTCCGGCTTAGTTCTCGGAATTGAATGCATCGATGTTGATGGAACTATAACATAATGTTTATCACCATGTGCAGTTTTGCACATTACCTTGGAATTAATAAAATGGCTGCCATTGCCATGGAAACAGCAAAAATGTGAAAAATAGAAATGTGTTCCAATTAATATGAAACTTCTATGATATGAAGAGACTCGTGCACACTTCAACATGGTACATTTTTTTTCAACTGGGGGGTCTCTAGACATAATTTGAGGGGGGTACATTTTTCATGGAATATTCCAGAACATAAGTGTTAAAATAGTTCTACAGACATTAAATGTTATATAATTGTATATTATTACGGGGAGAACAATATGCAATAGTAGTTTGACTTTGGAATTTTTTAAATGGCGGCCGTTACCATGGAAACAGCAAAAATACAAAAAATATCAAAATGCTCCAAATTCAGTGGAATTGAAAACAGAAAAATCTGTTGTCATGCAAAAATCTGCATTCACTGATGGTCATTTTCGAAATGGCTGCTGTTTAGTGTCAATTGGCAGACCAGGGTGACATCCGCTATTGCTTGCAATGGCAATTCTAGTTTCTTATTATTCTTATTCCGCACTTTTTGTCCAGCTTAGTTCTTGGAACTGAATGGACCAATGTTGATGGAACTATAACATAATGTTAATCACCATGTGTAGTTTTGCATCTAACTTTGGAATTAAAAAAATGGCTGCCATTGCCATGGAAACAGCAAAAATGTGAAAAATAGAAATGTGTTCTAATTTATATGAAACTTCTATGATATTAGGAGACACATGTACACTTCAACATGGTACATTTTTTTTTTCAACTGGGGGGTCTCTAGACATAATTTGAGGGGGTGAATTTTTCATGGAACATTCCAGAACATAAGTGTTAAATTTATTCTTGAGACATTAAATGGTATATGATGGTATATAATTATGGAGAGAACAATTTGCAGAAGAAGTTAGACTTTGGAATTTTCAAAATGGCAGCCGTTACCATGGAAACATCAAAAATATGAAAAACTCCAAAATGCTTCAAATTTAATGAAACTGAAAACAAATGTTGCCTAGCTAATGTTGACTTGACTTTTGAGTTTGGAATTTCCAAAATGGCCGCCGTTGCCATGGAAACGGCACAATTGTTGAAAACAGAAAAACGTACATAAAGCTATGAAAACTGACAGAAAGATCTTTTGTTATGGATATATCTGAATTTACTGATGGAACATTTCGAAATGGCTGCCGTTTAGTGGCAATTGGGGAACCAGGGTGACATCCGCTATTGCTTGCAATGGCAATTCTAGTTATTATTATTTTTCTTCCACACATTTTTGTCCAGTCTGGAACTCTAATGTGAATGGACCCAATAAGATGGTACTATACCATAATGTTAACCACCAGATGAAGATTTGCTTTTTGGGGTTGGCACTTTCAAGATGGCTGCCGTTACCATGGAAACAGAACAAATGTGAAAAAATCCAGTTTTTTGTTTTGGTGAACTATTTGGATACTATTTAACTCAGAATCATTATATTTTAATACAATGTAGGTGCCCACTATATACAGGTGTTGGATGATTTTTGGCACTCATTGGAACTACTATGTTGCCATGGAAACTACTCCAAAAAATTCAAAAATCTCAAAATGTTCCAAACTTAATGACACTTCACAGTAACGATGAGCAACATTGGAAGATGTGGAATTTGGCGTTGGAATTTCCAAAATCGCTGTTGTTACCATGGAAACAATGCAAAAAGGTCAAAACTTTGAATTTTCACAGAACATTCTAGAACATCAATGTTTAATTTATTCTAGAGACATTAAATGGTATATGATTGTGGAGGGAAAAAATTGCAGCGGGGGTTTGACTTTGGAATATTCAAAATGGCCGCCGTTACCATGGAAACAGCAAAAATACGAAAAACTTCAAAATGCTTCAAATTTATTTAAATTTAAAACAAATGTTGCTCAGCTAATGTAGACTTGATTTTTGAGTTTGGAATTTCCAAAATGGCCGCCGTAACCATGGCTACCGCTCACCTGGCAATAGGGGAAGGGTGCCATCCGCTATTGCTTGCAATGGCAAATCTAGTTATGGCACCCTCAACGGAGTTGGGGTGACATATTGTTATTCTACGTTTCTTTTTTTTATGGCACCCTCAACGGAGTTGGGGTGACATCTTGTTATTGTTCGTTTCTTTTTTTTCTTTTTATTATTATGGCACCCTCAACGGAGTTGGGGTGACGTATTGTTATTCTACGTTTCTTTTTTTTCTTATTATTATGTCACCCGATCGACAATGTCGGGTGACATATTGCTTTTCTTATGTTTCTTTGTTATTATTATTATTCTTCCACCTTTTTTTGTCCGACAGGTTTTTTGGAGTAAAATGGAACCAATCTTAATGATAATTCACTATAAGGAGGAACACAAAATTTCGAGTTGCAGTAGGGTCTAAGACCATAAAAAATGGCTGCCGTTTCCATGGAAACGGAACAATTGTGAAAAATTCCAGTTTTTGGTTTTGTGAATAATTTAGAGATGCTTAAACTCAGAATCATCATATTCTATCACAATGTAGGTGCCAGCCATATATTGGTTTTGGATGATATTGGCAATCATTGGAACCACTATGTTGCCATGGAAACTACCCCAAAAATTTCAAAAATTTCGAAATGCTCCAAATTTTTTGAAACTTCATAGTAACGATGAGCAACTTTGGTAGATGCGTAATTTGGCGTTGGAATTTCCAAAATGTCTGCCGTTACCATGGAAACAGTGCATAAGTGTCAAAATGCTCTAAAAACCTCAGGGTTTGGTAAATAATTTTGGTATGCTAGAATTTGAAATCATCCAATTTTTACACAATATAGTTGTCCACTACATACAGCTTTTGAATGATTTTGACAATCATTGGAACTCTTCTGTTACCATGGATACAGGACCAAATATTTCAAAAATTTCAAAATGCTCCTAAATTGATCAAACTTAATATGATTGTTGAATGGCAAGTCTGGATGAGACTTTTGACTTTGGAATTTCCAAAATGGCCACCGTTGCCATGGAAACTGCAAAAAAGTCAAAAATTCTCTGAATGCTTTGAACTTAATGAAACTTGATATTATTGTTAACTGGCAAGTAAAGATGAGACTTTTGACTTCGAAATTTTCAAAATGGCTGCCGTTGCCATGGAAACAGCAGAATTGTGAATTTTTTTAGAATGCTCTCAATGTACTGAAAATTTACAGAAAGATGTATTGCCATGCATATATATGTGCATTCACTGTTAAACAATTTTGAAATGGCTGCCGCTTAGTGGCAATTGGGGGAAGGGTGACATCCGCTATTGCTTGCAATGGCAATTCTAGTTTTTATTAATCTTCTTCCACACTTTTTGTCCACGCCAGTTCTCGGAATCTAATGGGTCAATGATGATGGAACTCTACTATAATAAGGACCCCCATGTGAAGTTGTGCATCTTCCTATGGAATGGTCTAAGATGGCCGCCGTTTCCATGGAAACGGTAAAAATGTAAAAAAAAATCAAAATTCCAAATCTTTCATTGTTAGACCCAACTGGATGAAACTTTATGGAAATGTTCCTTGGTGTGCCCTGATATACCGACAATATTTAAAAATTCCAAAATGGCCGCCATTGTCATGGAAACAAGGCGAAAGTTTAACATTGGCCCTATGGGAAAATACATTAAAGCTGTATTTTCTAAAGGAATATAAGATCAAATATATTCAAACTTTATTATATATATTACGTGGTATGTCCCAAAGTGGTACCTGTCTTCGGAATTTTGGAAATAGTAACTGTTACCATGGAAACAGCAAAAATTTCAAAAAATTGAAAATGCTCCAAACCAGATGAAATTTTACAACAATGTTGATAAACATGTCTAAAAGCGTTCTTTGACTTTGAAATTTTCAAAATGGCTGCCGCTCGCCTGGCAATAGGGGGACGAGGGTGCCATCCGTTATTGCTAGCAATTACAAATCTAGTTATTATTTTTATTCTTCCACACATTTTGTCCATACTATTTCTCAGAATTGGGCAGACCAATGTTGATGGAACTATACCATAATATGAACCGCCATGTGGAGTTGTGCAAGAGACATTGGAATGGTAAAAAATGGCTGCCGTTACCATGGAAACAGAACAAATGTGATAAAATACAGTTTTTAGTTTTGGTGAACTGTATGGTAATGTTTTAACTCAGAATCATCATATTTTGATACAATGTAGGTGCCCACTATATACAGGTGTTGGATGATTTTGGCACTCATTGGAACTACTATATCGCCATGGGAACTACACCAAAAATTTCAAAAATCTCAAAATGCTCCAAACTTCACGAAACTTCACAGTAACGATGAGCAACATTGGAAGATGTGGCATTTGGAGTTGGAATTTCCAAAATAGCTGTTGTTACCATGGAAACAATGCAAAAAGGTCAAAACTTTGAATTTTCACGGAACATTCCAGAACATTAATGTTAAATTTATTCTAGAGACATTAAATGCTATATGATTATGGAGGGAAAAAATTGCAGCGGGGGTTTGACATTGGAATATTCAAAATGGCCGCCGTTACCATGGAAACAGCAAAAATATGAAAAACTTCAGAATGCTTTAAATTTAATGAAACTTATAACAAATGTTGCCTAGCTTATGTAGACTTGACTTTTGAGTTTGGAATTTTCAAAATGGCCGCCGTTACCATGGAAACAGCAAAAAATTCAAAATTTTTAAAATGCTCCAAACTTAATGAAACTTTACAAAAATGATGTTTTGCATGTGTAGATGCACTCTTTGACTTTGAAGTTTTCAAAATGGCTGCCGCTCGCCTGGCAATGGGGGAAGGGTGCCATCCGCTATTGCTTGCAATGGCAAATCTAGTTCTTATTATTATTATGGCACCCTCAACGGAGTTGGGGTGACGTATTGTTATTCTACGTTTCTTTTTTTTCTTATTATTATTTTTCTTGCAACACATTTTGTCCAGGCGATTTCTCCAAATCTAAAGTACCAAAGTTGATGGAACTTTACTATATTAAGGACCCCCATGTGCAGAGTTGCAGGAAGCATGGAATGGTTCAAGATGGCTGCCGTTTCCATGGAAACAGAACAAATGTGAAAAAATCCAGTTTTTGTTTTTGGTGAACTGTTTAAATATGCTTTAACTCAGAATCATTATATTTTAATACAATGTAGGTGCCCACTATATACAGGTGTTGGGTGATTTTGGCACTCATTGGAACTACTATGTTGCCATGGAAACTACACCAAAAATTTCAAAAATATCAAAATGCTCCAAATTTTTTGAAACTTCACAGTAACGATGAGCAACATTGGAAGATGTGGAATTTGGCGTTGGAATTTCCAAAATATCTGTTGTTACCATGGAAACAATGCAAAAAGGTCAAAACTTTAAATTTTCGCAGAACATTCCAGAACATCAATGTTAAATTTATTCTAGAGACATTAAATGGTATATGATGGTATATATGATTATGGAGGGAAAAATTGCAGCGGGGGTTCGACTTTGGAATATTCAAAATGACCACTGTTACCATGGAAACAGCAAAATTATGAAAAACTTCAAAATGCTTTAAAGTTCATAAAACTTAAAACAAATTTTGCCTAGCTTATGTAGACTTAACTTTTGAGTTTCGAATTTTCAAAATGGCCGCCGTTGCCATGGAAACAGCAATAATTTTCTGAATGGCTGCCGCTGGCCTGGCAATGGGGAAAGGGTGCCATCCGCTATTGCTTGCAATCGCAAATCTAGTTATTATTTTTTTTCTTGCAACAAATTTTGTCCAGGTGATTTCTCGAAATCCAATGGACCAATGTTGATGGAACTCTACTATAGTAAGGACCCCCAGTTGCAGAGTTGCAGGAAGCATGGAATGGTTCAAGATGGCTACCGTTTCCATGGAAACAGAACAAATGTGAAAAAATCCAGTTTTTTGTTTTGGTGAACTGTTTGGATATGCTTTATCTCAGAATCATTATATTTTAATACAATGTAGGTGCCCACTATATACAGGTGTTGGATGATTTTGGTGATCATTGGAACTACTATGTTGCCATGGAAACTACACCAAAAATTTCAAAATTCTCAAAATGCTCCAAACTTCAGGAAACTTCACAGTAACGATGAGCAACATTGGAAGATGTGGAATTTGGCTTTGGAATTTCCAAAATATCTGTTGTTACCTTGGAAACAATGCAAAAAGGTCAAAACTTTGGATTTTCAAAGAACATTCCAGAACATCAATGTTAAATTAATTCTAGAGACATTAAATTGTATATGATTATGAACGGAAAAAATTGCAGCAGGGGTTTGACTCTGGAATATTCAAAATGGCCGCCGTTACCATGGAAACAGCAAAAATATCCAAAATTTCAAAATGCTTCAAACTTAATGAAACTTTGCAAAAATGTTACTTGACATCTGTAGATGCACTATTTGACTTTGGAATTTTCAAACTGGCTGCCGCTCACCTGGCAATGGGGGAAGGGTGCCATCCGTTATTGCTAGCAATTACAAATCTAGTTATGGCACCCTCAACGGAGTTGGGGTGACGTATTGTTATTCTACGTTTCTTTTTTTCTTATTTTTATTTTTCTTCCACTTTTTTTGTCCAGCTTATATCTTGGAACTGTATGAACCAATGGTCATGGGACTGTACCATAATGTTACCCAGCATGTGCAGATTTGCAATCGGGGTATGGCATATTCAAGATGGCGGCTGTTGTCATGGAAACTGATAAAATGTGAAAAAAAATCAAAATTTTAAATCTTTTATTATAAGACCCTTGTGGATGAAACTTAATGGTAATGTTCCTTGGTATGCCTAGATGTTGTGACAATATTAGGAAATTCCAAAATGGCCACCATTGTCATGGAAACAGGGCGAAAGTTTAACATTGGCCCTATGGGAAAACACACCGAAGCTGCATTTTCTGCAGGAATATTGGATCAAACCTCCTACAACTTTATAGATATGTAACATGGCATGTCCCAAAGTGGCACCTGTCTTTGGAATTTTGGAAATGACACCCGTTACCATGGAAATAGCAAAAAATTCAAAAATTTGAAAATTCTCCAAAACTGATGAAATTTTACTACAATGTTAATAGACATCTGGAGATGTGCTCTTTGACTTTGGAATTTTCAAAATGGCTGCCGATCACCAAGCAATGTGGGAAGGGTGCCATCCGCTATTGCTTGCAATGGCAAATCTAGTTATGGCACCCTCAACGGAGTTGGGGTGACGTATTGTTATTGTACGTTTCTTTTTTTCCTTATTATGTCACCCTGACGGAGGTCGGGTGACATATTGTTATTGTACGATTCTTTTTTTCTTATTATTTTTATTCCACACTTTTTGTCCGGCTTAGTTCTCGGAATTGAATGCATCGATGTTGATGGAACTATAACATAATGTTAATCACCATGTGCAGTTTTGCACATTACCTTGGAATTAATAAAATGGCTGCCATTGCCATGGAAACAGCAAAAATGTGAAAAATAGAAATGTGTTCCAATTAATATGAAACTTCTATGATATGAAGAGACTCGTGCACACTTCAACATGGTACATTTTTTTTCAACTGGGGGGTCTCTAGACATAATTTGAGGGGGGTACATTTTTCATGGAATATTCCAGAACATAAGTGTTAAAATAGTTCTACAGACATTAAATGTTATATAATTGTATATTATTACGGGGAGAACAATATGCAATAGTAGTTTGACTTTGGAATTTTTTAAATGGCGGCCGTTACCATGGAAACAGCAAAAATACAAAAAATATCAAAATGCTCCAAATTCAGTGGAATTGAAAACAGAAAAATCTGTTGTCATGCAAAAATCTGCATTCACTGATGGTCATTTTCGAAATGGCTGCTGTTTAGTGTCAATTGGCAGACCAGGGTGACATCCGCTATTGCTTGCAATGGCAATTCTAGTTATGGCACCCTCAACGGAGTTGGGGTGACATATTGTTATTCTACGTTTCTTTTTTTTCTTATTTTTCTTCCACACATTTTGTCCGCGCGAGTTCTTGGAATCCAATGGACCAATGTTGATGGAACTCTACTATAATGAGGACCCCCATGTGAAGTTGTGCACCTTGCTATGGAATGGTAAAAAATGGCCGCCGTTTCCATGGAAACAACACAAATGTCAAAAAAATCAAAGTGTTCCAAACTGGAAGAAACTCCACAGGAATGTTAACTGGCATGTGCTGATTTCCAGTTTGACTTTGGAATTTTCAATATGGCTGCCGTTACCATGGAAACAGCTAAAATATCAAAAATTCTAACTCTTTCGTTATAAGATCCAACTGGATGAAACTTTATGAAAATGTTCTCCAGTATGCCAAGATGTCAAGACAATATTTGGATAGTTCAAAATGGCCGCCGTTGTCATGGAAACTGGAGCCAAGTTTTGCATTGACCCTATGGAAAAATACATAAAATCAGTATTTTCTCAGAGAGTAGTGCACCAAAGTAAATGAAACTGTATTGATATATAACATGACATGTGGCAATGAGATGTCTGCTTTTAGAATTTTGGAATTATCTACTGTAACCATGGTTGCAGCACAAATGTTCAAAATTTCCAAAAAAAATTAAGTGCTGCAAACTGGATGAAACTTTACAGGAATAGTGACTGACATGTGCGGAGTTGCATTTTGAAGATGGAATTTCCAAAATGGCCGCCGTAACCATGGAAACAGCAAAATTGTCAAAAATTTCAAAATGCTCCAAACTTAATGAAATTTTGCAAAAATGATAACTTGCAGGTGTAGATGCACTCTTCGTCTTTGGAATTTCCAAAATGGCTGCCGCTCACCTGGCAATGGGGGGACGAGGGTGCAATTGTATGGACCAATGTGGATGGAACTATACCATAATGTGGACCAGCATATGAAGTTGTGCACCTGACTTTGGAATGGTCAAGATGGCTGCCGTTTCCATGGAAACTGCAAAAATCCGAAAATATTCAAAGTGTTCCAAATTGGAAGAAACTCCACAGGAATGGTAACTGGCATGAGATGATTTGCAGTTTGACTTTGGAATTTCCAAAATGGCTGCCGTTACCATGGAAACAGCTAAAATATCAAAAATTCTAACTCTTTCGTTATAAGATCCAACTGGATGAAACTTTATGGAAATGTTCTCCAGTATGCCAAGATGTCAAGACAATATATGGATAGTTCAAAATGGCCGCCGTTGTCATGGAAACTGGGGCCAAGTTTTGCATTGACCCTATGGAAAAATGCATAAAATCAGCATTTTCTCAGAGAGTAGTGCACCAAAGTCAATGAAACTGTATTGATATATAACATGACATGTATCAATGAGATGTACGCTTTTAGAATTTTGGAATTATCTACTGTAACCATGGTTGCAGCACAAATGTTCAAAATTTCCAAAAAAAATAAAGTTCTGCAAACTGGATGAAACTTTATAGGAATAGTGACTGGCATGTGCGGAGTTGCATTTTGAAGTTGGAATTTCCAAAATGGCCGCCGTAACCATGGAAACAGCAAAATTTTCCAAAATTTCAAAATGCTCGAAACTTAATGAAATTTTGCAAAAATGATAACTTGCAGGTGTAGATGCACTCTTTGACTTTGGAATTTCCAAAAATGGCCGCCGCTCGCCTGGCAATGGGGGGACGAGGGTGCCATCCGTTATTGCTAGCAATTACAAATCTAGTTATTATTATTTTTCTTCCACCTAATTTTGTCCGGCAGTTTTCTCAGAGCCAAAGGAACCAATCTGAATGATGGTGCACTATAACAAGGAACCCTGACTTTCCAGTTGCAGTGCAACTTTGGAACTAAAAAATGGCTGCCATCACCATGGAGACCGAAAAATAATGGAAAATTACAGTTTTTGGTTTTGATGAATTATTTGGAAATGCTTTAACTTAGAATCATTATCTTTTGATACAATGTAGGTGCCGGGCATATACTGCTTTGGGATGATTTTGGCAATCATTGGAACTGCTATGTTGCCATGGATACTACACCAAAACTTTCCAAAATATGGAAATGCTCCAAATTTTATGAAACTTCACAGTAACGATGAGCAACATAGGTAGAGGTGGAATTTGGCGTTGGAATTTCGAAAATGTCTGCCGTTACCATGGAAACAATGCAAAACAGGTCAAAATGGTCCAAAAACTTTAAAGTGGCATTTACTTTCTTAAAATGGTAGGTCAAATTGATCGAAACTTTGATGGTATGGTCCCTCCCATGTACCAATGTGGTATATGCCATTAAATTTTGGGAATGGTCTCTGTTGCCATAGGAACCATCACATATGTCAAAAATTTCAAAAATTTCAAAATGCTTCAAAATTGATGAAACTTCATAGGATTGTAGACTGTCAAGTCTGCATAAGACTTTTGAAGTTGGAATTTCCAAAATGGCTACCGTTGCCATGGAAACTGGAAAAATGTCAAAAATTCTCAAAATGCTTTGAACTTAATGAAACTTGAAATTATTGTTACCTGACAAGTAAAGATGAGACTTTTCACTTTGAAATTTCCAAAATGGCTGCCGTTGCCATGGAAACAGCAGAAATGTGAATTTTAAAAAATGCTTTGAATGTACTGAAAATTTACAGAAAAATGTTTTTACCATGCATATATGTGCATTCACTGTTAAACAATTTTTAAATGGCTGCCGCTTAGTGGCAATTGGGGGAAGGGTGACATCCGCTATTGCTTGCAATGGCAATTCTAGTTATTATGGCACCCTCAACGGAGTTGGGGTGACATATTGTTATTCTACGTTTCTTTTTTTCTTATTATTTTTATTCTTCCACACATTTTGTCCACGCTATTTCTCGGAATTGAATGGACCAATGTTGATGGAATTATACCACAATGTGGAACACCATGTGAAGTTGTGCAGCAGACTTTGGCATGTGCAAGATGGCCGCCGTTACCATGGAAACAGAACAAATGTAAAAAATATTTTTTTGGTTTTTGGTGAATAATTTGAATATTCCTGAACTGAAAATCATCAAATTTTTATATATTGTTGGTGTTCACCATATACAGGTTTGAGATGATTTTGAGAATCTTTGGAACTACTATATTGCCATGGAAACTAAATATGTTTAGCATTAAACCCTATGGGGAAAATCTTAAAGTAGTATTTAAACTCTTAATATGGTATATCCAACCATTGAAACTTTAATGGTATGTTCCTTATCATGTGCCAATGTGGTAGGTGTCTTTGGAAATTTGGAAATGGTCACCGTTACCATGGAAACAGCAGAAATGTCCAAAAATTTCAAATTCCTCCAAACTTTCTGAAAATTGACAGACATGTTGAGTGGCACATCAAGAGTTGGTATTCAACTTTGGAATTTTTCAAAATGGCCGCCGTTTCCATGGAAACAACACAAAATTCAAAAAATTCAAAATGCTCTAAAATTGATGAAATTTTACAACAACGTTGATAGACATCTGTAGATGCGCTCTTTGACTTTGGAAATTTCAAAATGGCTGCCGCTCGCCTGGCAATTGGGGACGAGGGTGCCATCCGTTATTGCTAGCAATTACAAATCTAGTTTTTATTATTTTTCTTCCACACATTTTGTCCAGGCGATTTCTCGAAATCCAAAGGACTAAAGTTGATGGAACTTTTCCATATTAAGGACCCCCATGTACAAAGTTGCAGGAAACATGGAATGGTTTAAGATGGCTACCGTTACCATGGAAACAGAACAAATGTGAAAAAAATCCAGTTTTTTGTTTTGGTAAACTGTTTGGATATGCTTTATCTCAGAATCATTATATTTTATTACAATGTAGGTGCCCACTATATACAGGTGTTGGATGATTTTGGTGATCATTGGAATTACTATGTTGCCATGGAAACAACACCAAAAATTTCAAAATTCTCAAAATGCTCCAAACTTCAGGAAACTTCACAGTAACGATGAGCAACATTGGAAGATGTGGCATTTGGCGTTGGAATTTCCAAAATATCTGTTGTTACCATGGAAACAATGCAAAAATGTCAAATATTTCAAAAAAATGAATATGCTGCAAACTGGATGAAACTTTACAGGAATAGTAGCCAGCATAAGAAGAATTGCATTTTGGAGTTGGAATTTTCAAAATGGCCGCCGTAACCATGGAAACAGCAAAAATATCCAAAATTTCAAAATGCTTCAAACTTAATGAAACTTGGCAAAAATGTTACTAGACATCTCTAGATGCACTATTTGACTTTAGAATTTTCAAAATGGCTGCCGCTCACCTGGCAATGGGGGTAGGGTGCCATCTGTTATTGCTAGCAATTACAAATCTAGTTATGGCACCCTCAACGGAGTTGGGGTGACGTATTGTTATTCTACGTTTCTTTTTTTTCTTATTATGGCACCCTCAACGGAGTTGGGGTGACGTATTGTTATTCTACGTTTCTTTTTTTTTTCTTATTATTTTTCTTCCACCGATTTTGTCCAGCTTATTTCTCGGAATCCAATGGACCAATGTTGGTAAAACTCTACCAGAATATGGACCACCATGATAAGTTGTGCAGTGGACTTTGGCATGTGCATGATGGCTACCGTTACCATGGAAACTAAAAAAATGTAAAAAAAAATCAAAATTCCAAATCTTTCATTGTAAGACCCAACTGGATGAAACTTTATGGAAATGTTCCTTGGTATGCCCTGATGTACCGACTATATTTAGAAATTCCAAAATGGCCATCATTGTCATGGAAACAGGGTGAAAGTTTAACATTGGCCCTATGGGAAAAAACATTAAACCTGCTTTGTCTTAAAGAATATGATATTAAACCCATAGAAACTTTATTGGGAGGTAACATGTAATGAGTCAAAGTGGAATCTGTCTTTGGAATTTTCAAAATGGCTACCGTTACCATGGAAACTACAAAAAAATGAAAATGCACCAAACTTAATGAAACTTTACAGAAATGTTCACTGGCATGTGCAGAGTTGAAATATAATTTAGGAATTTTCAAAATGGCCGCCGTAACCATGGAAACAGCAAAAAATCAAAAATTTTCAGAATACTCTAAATTGTCTAAATCTTTACTGTAATGACAAATGGCATGTCTTCATGTGATTTTCCGACTTTGAAATGCTCAAAATGGCTGCCGTTCACCTGGCAATGGGGGAAGGGTGCCATCCGCTATTGCTTGCAATGGCAAATCTAGTTTTTATTATTTTTCTTCCACTATTTTTGTCCGGAGGGGTTCTCAGAATTAAATGGACCAAAGTTGATGGAACTATGGTATAATGTTGAACACCATGCGAAGTTGTCCCTCTGACTTTGGAATGGTCAAGATGGCCACCGTTACCATGGAAACAGCAAAAATGCGAAAAACATTAAAGTGTTCCAAAGTGGAAAAAATTTCACAGGAATGGTAACTGGCATGTGCTGATCAACAGTTTGACTTCGGAATTTCCAAAATGGCTGCCGTTACCATGGAAACTGCAAAAATGTCAAAAAATTTTAAAAGCTCCAAAATTTATAAAACTTTAAAAAAAATGTTAATTTGCAAGTGTAGATGCACTCTTTGACTGAGGAATTTTCAAAATGGCTGCCGTTACCCTGGCAATGGGGGAAGGGTGCCATCCGTTATTGCTAGCAATTACAAATCTAGTTATGTCACCCTGACGGAGGTCGGGTGACATAATCGCAAATCTAGTTAAGTCACCAAAACGGAGTTTTGGGGACTTATTGTTTTTGTATCGTTTCTTATTATTATGTCACCCGATCGACAATGTCGGGTGACATATTGCTTTTCCTCTGTTTCTTTACTATTATTATTATTATTCTTCCAATGATTTTGTCCGGCAGTTTTCTTGGAGACAATGGAACCAATCTTAATGATAGTTGACTATAATGAGGAACACAAAATTCCGGGTTGCAGTAGGTCATAAGACCATTAAAAATGGCTGCCGTTACCATGGAAACGGAACAAATGTGAAAAATTAAATTTTTGGGTTTTGGTGAATAATTTGGAGATGCTTAAACTCAGAATCATTATATTTTGATACAATGTAGGTGCCGGGCATATACTGGTTTTGGATGATTTTGGCAATCATTGGAACTACTATGTTGTCATGGAAACTACACCAAAAATTTCCAAAATATCAAAATGCTCCAAATTTTTTGAAACTTAAGCATAACGATGAGCAACTTTGGTAGATGTGGAATTTGGCGTTGGAATTTCGAAAATGTCTTGTGTTACCATGGAAACAAGGCCAAAATGGTCAAAACGCTTTAAAAACCTTAAAAAGGGGCATTTACTTCCTTAAAATGGTAGGTCAAATCCATTGAAACTCTTATGGTATGTTCCCTCCCATGTACCAATGTGGAATCTGCCATTAGAAATTTGGAATGGTCTGTGTTACCATAGAAACCAGCCACAATGTCAAATATTTCTAAAATTTCAAAATGCTCAAAAAATATTGAAACTTAGTATGATTGTTGACTGTCAAGTCTGCATGAGACTTTTGGAGTTGGAATTTCCAAAATGGCGGCGGTTGCCATGGAAACTGCAGAAATGTTAAATATTTTCAAAATGCTCCAAACTTAATCAAACTTAATATTATTGTTAACTGGCATGTATGGATGAGACTTTTGACTTTGAAATTTTCAAAATGGCTGCCGTTGCCATGGAAACAGCAGAAATGTGAAACTTTTGGCAAATGCTGTTATTGTATTGAAAATTTACAGAAAGATATATTGCAATTCATAGATCTGCATTCACTGTTAAGTTGTTTTGAAATGGCTGCCGCTTAGTGGCAATGAGGGGAAGGGTGACATCCGCTATTGCTTGCAATGGCAATTCTAGTTATTATTATGTCACCCGATCGACAATGTCGGGTGACATATTGCTATTCCTCTGTTTCTTTTTCACTATTATTATGGCACCCTCAACGGAGTTGGGGTGACATCTTGTTATTGTTCGTTTCTTTTTTTTCTTTTTATGGCACCCTCAACGGAGTTGGGGTGACATCTTGTTATTCTACGTTTCTTTTTTTTCTTTTTATTTTTATTCTTCCACACATTTTGTCCACGCTATTTCTCGTAATTGGTCAGACCCATGTTGATGGAACTATACCATAATATGACCCGCCATGTGAAGTTGTGCAAGAGACATTGGAATGGTAAAAAATGGCCGCCGTTACCATGGAAACAAAAAAAATGTAAAAAAAAATCCAAATTTTAAATCTTTCGTTATAAGAGGCAAAGTCTTGAAAGTTTATGTAAATGTTGGCAGTGGTGCCCCGAGGTACCAACAGTACTTGGAATTTTCAAAATGGCTGCCATTGCCATGGAAACTAGACAAAAGTTTAACATTGACCCTATGGGAAAATGCGTTTTAGCTGCATTTTCTTGAAAAATATAACAACAATTCCACGGAAATCGTAATTAGGAGTGTGTGCAAATGGTCACATGCAATTGCTGTACTGCTAACATGTACTAGAATATTCTAGAATAAAAATATGTATTTTATTTAATGTGCTTTAAAGAGAAAATCGCCACCGAGAGAACGAGAAACACTCAGAGTACAAATTACTGACATTTCTGCACTTGAGTTAAAGTACATATCCGTGAATGACACACCTGCTAAAATATACACATTAGCTGAAATCAATCGATAAACATGTAATTAAATTGTACACGATAAGTTACATGTATTGTATGATACGCGAGCTATTGAAGAATAAATTGAACAGTTAATACGCCGCTCCGTCAATATATACACATGTTGTCTGTCCTACGTCCCCTCTAAAAAGAATATTAATATGCTAAGTCCACGATAATATACTTGAGTATCACGTGACACCACCTTCCTACTTGCGCGCGTGTCTAATTTTACATTTAAAAAGGATTCCCAAACTATGTATAGAACTGAAACGTATTCTACGGAAGAGGAAAAAAAAGGGGGGGGGGTTGTTTAGACATACTGATTCCGACATGTATAATAGATATGCCATTTGACTTTTGTACACTCATAATTGTTGATGCTACTGTGACAATGTGCAGTACGGGGTGCCATCGTCCGCTATTGCTTGCAATAGCAAATCTAGTGTTATAATAACTCATTCGCAATTCTTTTTTTTTTTCGGATGTAAGAAAAGCAAATAGAGTATTTTTCTCAATACTACATGCAAAATTGTGCGTCAGATATTTGTCACTGAACAGTATGAAACGTATAGACAATAAATAAACCTATGCAAAATGTGTCATTTTAGGCAATACAACGTATTGATCAATCGATCAATCAATCAATCAAATCATGATCAGAGTGATCAAATCATGATCACATTGATCAAATCATGATTAGAGATCGATCAATCGATCAAGTGTTGATATCAATCAAGTGCAGAATCCGAAA
Source organism: Mytilus edulis (assembly GCF_963676685.1). Taxonomy (NCBI): domain Eukaryota; kingdom Metazoa; phylum Mollusca; class Bivalvia; order Mytilida; family Mytilidae; genus Mytilus; species Mytilus edulis. The sequence goes on from NC_092348.1 coordinate 6,088,766, forward strand.
TAAACGTCCCATCGCTATTTTTACGAACTGTCAATCATTCGATCAATCAATCAATCAATCAATCAAACGATCGATCAATTGATTGATTGATCAATCATGATCACAAACCTTCAATCAACCAATACACGTATCTTCTCCGTTGAATTCATGAAAGAAAAAACCTTTAATTCGCTTCGCGTATCATTATGGCACCCTCAACGGAGTTGGGGTGACATCTTGTTATTCTACGTTTCTTTTTTTTCTTTTTATGGCACCCTCAACGGAGTTGGGGTGACGTATTGTTATTCTACGTTTCTTTTTATGGCACCCTCAACGGAGTTGGGGTGACGTATTGTTATTCTACGTTTCTTTTTTTTCTTATTTTTCTTGCAACAAATTTTGTCCGCGCGATTTCTCGAAATCCAATGGACCAAGGTTGATGGAACTTTTCTATATTAAGGACCCCAATGAGCTGTGTTGCAGGAAGCATGGAATGGTTCAAGATGGCTACCGTTACCATGGAAACAGAACAAATGTGAAAAATTCCAGTTTTGGGTTTTGGTAAACTGTTTGTATATGCTTTTACTCAGAATCATTATATTTTAATACAATATAGGTGCCCACTATATACAGGTGTGGGATGATTTTGGCGATCATTGGAACTATTATGTTGCCATGGAAACTGTACCAAAAATTTCAAAAATCTAAAAATGCTCCAAACTTAATGAAACTTCACAGTAACGATGAGCAACATTGGAAGATGTGGAATTTGGCGTTGGAATTTCCAAAATATCTGTTGTTACCATGGAAACAATGCAAAAAGGTCAAAACTTTGAATTTTCATAGAACATTCCAGAACATCAATGTTAAATTTATTCTAGAGACATTAAATGGTATATGATTATTGAGGGAAAAAATTGCAGCGGTGGTTTGACTTTGGAATATTCAAAATGGCCACCGTTACCATGGGAACAGCAGAAATATGAAAAACTTGAAAATGCTTTAAATTTAATGAAACTTATAATAAATGTTGCCTAGCTTATGTTGACTTAACTTTTGAGTTTGGAATTTTCAAAATGGCCGCCCTTGCCATGGAAACAGCAAACATTTTGTAAATGGCTGCCGCTGGCCTGGCAATGGGGAAGGGTGCCATCCGCTATTGCTTGCAATGGCAAATCTAGTTATGGCACCCTAAACGGAGTTTGGGTGACATATTGTTATTCTACGTTTCTTTTTTTCTTATTATTTTATTTATTCTTCCACACATTTTGTCCATGCTATTTCTCAGAATTGGCTTGAACAATATTGATGGAACTATACCATAATGTAGACCACTATATGAAATTGTGCAATCGGGGTATGGCATCATCAAGATGGCTGCCGTTGCCATGGAAACTGATAAAATGTGAAAAAAAATGCAATTTCTAAATCTTTCATTATAAGACCTAGCTGGATGAAATTTTATGGTAATGTTCCTTGGTATGCCTAGATGTTGTGACAATATTAGGAAATTCCAAAATGGCCACCATTGTCATGGAAACAGGGCGAAAGTTTAACATTGGCCCTATGGGAAAACATATTGAAGCTGCATTTCCTGCAAGAATATTAGATCAAACCTTCTACAACTTAATGAATATGTTACATGGCATGTCCCAAAGTGGCACCTGTCTTTGGAATTTTGGAAATGGTACCCGTTACCATGGAAATAGCAAAAATTTCAAAAATTTCAAAATGCTCCAAAATTGACGAAACTTTACAAAAATGTTAATTGGCATGTGTATATCATGTATATGTTATCTTTGACTTTGGATTTTTCAAAATGGCTGCCACTCACCTGGCAATGGGGGAAGGGTGCCATCCGTTATTGCTAGCAATAACCAATCTAGTTATTATTATTATTATTATTTTTATTCTTCCACACATTTTGTCCATACTATTTCTCTGGATTGGTCAGACCCATGTTGATAGAACTATACCATAATATGAACCGCCATGTAAAGTAGTGCAAGAGACATTGGAATGGTAAAAAATGGCCGCCGTTGCCATGGAAACTGATGAAATGTGAAAAAAAATGCAAATTTTAAATCTTTCATTATAAGACCTAGCTGGATGAAACTTTATGGTAATGTTCCTTGGTATGCCTAGATGTTGTGACAATATAAGAAAATTCCAAAATGGCCGCCATTGTCATGGAAACAGGGCGAAAGTTTAACATTGGCCCTATGGGAAAATACATTAAAGATGCATTTTCTTGAAGAATATAGCATCAATCCCAATGAAACTTTATAAATATGTAACATGGCATGTCCCAAAGTGGCACCTGTCTTTGGAATTTTAGAAATGGTACCCGTTACCATGGAAATAGCAAAAATTTCAAAAATTTCAAAATGCTCCAAAATTAATGAAACGTTACAACAATGTTAATACACATCTGTAGATGCAATCTTGGACTTTGGAATTTTCAAAATGGCTGCAGCTCACCTGGCAATGGGGGAAGGGTGCCATCCGCTATTGCTTGCAATGGCAAATCTAGTTATTATGTCACCCGATCGACAATGTCGGGTGACATATTGCTTTTCCTCTGTTTCTTTTTCTGTATTATTATTATTATACTTCCACCTATTTTGTCCGGCATGTTTTTTGGAGTGAAATGGAACCAATCTTAATGATAGTTCACTATAAGGTGGAACAAAAAATTTCGGGGTGCAGGTGGGTCTAAGACCTTAAAAAATGGCTGCCGTTTCCATGGAAACAGAATAATTGTGAAAAATTCCAGTTTTTGGTTTTGGTGAATAATTTGGAGATTCTTAAACTCAGAATCATCATATTTTGATACAATGTAGGTGCCAGCCATATACTGGTTTTGGATGATTTTGGCAATCATTGGAACTACTATGTTGCCATGGAAACTGCACCAAAAATTTCAAAAATATCAAAATGCTCCAAATTTTTTGAAACTTCATAGTAACGATGAGCAACATTGGTAGATGTGCAATTTGGCGTTGGAATTTCGAAAATGTCTGCTGTTACCATGGAAACAAGTCGAAAATGGTCAAAATGCTTCAAAAACCTTAAAGTGGCATTTACTTTCTTAAAATGGTAGGTCAAATCCATTGAAACTTTGATGGTATGTTCCCTCCCATGTACCAATGTGGTATCTGCCATTAGAAATTTGGAATGGTATCTGTTACCATAGAAACCAGCCAAAATGTCAAAAATTTCAAAATGCTCCAAAATTGATGAAACGTAATATATTTGTTGACTGTCAAGTCTGCATGAGACTTTTGAAGTTAGAATTTCCAAAATGGCCACCGTTGCCATGGAAACTGCAGAAATGTCAAATATTTTCAAAATGCTCCAAACTTAATGAAACTTAAAACCAAAAATTTCCAAAATATGGAAATGCTTCAAATTTTATAAAACTTCACAGTAACGATGAGCAACATTGGTAGAAGTGGAATTTGGCGTTGGAATTTTGAAAATGTCTGCCGTTACCATGGAAACAATGCAAAACAGGTCAAAATGGTCCAAAAACCTTAAAGTGGCATTTACTTTCTTAAAATGGTAGGTCAAATTTAACGAAACTTTGATGGTATGGTCCCTCCAATGTACCAATGTGGTATATGCCATTAAATTTTGGGTATGGTCTCTGTTGCCATAGGAACCATCACAAATGTCAAAATTTTCAAAAATTTCAAAATTATCCAAAATTGATGAAACTTAATATGTTTGTAGACTGACAAGTCTGGATGAGACTTTTGAAGTTGGAATTTCCAAAATGGCCACCGTTGCCATGGAAACTGCAGAAATGCCAAATATTTTCAAAAAGCTCCAAATTTTATGAAACTTAATATTATTGTTAACTCGCATGTATAGATGAGACTTTTGACTTTGGAATTTTCAAGATGGCTGCCGTTGCCATGGAAACGGCAGAAATGTAAATTTTCTAAAATGCTCTGAATGTACTGAAAATTTGCAGAAAGATGTATTGCCATGTATATATGTGCATTCACTGTTAAACGATATTGAAATGGCTGCCGCTTAGTGGCAATAGGGGGAAGGGTGACATCCACTATTGCTTGCAATAGCAATTCTAGTTATGTCACCCGATCGACAATGTCGGGTGACATATTGCTTTTCCTCTGTTTCTTTTTCTGTATTATTATTATTATACTTCCACCTAGTTTTGTCCGCCTGCTTTCTCAGAGCCAAAAGTGCCAATCCGAATGATGGTGCACTATAACAAGGAACCCTGACTCCCCAGAGTCTGTGCAAAATTGGAACTAAAAAATGGCTGTCATCACCATGGAAACGGAAAAATGGTGAAAAAATAAAATTTTGGAGTTCCTTGAATTATTTGTGAATGCTTAAGCTTAAAATCTTTAGATTTTAATACAATGTATGTGCCCACTATATACAGGTTTTGGATGATTTTGGCACATTTTGGAACTGCTATGTTGCCATGGAAACTACACCAAAAATTTCAAAAATATGGAAATGCTCCAATTTTTTTGAAACTTTAGCATAACGATGAGCAACTTTGGTAGATGTGGAATTTGGCGTTGGAATTTCCAAAATGTCTGTCGTTTCCATGGAAACAATGCAAAAAGGTCAAAATGCTCCAAAAACTTCCAGGTTTGGTGAATAACTTTGGTATGCTTGAACCTAAAATCATCAAATTTTTATGCAATATAGTTGTCCACTATATACAGGTTTTGAATGATTTTGATAATCATTGGAACTACTATGTTACCATGGATACAGGAGCAAAAATTTCAGAATGCTTCAAAATTGATGAAACTTGATATGATTGTTAACTGTCAAGTCTAGATATGACTTTTGAAGTTGGAATTTCCAAAATGGCCACGGTTGCCATGGAAACTGCAAAAATGTCAAAAATTCTCAAAATGGTTTTAACTTAATGAAATTTTATATTATTGGTAACTGACAAGTTAAGATGAGACTTTTGACTTTGAAATTTTCAAAATGGCTGCCGTTGCCATGGAAACGGTATAAATGTGAAATACTTTAAAATGCTCTGAATATACTGAACATTTACAAAAAGATGAATAGCCATGCATATTTGTGCATTTACTGTTAAACAAGTTTGAAATGGCTGCCGCTTAGTGGCAATAGGGGGAAGGGTGACATCCGCTATTGCTTGCAATGGCAATTCTAGTTATGGCACCCTCAACGGAGTTGGGGTGACATATTGTTATTCTACGTTTCTTTTTTTCTTATTATTTTTTTTCTTCCACTTTTTTTTGTCCAGCTTATATCTTGGAATTTTATGAACCAATGGTAATGTAACTTAACCATAGTGTTGACCAGCATGTGCAAATTTGCAATCGGGGTATGGCACTTTCAAGATGGCCGCAGTTACCATGGAAACGGAACAAATGTGAAAAAATACAGTTTTTCGTTTTGGTGAACTGTTTGGATATGCTTTAAGTCAGAATCATTATATTTTAATACAATGTAGGTGCCCACTATATACAGGTGTTGGATGATTTTGACACTCATTGGAACTACTATGTTGCCATGGAAACTACACCAAAAATTTCAAATTTCTCAAAATGTTCCAAACTTCAGGAAACTTCACAGTAAGGATGAGCAACATTGGAAGATGTGGAATTTGGCGTTGGAATTTCCAAAATATCTTTTGTTACCATGGAAACAATGCTAAAAGGTCAAAACTTTGAATTTTCACAGAACATTCCAGAACATCAATGTTAAATTTATTCTAGAGACATTTAATGGTATATGATTATGGAGGGAAAAAATTGCAGCGGGGGTTTGACTTTGGAAAATTCAAAATGGCCGCCGTTACCATGGAAACAGCAAAAATATGAAAAATTTCAAAATGCTTTAAATTTAATGAAACTTATAACAAATGTTGCCTAGCTTATGTAGACTTGACTTTTGAGTTTGGAATTTTCAAAATGGCCGCCGTTACCATGGAAACAGCAAATTGTCCAAAATTTCGAAATGCTTCAAACTTAATGAAACTTTGCAAAAATGTTACTAGACATCTGTAGATGCACTATTTGACTTTGGAATTTTCAAAATGGCTGCCGCTCACCTGGCAATGGGGGAAGGGTGCCATCCGTTATTGCTAGCAATTACAAATCTAGTTATGGCACCCTCAACGGAGTTGGGGTGACATATTGTTATTCTACGTTTCTTTTTTTTCTTATTATGTCACCCGATCGACAATGTCGGGTGACATATTGCTTTTCCTCTGTTTCTTTACTATTATTATTATTATTCTTCCAATGATTTTGTCCGGCAGTTTTCTTGGAGACAATGGAACCAATCTTAATGATAGTTGACTATAATGAGGAACACAAAATTCCGGGTTGCAGTAGGTCATAAGACCATTAAAAATGGCTGCCGTTACCATGGAAACGGAACAAATGTGAAAAATTAAATTTTTGGGTTTTGGTGAATAATTTGGAGATGCTTAAACTCAGAATCATTATATTTTGATACAATGTAGGTGCCGGGCATATACTGGTTTTGGATGATTTTGGCAATCATTGGAACTACTATGTTGTCATGGAAACTACACCAAAAATTTCCAAAATATCAAAATGCTCCAAATTTTTTGAAACTTAAGCATAACGATGAGCAACTTTGGTAGATGTGGAATTTGGCGTTGGAATTTCGAAAATGTCTTGTGTTACCATGGAAACAAGGCCAAAATGGTCAAAACGCTTTAAAAACCTTAAAAAGGGGCATTTACTTCCTTAAAATGGTAGGTCAAATCCATTGAAACTCTTATGGTATGTTCCCTCCCATGTACCAATGTGGAATCTGCCATTAGAAATTTGGAATGGTCTGTGTTACCATAGAAACCAGCCACAATGTCAAATATTTCTAAAATTTCAAAATGCTCAAAAAATATTGAAACTTAGTATGATTGTTGACTGTCAAGTCTGCATGAGACTTTTGGAGTTGGAATTTCCAAAATGGCGGCGGTTGCCATGGAAACTGCAGAAATGTTAAATATTTTCAAAATGCTCCAAACTTAATCAAACTTAATATTATTGTTAACTGGCATGTATGGATGAGACTTTTGACTTTGAAATTTTCAAAATGGCTGCCGTTGCCATGGAAACAGCAGAAATGTGAAACTTTTGGCAAATGCTGTTATTGTATTGAAAATTTACAGAAAGATATATTGCAATTCATAGATCTGCATTCACTGTTAAGTTGTTTTGAAATGGCTGCCGCTTAGTGGCAATGAGGGGAAGGGTGACATCCGCTATTGCTTGCAATGGCAATTCTAGTTATTTTTATTATTCTTCCACACATTTTGTCCATCGTGTTTCTAAGAATTGAGTGATCCAATATTGTTGGAACTATAACATAATGAGGACCCCCATTTGAAGTTGTGCACCTTGCTATGGAATGGTAAAAGATGGCCGCCGTTTCCATGGAAACAGCACAAATGCGAAAAAAATCAAAGTGGTCCAAACTGGAAGAAACTCCACAGGAATGTTAACTGGCATGTGCTGATTTCCAGTTTGATTTTGGAATTTTCAAAATGGCTGCCGTTACCATGGAAACAGCTAAAATATCAAAAATTCTAACTCTTTCCTTATAAGATCCAGCTGGATGAAACTTTATGAAAATGTTCTCCAGTATGCCAAGATGTCAAGACAATATTTGGATAGTTCAAAATGGCCGCCGTTGTCATGGAAACTGGGGCCAAGTTTTGCATTGACCCTATGGAAAAATGCATAAAATCAGCATTTTCTCAGAGAGTAGTGCACCAAAGTCAATGAAACTGTATTGATATATAACATGACATGTGGCAATGAGACGTACGCTTTTAGAATTTTGGAATTATCTACTGTAACCATGGTTGCAGCACAAATGTTCAAAATTTCCAAAAAAAATTAAGTGCTGCAAACTGGATGAAACTTTACAGGAATAGTGACTGATATGTGCAGAATTCTATTTTGAAGTTGGAATTTCCAAAATGGCCGCCGTAACCATGGAAACAGCAAATATATCAACATTTTCAAAATGCTTCAAACTTAATGAAATTTTGCAAAAATGATGACTTGCATGTGTAGATGCACTCTTTGACTTTGAAATTTTCAAAATGGTTGCCGCTCGCCTGGCAATAGGGGGACGAGGGTGCCATCCGTTATTGCTAGCAATTACAAATCTAGTTATTATTATTATTATTATTCTTCCACCTAATTTTGTCCGGCAGTTTTCTCAGAGCCAAAGGAACCAATCTAAATGATGGTACACTATAACAAGGAACCCTGACTTTCCAGTTGCAGTGCAACTTTGGAACTAAAAAATGGCTGCCATCACCATGGAAACCGAAAAATAATGGAAAATTCCAGTTTTTGGTTTTGATGAATTATTTGGAAATGCTTTAACTTAGAATCATTATATTTTGATACAATGTAGGTGCCGGGCATATACTGGTTTTGGATGATTTTGGCAATCATTGGAACTGCTATGTTGCCATGAATACTACACCAAAAATTTCCAAAATATGGAAATGCTCCAAATTTTATAAAACTTCACAGTAATGATGAGCAACATTGGTAGAGGTGGAATTTGGTGTTGCAATTTCGAAAATGTCTGCCGTTACCATGGAAACAATGCAAAACAGGTCAAAATGGTCAAAAAACCTTTAAGTGGCATTTATTTTCTTAAAATGGTAGGTCAAATTGATTGAAACTTTGATGGTATGGTCCCTCCCATGTACCAATGTGGTATATGCCATTTAATTTTGGGAACGGTCTCTGTTACCATAGGAACCATCCCAAATGTCAAAAATTTCAAAAATTTCAAAATGCTTCAAAATTGATGAAACTTAATATGGTTGTACACTGACAAGTCTGAATGAGACTTTTGAAGTTGGAATTTCACAAATGGCCACCGTTGCCATGGAAACTGCAGAAATGTCAAATATTTTCAAAATGCTCCAAACTTAATGAAACTTAATATTATTGTTAACTGGCATGTATAGATGAGACTTTTGACTTTGGAATTTTCAAAATGGCTGCCGTTGCCATGGAAACAGCAAAAATGTGAAATTTTCTAAAATGCTCTCGATGTACTGAAAATTTACAGAAAGATGTACTGCAATGCATATATATATATGTGCATTCACTGTTAAACAATTTTGAAATGGCTGCCGCTTAGTGGCCATTGGGGGAAGGGTGACATCCGCTATTGCTTGCAATGGCAATTCTAGTTCTTATTCTTCTCTTTCTGACCCCTTAAACTGTCCTACCATTTTTTTGGAAGCAGTAGGGGTTGGAAACTTTATATTTTTTCTGGGTATGGGTCTGCATCATGGGGGTTGCAGAACCCAATGTCCGTGATACCAGGGTGTCATCTTGGCATAATTAGGGGGGCTCAAAGATGGGTGGGGTCAATTTTTTTTTACATTTCTTAAATTTTCTACTGTATGTAGAGTAGGTGGAATAATGATTACTTCTATGAATATTAAGAGACCCATGTCTGCTTCAACATGGAACTTTTTTTATTTCAGTAGGGGGTCTCCTGGCATAATTTCAGGGGGGTGAATTTTCATGGAACATTCCAGAACATCAAAGTTAAATTTATTCTAGACACATTTAATGGTATATGATTGTATATAATTATGGAGAGAACAATTTGCAGCAGCAGTTTGTCTCTGGAATATTCAAAATGGCCGCCGTTACCATGGAAACAGCAAAAATATGAAAAACTTCAAAACGCTTCAAATTTAATGAAACTTATAACTAATGTTGACTAACTTGTGTAGAATTGACTTTTGAGTTTGGAATTTTCAAAATGGCCGCCGTTACCATGGAAACAGCAAAAATATCTAAAAATTCAAAATGCTTCAAATTTAATGAAACTTATAACAAATGTTGCCTAACTGATGTAGACTTGACTTTTGAGTTTGGAATTTTCAAAATGGCCGCCGTTGCTATGTAAACAGCAAAAATGTCAAAAAAAACAAAATTTTCCTATTGAATAAAACTTTACACACACATTATTTGGCATCAATGATACCGCAGAACAATGATGTGGGGTCCGTTTTGGTGACTTTTGTGTTAGCATCCTAACACAGGATTACTTGTTATGGCACCCTCAACGGAGTTGGGGTGACGTATTGTTATTCTACGTTTCTTTTTTTTCTTATTATTATTATTATGTCACCCGATCGACAATGTCGGGTGACATATTGCTTTTCCTCCGTTTCTTTGTTATTATTATTCTTATTCTTCCAATGATTTTTGTCCGGCAGATTTTTTGAAGGCAATGAAACCAATCTCCGTGATAGTCAACTATAATGAGGAACAAAAAATTTTGGGTTGCAGTAGGTCATAGAACCATTAAAAATGGCTGCCGTTACCATGGAAACGGAACAAATGTGAAAAATTCCACTTTTTGGTTTTGATGAATTATTTGGACATGCTTTAACTTAGAATCATTATATTTTGATACAATGTAGGTGCCGGGCATATACTTGTTTTGGATGATTTTTGGCATTCATTGGAACTACTATGTTGCCATGGATACCACTCCAAAAATTTCCAAAATATCAAAATGCTCCAAATTTAATGAAACTTCACAGTAATGATGAGCAACATTGGTAGATGTGCAATTTGGCGTTGGAATTTCGAAAATGTCTTGTGTTACCATGGAAACGAGGAAAAAATGGTCAAAACGCTTTAAAAAACCTTAAAAGTGGCATTTACTTCCTTAAAATGGTAGGTCAAATCCATTGAAACTCTGATGGTATGTTCCCTCCCATGTACCAATGTAGTATCTGCCATTAGAAATTTGGAATGGTCTGTGTTACCATAGAAACCAGCCAAAATGTCAAAAATTTCAAAAATTTCAAAATGCTTCAAAATTTATGAAACTTAATATATTTGTTGACTGTCAAGTCTGCATGAGACTTTTGAAGTTGGAATTTCCAAAATGGCCACCGTTGCCATGGAAACTGCAGAAATGTCAAATATTTTGAAAATGCTCCAAACTTAATGAAACTTAATATTATTGTTAACTGGCAGGTATAGATGAGACTTTTGACTTTGGAATTTTCAAAATGGCTGCCGTTGCCATGGAAACAGAAGAAATGTGATACTTTTGACATTGCTTAAATGTATTGAAAATTTACAGAAAGATATATCGCAATGCGTTCATCTGCATTCACTGTTAAATTGTTTTCAAATGGCTGCCGCTTAGTGGCAATAGGGGAAGGGTGACATCCGCTATTGCTTGCAATGGCAATTCTAGTTATGGCACCCTAAACGGAGTTTGGGTGACATATTGTTATTCTACGTTTCTTTTTTTCTTATTATTTTATTTATTCTTCCACACATTTTGTCCATGCTATTTCTCAGAATTGGCTTGAACAATATTGATGGAACTTTACCATAATGTAGACCACTATATGAAATTGTGCAATCGGGGTATGGCATCATCAAGATGGCTGCCGTTGCCATGGAAACTGATGAAATGTGAAAAAAAATGCAATTTCTAAATCTTTTATTATAAGACCTAGCTGGATGAAATTTTATGGTAATGTTCCTTGGTACGCCTAGATGTTGTGACAATATTAGGAAATTCCAAAATGGCCGCCATTGTCATGGAAACAGGGTGAAAGTTTAACATTGGCCCAATGGGAAAACATGTTCAAGCTGCATTTCCTGCAAGAATATTAGATCAAACCTTCTACAACTTAATGAATATGTTACATGGCATGTCCCAAAGTGGCACCTGTCTTTGGAATTTTGGAAATGGTACCCGTTACCATGGAAATAGCAAAAATTTCAAAAATTTCAAAATGCTCCAAAATTGACGAAACTTTACAAAAATGTTAATTGGCATTTGTATATGTTATCTTTGACTTTGGATTTTTCAAAATGGCTGCCGCTCACCTGGCATTGGGGGAAGGGTACCATCCGTTATTGCTAGCAATTACAAATCTAGTTTATGTCACCCTGACGGAGGTCGGGTGACATATTGTTATTGTTCGATTCTTTTTTATTATTCTTATTCCACACTTTTTGTCCAGCTTAGTTCTCGGAACTGAATGGACCAATGTTGATGGAACTATAACATAATGTTGATCACCATGTCTAGTTGTGCACCTGACTTTGGAATTAAAAACATGGCTGCTATTGCCATGGAAACAGCAAAAATATGAAAAATGTCATGGAACATTCCAGAACATTAGGGTTAAATTAATTCTACAGCCCTTAAATGTTATATGATGGTATAATATTATGGTGAGCACAATATGAAGCAGCAGTATGACTTTGGAATTTGTAAATGTTGCCATGGAAACCGTTCAAAAATAGCAAAATTTTGAAAATTCTTCAAAAATGAATGAAACGTTACAGAAATGTTAACTTGTAAATCTAGATGTGGCATTCAACTTTGGAATCTCCAAAATGGCTGCCGTTACCATGGCTGCTGTTTAGTGGCAATTGGTGGACCAGGGTGACATCCGCTATTGCTTGCAATGGCAATTCTAGTTTTTATTATTTTTCTTCCACACATTTTGTCCAGGCGATTTCTCAAAATCTATAGGACCAAAGTTGATGTTACCTTACTATATTAAGGACCCCCATGTGCAAAGTTGCAGGAAACATGGAATGGTTAAAGATGGCTACCGTTACCATGGAAACAGAACAAATGTGAAAAAATCCAGTTTTTGGTTTTAGTGAACTGTTTGGATATGCTTTATCTCAGAATCATCATATTTTAATACAATGTAGCTTCAAAATTGACGAAACTTTACAAAAATGTTAATTGGCATGTGTATATGTTATCTTTGACTTTCGAATTTTCAAAATGGCTGCCGCTCACCTGGCAATGGGGGAAGGGTGCCATCCGTTATTGCTAGCAATTACAAATCTTGTTATGTCACCCTGACGGAGGTCGGGTGACATATTGTTATTGTTCCATTCTTTTTTTTATTTATAATTATTATTCCACACTTTTTTGTCCAGACTATTTCTCAGAATTGCATGGACCAATGAAGATGGGACTTGACCATAATGTTAACCCCCATGTGCAGATGTGCAATCGGGGGTTGGCATTTCCAAGATGGCTGCCATTGCCATGGAAACAGCAAAAATATGAAAACTTTCATGGAACATTCCAGAACAATGTTAAATTAATTCTACGGCCATTAAATGTTATATAATGGTATAATATTATGGGGAGCACGATATGAAGCAGCAGTATGACTTTGGAATTTTCAAATGTTGCCATGGAAACTGTTCAAAAATAGCAAAATTTTGAAAATTCTTCAAAAATGTATGAAACGTTACAGAAATGTTAACTTGTAAATTTAGATGCGGTATTCAACTTTGGAATTTCCAAAATGGCTGCCGTTACCATGGCTGCTGTTTAGTGGCAATTGGTGGACCAGGGTGACATCCGCTATTGCTTGCAATGGCAATTCTAGTTATTTTTATTTTTCTTCCACACATTTTGTCCGCGCGAGTTCTCAGAATTGAACGGACCAATGTTTATGGAACTCAACTATAATGAGGAACCCCATTTGAAGTTGTGCACCTTGCTATGGAATGGTAAAAGATGGCCGCCGTTTCCATGGAAACAGCACAAATGCGAAAAAAATCAAAGTGTTCCAAACTGGAAGAAACTCCACAGGAATGTTAACTGGCATGTGCTGATTTCCAGTTTGACTTTGGAATTTTCAAAATGGCTGCCGTTACCATGGAAACAGCTAAAATATCAAAAATTCGAACTCTTTCGTTATAAGATCCAACTGGATGAAACTTTATGAAAATGTTCTCCAGTATGCCAAGGTGTCAGGACAATATTTGGATAGTTCAAAATGGCCGCCGTTGTCATGGAAACAGGGGCCAAGTTTTGCATTGACCCTATGGAAAAATGCATAAAATCAGCATTTTCTCAGAGAGTAGTGCACCAAAGTAAATGAAACTGTATTGATATATAACATGACATGTGGCAATGAGATGTACGCTTTTAGAATTTTGGAATTATCTACTGTAACCATGGTTGCAGCACAAATGTTCAAAATTTCCAAAAAAAATTAAGTACTGCAAACTGGATGAAACTTTACAAGAATAGTGACTGGCATGTGCGGAGTTGCATTTTGAAGTTGGAATTTCCAAAATGGCCGTCGTAACCATGGAAACAGCAAAATTGTCCAAAATTTCAAAATGCTCCAAACTCAATGAAATTTTGCAAAAATGATAATTTGCAAGTGTAGATGCACTCTTTGACTTTGGAATTTCCAAAATGGCTGCCGCTCGCCTGGCAATGGGGGGACGAGGGTGCCATCCGTTATTGCTAGCAATTACAAATCTAGTTATGTCACCCGATCGACAATGTCGGGTGACATATTGCTTTTCCTCTGTTTCTTTGTTATTATTATTATGGCACCCTCAACGGAGTTGGGGTGACATATTGTTATTCTACGTTTCTTTTTATGTCACCCCTTTGAAAAAGGGGGGATATATTGTTATTCTACGAATTTTTTCTTCCACACTTTTTGTCCAGCCGATTTCTCGGAGATGCCTTGACATATATTTATAAAACTGCACCATAATGACAATCCCCATGTGCAAAGTTGCAGTTAGCATGGAATGGTTCAAGATGGCCGCCGTTTCCATGGAAACGGCAAAGATGTAAAAAACCGAAAAATGGTCCAAATTTAATGAAACTATCAGAACTAATAACTCATCGTTAGAAGGCGTGACATCCATCTTAAGAACTTTTAAAATGGCTACCGTTGTCATGGAAACGGTCCAAACGTGAAAAAAACGAAAATAAATCCTGAATTAATTCATAGAAAATAAACCGCTACAGATACGGCAAAAAAAACCGTAAGTAGAAAACAGCAGTATAAACTGTAGAATTCATTGCCGTTGGAATTTTTAAGATAGCTGCTGTTACCATGGAGATAACGTTAAAAGTGCACATTGGACCCATATGGTAAAAAACGTCAAAGTAACATTTTCGTACAAATTTTAAGCTCATTCCCGTTTAAATGCTATTGTATTGTCATCTGTCTTCGAAATTTTCAAAATGGCCGCCGTTGCCATGGAAACAGCCTTACAAAAAAAAAAAAAAAAAAAAAAAAAAAAACTCGAAAATTTGAGACAAAATTCTGTGATGAAGACTATGTGCAAAACATCTTCTAGAATATGCTAGAAGAAAACGAATATATAATTTAACGTGCTTCTTTCTATTCTATACAAAAATCGTGCTCTGAAGAGAAAATCGCCACTGAGAGAGAGAGAGAGAAACATGAAGAGTACACATAATTGACATTTCTGCACTTGCATTAAAGTACACATCCGTTAATCGAACACCTGCAAAAATATACACATTAGCTGAAATCAATCGATAAGCGTGTAATTAAATTGTACAAGATAAAATACTTGTATCGTGTGATACGCGTGATATTGAAGAATAAAATGAACAGTTAGTATGCCGCTCCGTCAATATATACACATGTTGTCTGTCCAAGGTCCCCTCTAAAAAGAATAGTAATGTACTAACTCCACGATAATATACTTCAGTATCACGTGACAGCACCTTTCTTCCTCAAGCGTGTGTCTAATTTAAGATTTTAAAGAGTTCCCCAACTATAAATAGACATCACTCTTTGTCTCCGAGAAGAGAAAAAGGGGGGGGGGGGTCAAAGGCATGTATACTAGACGTGCCATGTGACTTTGATACACTCAAACTGGTTGCTGCTACTGTGACAATGTCAAGAACGGGGTGACATCCTCCGCTATTGCTTGCAATGGCAAATCTAGTTTTTCTTATTATTTTTCTTCTTGCAACAAATTTTGTCCAGGGGATTTCTTGAAATCCAATGGACCAATGTCGATGGAACTCTACTATAATAAGGACCCCCACGTGTAGAGTTGCAGTAAGCATGGAATGGTTCAAGATGGCTACCGTTTCCATGGAAACAGAACAAATGTGAAAAAATCTAGTTTTTGGTTTTGGTGAACTGTTTGAATATGCTTACACTCAGAATCACCATATTTTAATACAATGTAGGTGCCCACTATATACAGGTGTTGGATGATTTTGGCACTCATTGGACCTACTATGTTGCCATGGAAACTACACCAAAAATTTCAAAAATATCAAAATGCTCCAAACTTCATGAAACTTCACAGTAACGATGAGCAACATTGGAAGATGTGGCATTTGGCGTTGGAATTTCCAAAATATCTGTAGTTACCATGGAAACAATGCAAAAAGGTCAAAACTTTAAATTTTCACAGAACATTCCAGAACATCATTGTTAAATTTACTCTAGAGACATTAAATGGTATATATGATTATGGAGGAAAAAATTGCAGCGGGGAACAATATATGGATAGTTCAAAATGGCCGCCGTTGTCATGGAAACTGGGGCCAAGTTTTGCATTGACCCTATGGAAAAATGCATAAAATCTGCATTTTCTCAGAGAGTAGTGCACCAAAGTTAATGAAACTGTATTGATATATAACATAACATGTGGCAATGAGATGTCTGCTTTTAGAATTTCGGAATTATCTACTGTAACCATGGTTGCAGCACAAATGTTCAAAATTTTCCAAAAAAATTTAGTGCTGCAAACTGGATGAAACTTTACAGGAATAGTGACTGTCATGTGCGGAGTTGCATTTTGAAGTTGGAATTTCCAAAATGGCCGCCGTAACCATGGAAACAGCAAAATTGTCCAAAATTTCAAAATGTTCCAAACTTAATGAAATTTTGCAAAAATGATAAGCTACAGGTGTAGATGCACTATTTGACTTTGGAATTTCCAAAATGGCTGCCGCTCGCCTGGCAATGGGGGGACGAGGGTGCCATCCGTTATTGCTAGCAATTACAAATCTAGTTATTCTTCCAACTATTTTGTCCGCCACTTTTCTCGGAGCCAATGGAACCAATCTTAATGATAGTTAAGTATAATAGGGAACACAAAATTGCCGGTTGCAGTAGGGTCTAAGACCATAAAAAATGGCTGCCGTTTCCATGGAAACAGAACAATTGTGAAAAATTCCACTTTTTGTTTTTTTGGAAAAATTTGGAGATGCTTAAACTCAGAATCATCATATTTTAATACAATGTAGGTGCCACCCATACACTGGTTTTGGATGATTTTGGCAATCATTGGAACTACTATGTTGCCATGGAAACTACACCAAAAATTTCAAAAATATGAAAATGCTCCAAATTTTTTGAAACGTTACCATAACGATGAGCAACTTTGGTAGATGTGGAATTTGGTGTTGGAATTTCCAAAATGTCTGCTGTTTCCATGGAAACAATGCAAAAAGGTCAAAATGCTTCAAAAACTTCCGGGTTTGGTGAATAACTTTGGTATGCTTGAACTTAAAATCATCAAATTTTTACACAATATAGTTCTCCACTATATACAGGTTTTGATTGATTTTGGCAATCATTGGAACTACTCTGTTACCATGGATACAGGATCAAATATCTCAAAAATTTCAAAATGCTCCAAAATTGATGAAACTTAATATGATTGTTGACTGGCAAGTCTGGATGAGACTTTTGACTTTGGAATTTCCAAAATGGCCACCGTTGCCATGGAAACTGCAAAAAAGTCAAAATTTCTCAAAATGCTTTGAACTAAATGAAACTTGATATTATTGTTAACTGCCAAGTACAGATGAGACTTTTGACTTTAAAATTTTCAAAATGGCTGCCGTTGCCATGGAAACAGCAGAAATGTGATTTTTTTTAAAATGCTCTGAGTGTACTGAAAATTTACAGAAAGATGTATTGCCATAAATATATGTGCATTCACTGTTAAACCATTTTGAAATGGCTGCCGGTTAGTGGCAATAGGGGAAGGGTGACATCCGCTATTGCTTGCAATGGCAATTCTAGTTATGTCACCCGATCGACAAAGTCGGGTGACATATTGCTTTTCCTCTGTTTCTTTTTCCCTATTATTATTATTATTATTATTATTATTATTATTTTTCTTCCACCTAATTTTGTCCGGCAGTTTTCTCAGAGCCAAAGGAACCAATCTGAATGATAGTGCACTATAACAAGGAACCCTGACTTCCCTGTTTCTTTCCGGTATTGGAACTAAAAAAATGGCTGCCATCACCATGGAAACGAAAAACTGGTGAAAAAATATAATTTTAGAGTTAAGGGAATTGTTTGAGAATGCTTAAGCTTAAAATCTTTAGATTTTAATACAATGTAGCTGCCCACTATATACTGCTTTGGGATGATTTTGGCAATCATTGGAACTGCTATGTTGTCATGGATACCACACCAAAAATTTCCAAAATATGGAAATGCTCCAAATTTAATAAAACTTCACAGAAACGATGAGCAACATTGTAAGATGTGGAATTTGGCGTTGGAATTGTGAAAATGTCTGCCGTTACCATGGAAACAATGCAAAACAGGTCAAAATGGTCCAAAAAACACCTAAAAGTGGCATTTACTTTCTTAAAAGGGAGGTCAAATCCATTGAAACTCTGATGGTATGTTCCCTCCCATGTACCAATGTGGTATCTGCCATTAGAAATTTGGAATGGTCTGTGTAACCATAGAAACCAGCCAAAATGTCAAAAATTTCAAAAATTTCAAAATGCTTCAAAATTGATGAAACTTACTATGATTGTTGACTGTCAAGTCTGCATGAGACTTTTGCAGTGGGAATTTCCAAAATGGCTACCGTTGCCATGGAAACTGCAAAAATGTCAAATATTTTCAAAATGCTCCAAACTTAATGAAACCTAATATTATTGTAAACTGGCATGTATAGATGAGACTTTTGACTTAGAAAATTGCAAAATGGCTGCCGTTGCCATGGAAACAGCAAAAATGTCATGTTTTTAAAAATGATCTTAATGTACTGAAAATTTACAGAAAAATGTATAGCCATGCAAATATGTGCATTCACTGTTAAAAGTTTTTGAAATGACTGCCGCTTAGTGGCAATGGGGGGAAGGGTGACATCCGCTATTGCTTGCAATAGCAATTCTAGTTATTATTCTTATTCCACACTTTTTTGTCCAGCTTAGTTCTCGGAATATAATGGACCAATTTTGATGGAACTATACCATAATGTTCACCACCATGTGTAGTTGTGCACCTTACTTTGGAATTAAAAAAATGGCTGCCATTGCCATGGAAACAGCAAAAATGTGAAAATGTAATGGAACATTCCAGAACATTAGGGTTAAATTAATTCTACAGCCATTAAATGTTATATGATGGTATAATATTATGGGAAGCACAATATGAAGCAGCAGTATGACTTTGGAATTTTCAAATGTTGCCATGGAAACTGTTCAAAAGTAGCAAAATTTTGAAAATTCTTCAAAAATGTATGAAACGTTACAGAAATGTTAACTTGTAAATCCAGACGCGGCATTTAACTTTGGAATTTCCAAAATGGCTGCCGTTACCATGGTTGCTGTTTAGTGGCAATTGGCGGACCAGGGTGACATCCGCTATTGCTTGCAATGGCAATTCTAGTTATGGCACCCTCAACGGAGTTGGGGTGACGTATTGTTATTGTACGTTTCTTTTTTTCCTTATTATGGCACCCTAAACGGAGTTTGGGTGACATATTGTTATTCTACGTTTCTTTTTTATGGCACCCTCAACGGAGTTGGGGTGACATATTGTTATTGTACGTTTCTTTTTATGTCACCCTGACGGAGGTCGGGTGACATATTGTTATTGTACGATTCTTTTTTTTATTTTCATTATTATTCCACACATTTTGTCCATACTATTTCTTGGAATCGTATGGACCAATTGTAATGGAACTATACCCGAATGTTGATGACCATTGTCAGAAGTGCAGTCGAGGTTGGCACCTCCAGGATGTTTACTGTTACCATGGAAACAGAAAAAGAGTGAAAAAATAAAGTTTTAGTTTTTGGTGAATAATTTAACTATAACAAAACATCTAATCGTCATATTTTTATACAATGTAGCTGTCCTCTATATACATGCTGTGGATAATTTTGTGGAACTACAATGTTGCCAATAGGAACTGATCAAAAATATCAAAAATTTGAAAATTCTTTAAAAATATATAAAACTTTTCCAGAAATGTTGCCTGGCAAATCTAGATGTGGCATTCAACTTTGGAATTTCCAAAATGGCTGCCGTTACCATGGAAACAAGGCAAAAAACATCAAAATGAGAAAATGTGATGGAAAATTTCAGAACATTAGTGTTGTACAGCTATTAAATTTTATATGATTGTAAAATATTATGGGGAGTACAATATGAAGCAGAAGTATGACTTTGGAATTTTCAAAATGGCCGCCGTTGCCATAGAAACAGTAAAAACATCAAAATTTTAAAAATGCTTTAAACTTTCTAAAAATTTGCAAACTGATGCAGTGTAAAGTAAATTAGTTAATTTAATGTTAAAATTTCGAAATGGCTGCCGCTTAGTGGCAATTGGTGGACCAGGGTGACATCCGCTATTGCTTGCAATGGCAATTCTAGTTATGTCACCCTGACGGAGGTCGGGTGACATATTGTTATTGCTCGATTCTTTTTTTTATTATGTCACCCGATCGACAATGTCGGGTGACATATTGCTATTCCTCTGTTTCTTTTTCACTATTATTATTATTATTATTATTATTATTCTTCCACCTAGTTTTGTCCGGCAGTTTTCTCAGAGCCAAAGGAACAAATCTGAATGATGGTGCACTATAACAAGGAACCCTGACTTTCCAGTTGCAGTGCAACTTTGGAACTAAAAAATGGCTGCCATCACCATGGAAACCGAAAAATAATGGAAAATTCCAGTTTTTGGTTTTGATGAATTATTTGGAAATGCTTCAACTTAGAATCATTATATTTTGATACAATGTAGGTGCCGGGCATATACTGGTTTTGGATGATTTTGGCAATCATTGGAACTGCTATGTTGCCATGGATACTACACCAAAAATTTCCAAAATATGGAAATGCTCCAAATTTTATAAAACTTCACAGTAACGATGAGCAACATTGGTAAAGGTGGAATTTGGCGTTGGAATTTCGACAATGTCTGCCGTTACCATGGAAACAGTGCAAAACAGGTCAAAATGGTCCAAAAACCTTCAAGTGGCATTTACTTTCTTAAAATGGTAGGTCAAATTGATTGAAACTTTGATGGTATGGTCCCCCTCATGTACCAATGTGGTATATGCCATTCAATTTTGGGAACGGTCTCTGTTGCCATAGAAACCATCCCAAATGTCAAAAATTTCAAAAATTTCAAAATGCTCCAAAATTGATGAAACTTAATATGATTGTACACTGACAAGTCTGAACGAGACTTTTGAAGTTGGAATTTCCAAAATGGCCACCGTTGCCATGGAAACTGCGGAAATGTCAAATATTTTCAAAATGCTTCAAACTTTATGAAACTTAATATTATTGTTAACTTGCATGTATAGATGAGACTTTTGACTTTGGAATTTTCAAAATGGCAGCCGTTGCCATGGAAACAGCAAAAATGTGAAATTTTCTAAAATGCTCTCAATGTACTGAAAATTTACAGAAAGATGTACTGCAATACATATATGTGCATTCACTGTTAAACAATTTTGAAATGGCTGCCGCTTAGTGGCCATTGGGGGAAGGGTGACATCCGCTATTGCTTGCAATGGCAATTCTAGTTATTATTATTCTTCCAACTATTTTGTCCGCCACTTTTCTCGGAGACAATGGAACCAATCTTAATGATAGTTAAGTATAATAGGGAACACAAAATTGCGGGTTGCAGTAGGGTCTAAGACCATGAAAAATGGCTGCCGTTTCCATGGAAACGGAACAATTGTGAAAAATTCCACTTTTTGTTTTTTTGGAATAATTTGGAGATGCTTAAACTCAGAATCATCATATTTTAATACAATGAAGGTGCCACCCATATACTGGTTTTGGATGATTTTGGCAATCATTGGAACTACTATGTTGCCATGGAAACTACACCAAAAATTTCAAAATTATGAAAATGCTCCAAATTTTTTGAAACTTTAGCATAACGATGAGCAACTTTGGTAGATGTGGAATTTGGCGTTGGAATTTCCAAAATGTCTGCTGTTTCCATGGAAACAATGCGAAAAGGTCAAAATGCTCCAAAAACTGTCGGGTTTGGTGAATAACTTTGGTATGCTTGAACTTAAAATCATCAAATTTTAATGCAATATAGTTGTCCACTATATCCAGGTTTTGAATGATTTTGACAATCATTGGAACTACTATGTTACTATGGATACAGGATCAAATATTTCAAAAATTTCAAAATGCTCCAAAATTAATGAAACTTAATATGATTGTTGACTGTCAAGACTGCATCAGACTTTTGAAGTTGGAATTTCCAAAATGGCCACCGTTGCCATGGAAACTGCAAAAATGTCAAAATTTCTCAAAATGCTTTGAACTTAATGAAACTTGATATTATTGTTAACTGTCAAGTAAAGATGAGACTTTTGACTTTGAAATTTTCAAAATGGCTGCCGTTGCCATGGAAACAGCAGAAATGTGTATTTTTTTTAAAATGCTCTGAATGTACTGAAAATTTACAGAAAGATGTATTGCCATAAATATATGCACATTCACTGTTAAACCATTTTGAAATGGCTGCCAGTTAGTGGCAATAGGGGAAGGGTGACATCCGCTATTGCTTGCAATGGCAATTCTAGTTTATAATTATTATTCCACACTTTTTTGTCCAGACTATTTCTCGGAATTGCATGGACCAATGATGATGGAACTTTACCATAATGTTAACCCCCATGTGCAGATGTGCAATCGGGGGTTGGCATTTCCAAGATGGCTGTCATTGCCATGGTAACAGCAAAAATATGAAAACTTTCATGGAACATTCCAGAACATTAGTGTTAAATTAATTCTACGGCCATTTAATGTTATATGATGATATAATATTATGGGAGCACAATATGAATCAGCATTATCACTTTGGAATTTTCAAATGTTGCCATGGAAACTGTTCAAAAATAGCAAAATTTTGAAAATTCTTTAAAAATGTATGAAACGTTACAACTTGTAAATCTATATGCGGCATTCAACTTTAGAATTTCAAAAATGGCTGCCGTTACCATGGCTGCTGTTTAGTGGCAATTGGTGGACCAGGGTGACATCCGCTATTGCTTGCAATGGCAATTCTAGTTTTTCTTATTTTTATTCTTCCACACATTTTGTCCACGCTATTTCTCGGAATTGGTCAGACCAATGTTGATGGAACTATACCATAATATGAACCGCTATGTGAAGTTGTGCAAGAGACATTGGAATGGTAAAAAATGGCCGCCGTTACCATGGAAACTAAAAAAATGTAAAAAAAAATCAAAATTCTAAATCTTTCGTTATAAGAGCCAACCTAATGAAACTTTATGTAAATGTTGGCAGTGGTGCCCTGAGGTACCAACAGTACTTAGCTTCTGCAAAATCTCTACCATTGCCATGGAAACTGGAGAAAAGTTTAACATTGAACCTATGGGAAAAAAATCAAACCAGTCTTTTCTTAAGGAATATAAGATCAAATTCAAAGAAACTTTATGAATATATAACATGGCATAAGTCGATGTTGAAACTGTAGTTGGAATTTTCGAAATGAACACTGTTACCATGGAAACTGCAAAAATGTAAAAAAATCTCAAAATGCGCCAAACTTAATGAAACTCATTATAAATGATCAATGTCAAGTAAAGATAACACATTGGACTTCGGAATTTCCAAAATGGCCGCCGTTGCCATGGAAACTACAAAAAATTCAAAAATTTCAAAATGCTCCAAAATTAAGGAAACTTTACAACAATGTTAACAGACATCTATAGATGCGGTCTTTGACTTTGAAATTTTCAAAATGGCTGCCGCTCACCTGGCAATAGGGGAAGGGTGCCATCCGCTATTGCTTGCAATGGCAAATCTAGTTTCTTATTATTTTTCTTCCACTTTTTTTGTCCAGCTTATATTTTAAAATTGGATGAACCAAATGTTATGACACTATACCATAATGTTAACCAGCATGTGCAGATTTGCAATCGGGGTATGGCATTTTCAAGATGGCCACCGTTACCATGGAAACAGAACAAATGTGAAAAATAAAATTTTTGTTTTAGGTGAATAATTTGAGTATGCATGAAAATAGAATCATCTAATTTTTATATATTGTTGGTGTCCACTATATACAAGTTTTAGGGGATTTCGAGAATCTTTGGAACTACTATATTGCCATGGAAACTAAATACATTTAGCATTAAACCCTATGGGAAAACATTAAAGTAGCATATACTCCGTTAACAAGGAAGGTCAAACTCAATGAAACTACATGGATATGTAACATGGCATGTTTCAAAGTAGCACCTGTCTTTGGAATTTTGGAATTGGTAATCGTTACCATGGAAACAGCAAAAATTTCAAAAGTTTCAAATTGCTCCCAACTTTATGAAATTTTACAACAATGTTGATAAACATTTGTAGATACGCTCTTTGACTTTGGATTTTTCAAAATGGCTGCCGCTCACCTGGCAATAGGGGAAGGGTGCCATCCGTTATTTCTAGCAATTACAAATCTAGTTATGTCACCCGATCGACAATGTCGGGTGACATATTGCTTTTCCTCTGTTTCTTTTTCCCTATTATTATTATGGCACCCTCAACGGAGTTGGGGTGACGTATTGTTATTGTACGTTTCTTTTTTTCCTTATTATGGCACCCTCAACGGAGTTGGGGTGACATATTGTTATTGTTCGTTTCTTTTTTTCTTATTATTATTATTATATTTATTCTTCCACACTTTTTTGTCCATTCTATTTCTCGGAATTGGCTTGAACAATATTGATGGAACTATACCATAATGTAGACCACCACATTCTATAGTGCAGTGGGATATGTCACCATCAAGATGGCTCCCGTTGCCATGGAAACGAAACAAATGTGAAAAAAATCCCGTTTTTTGTTTTGGTGAACTATTTGGATAGGCTTTAACTCAGAACCATTATATTTTAATACAATGTAGGTGCCCACTATATACAGGTGTTTGGATGATTTTGGCACTCATTGGAACTACTATGTTGCCATGGAAACAACACCAAAAATTTCAAAAATCTCAAAATGTTCCGAACTTAATGAAACTTCACAGTAACGATGAGCAACATTGGAAGATGTGGAATTTGGCGTTGGAATTTCCAAAATATCTGTTATTACCATGAAAACAATGCCAAAAGGTCAAAACTTTGAATTTTCACAGAACATTCCAGAACATCAATGTTAAATTTGTTCTAGAGACATTAGATGATATATTGGTATGCCTACATGTTATGACCATATTAGGAAATTCCAAAATGGCCGCCATTGCCATGGAAACTGGACAAAAGTTTAACATTGACCCTACGGGAAAACACTCTTAAGCTGCATTTTTTTTAAAAATATAACAACAATTCCACGCATATCGTAATCAGGAGTATGTGCACGTAATGCTGTACTGCTAACCTGTACTAGAATATGCTAGAATAAAAATATGTATTTTATTTAACGTGCTTCTTTTCTATACAACAATCGCGCTTTTAAGAGAAAATCGCCACCGACAGAATGAGAAACACTCAGAGTACATATTACTGACATTTCTGCACTTGCGTTAAAGTACATATCCGTGAATGACACACCTGTTAAAATCTACACATTAGCTGAAATCAATCGATAAACATGTAATTTAATTGTACACGATAATTTACATGTATTGTGTGATACGCGAGCTATTGAAGAATACATTGAACAGTTAGTACGCCGCTCCGTCAATATATACACGTGTTGTCTGTCCAACGTCCCCTCTAGAAAGAATATTAATATGCTAAGTCCACGATAATATCCTTGAGTATCACGTGACACCACCTTCCTACTTGCGCGCGTGTCTAATTTTAGATTTAAAAGGATTCCCAAACTATGTATAGAACTGAAACGTATTCAACGGAAGAGAAAAAAAAAGGGGGGGGGGTTGTTGTCGTGTGTGTGAAGAAATGCTGATTCCCACATGTATAATAGATATTTGACTTTTGTACACTCATAAGTATTGATGCTACTGTGACCATGTGCAGTACGGGGTGCCATCCTCAGCTATTGCTAGCAATAGCAAATCTAGTTTTTATGGCACCCTCAACGGAGTTGGGGTGACATATTGTTATTCATCGTTTCTTTTTTTTCTTATTATGTCACCCTGACGGAGGTCGGGTGACATATTGTTATTGTACGATTCTTTTTTTTTTCTTTATTATTCCACACTTTTTTGTCCAGACTATTTCTCGGAATTGCATGGACCAACAATGATGGAAGTGTACCATAATGTTAACCCCCATGTGCAGATGTGCAATCGGGGGTTGGCATTTCCAAGATGGCTGTCGTTGTCATGGAAACAGAAATAATGTGAAAAATCGGAAAGTGTTCCAAAATGAATAAAACTTTGTGGAAATGTTACTTGGCATGCAAAGACTTGAAATCTATCTTTGGAATTTCCAAAATGGCGGCCGTTGCCATAGAAACAGTACAAACATCCAAATTTTCAAAATGCTTTAAATTTTCAGAAAATTTGCAAAATGATGTATTGTAAAGTGAATTAAGTTAATTAAATGTTAAAAGTTTCGAAATGGCTGCCACTGAGTGGCAATTGGCGGACCAGGGTGACATCCGCTATTGCTTGCAATGGCAATTCTAGTTATTTTTATTTTTCTTCCACACATTTTGTCCGCGCGAGTTCTCAGAATTGAACGGACCAATGTTTATGGAACTCAACTATAATGAGGAACCCCATTTGAAGTTGTGCACCTTGCTATGGAATGGTAAAAGATGGCCGCCGTTTCCATGGAAACAGCACAAATGCGAAAAAAATCAAAGTGTTCCAAACTGGAAGAAACTCCACAGGAATGTTAACTGGCATGTGCTGATTTCCAGTTTGACTTTGGAATTTTCAAAATGGCTGCCGTTACCATGGAAACAGCTAAAATATCAAAAATTCGAACTCTTTCGTTATAAGATCCAACTGGATGAAACTTTATGAAAATGTTCTCCAGTATGCCAAGGTGTCAAGTCAATATTTGGATAGTTTAAAATGGCCGCCGTTGTCATGGAAACAGGGGCCAAGTTTTGCATTGACCCTATGGAAAAATGCATAAAATCAGCATTTTCTCAGAGAGTAGTGCACCAAAGTAAATGAAACTGTATTGATATATAACATGACATGTGGCAATGAGATGTACGCTTTTAGAATTTTGGAATTATCTACTGTAACCATGGTTGCAGCACAAATGTTCAAAATTTCCAAAAAAAATTAAGTACTGCAAACTGGATGAAACTTTACAAGAATAGTGACTGGCATGTGCGGAGTTGCATTTTGAAGTTGGAATTTCCAAAATGGCCGCCGTAACCATGGAAACAGCAAAATTGTCCAAAATTTCAAAATGCTCCAAACTCAATGAAATTTTGCAAAAATGATAATTTGCAAGTGTAGATGCACTCTTTGACTTTGGAATTTCCAAAATGGCTGCCGCTCGCCTGGCAATGGGGGGACGAGGGTGCCATCCGTTATTGCTAGCAATTACAAATCTAGTTATTATTCTTCTTCAACACTTTTTGTCCACACAGTTTCTCGGAATTGTATGGACCAATGTTGATGGAACTAAACCATAATGTGGACCAGCATATGAAGTTGTGCACCTGACTTTGGAATGGTCAAGATGGCTGCCGTTTCCATGGAAACTGCAAAAATCCGAAAATATTCAAAGTGTTCCAAACTGCAAGAAACTCCACAGGAATGGTAACTGGCATGAGATGATTTGCAGTTTGACTTTGGAATTTCCAAAATGGCTGCCGTTACCATGGAAACAGCTCAAATATCAAAAATTCTAACTCTTTCGTTATAACATCCAACTGGATGAAACTTAATGAAAATGTTCTCCAGTATGCCAAGATGTCAAGACAATATATGGATAGTTCAAAATGGCCGCCGTTGTCATGGAAACTGGGGCCAAGTTTTGCATTGACCCTATGGAAAAATGCATTAAATCATCATTTTCTCAGAGAGTAGTGCACCAAAGTCAATGAAACTGTATTGATATATAACATGACATGTGGCAATGAGATGTACGCTTTTAGAATTTTGGAATTATCTACTGTAACCATGGTTGCAGCACAAATGTTCAAAATTTCCAAAAAAAAATAAGTGCTGCAAACTGGATGAAACTTTACAGAAATAGTGGCTGACATGTGCGGAGTAGCATTTTGAAGTTGGAATTTCCAAAATGGCCGCCGTAACCATGGAAACAGCAAAATTGTCCAAAATTTCAAAATGCTCCAAACTTAATGAAATTTTACAAAAATGATGACTTGCATGTGTAGATGCACTCTTTGACTTTGGAATTTTCAAAATGGCTGCCGCTCGCCTGGCAATGGGGGGACAATGGTGCCATCCGTTATTGCTAGCAATTACAAATCTAGTTATTATTATTTTTCTTCCACCTAATTTTGTCCGCTCGCTTTCACAGAGCCAAAGGAACCAATCTGAATGATGGTGCACTATAACAAGGAACCCTGACTTTCCTGTTGCTTTTCAATATTGGCACTAAAAAAATGGCTGCCATCACCATGGAAACAGAAAAATGGTGAAAAAATATAATTTTGGAGTTAGGTGAATTGTTTGAGAATGCTTAACCTTAAAATCTTTAGATTTTAATACAATGTAGGTGCCCACTATATACTGCTTTGGGATGATTTTGGCAATCATTGGAACTGCTATGTTGCCATGGATACTACACCAAAAATTTCAAAAAAATGAAAATGCTCCAAATTTTATAAAACTTCACAGTAACGATGAGCAACATTGTAAGATGTGGAATTTGGCGTTGGAATTTTAAAAATGTCTGCCGTTACCATGGAAACAATGCAAAACAGGTCAAAATGGTCCAAAAACCTTAAAGTGGCATTAACTTTCTTAATATGGTAGGTCAAATGGATTGAAACTTTGATGGTATGGTCCCTCCCATGTACCAATGTGGTATATGCCATTAAATTTTGGGAATGGTCTCTGTTGCCATAGGAACCAATCAAAATGTCAAAAATTTCAAAAATTTCAAAATGCTCCAAAATTGATGAAACTTAATATGATTGTAGACTGGCAAGTCTGGATGATACTTTTGAAGTTGGAATTTCTAAAATGGCTACCGTTGCCATGGAAACTGTAAAACATGTCAAATATTTTCAAAATGCTCCAAACTTAATGAAACTTAATATTATTGTAAACTGACATGTATAGATGAGACTTTTGACTTTGAAAATTTCAAAATGGCTGCCGTTGCCATGGAAACAGCAAAAATGTCATGTTTTTAAAAATGATCTAAATGTACTGAAAATTTACAGAAAAATGCATAGCCATGCAAATATGTGCATTCACTGTTAAAAGTTTTTGAAATGGCTGCCGCTTAGTGGCAATTGGGCGAAGGGTGACATCCGCTATTGCTTGCAATGGCAATTCTAGTTATGGCACCCTCAACGGAGTTGGGGTGACGTATTGTTATTGTACGTTTCTTTTTTTCCTTATTTTTATGGCACCCTCAACGGAGTTGGGGTGACGTATTGTTATTGTACGTTTCTTTTTTTCCTTATTATGTCACCCTGACGGAGGTCGGGTGACATATTGTTATTGTACGATTCTTTTTTTCTTATTCTTATTCCGCACTTTTTGTCCAGCTTAGTTCTCGGAACTGAATGGACCAATGTTGATGGAACTATAACATAATGTTAATCACCATGTGTAGTTTTGCACCTTACTTTGGAATTAAAAAAATGGCTGCCATTGCCATGGAAACAGCAAAAATGTGAAAAATAGAAATGTGTTCCAATTTATATGAAACTTCTATGATATTAAGAGACTCATGCACACTTCAACATGGTACATTTTTTTTCAACTTGGGGGTCTCTAGACATAATTTGAGGGGGTGAATTTTTCATGGAACATTCCAGAACATAAGTGTTAAATTTATTCTAGAACATTAAATGGTATATGATGGTACATAATTATGGAGAGATCAATTTGCAGCAGAAGTTAGACTTTGGAATTTTCAAAATGGCAGCCGTTACCATGGAAACAGCAAAAATATAAAAAACTCCAAAATGCTTCAAATTTAATGAAACTTATAACAAATGTTGCCTAGCTAATGTAGACTTTACTTTTGGGTTTGGAATTTCCAAAATGGCCGCCGTTGCCATGGAAACGGCACAATTGTTGAGAACAGAAAAAATTACATAAAGCTATGAAAACTGACAGAAAGATCTTTTGTTATGGATATATCTACATTTACTGATGGAACATTTCGAGATGGCTGTCGTTTAGTGGCAATTGGGGAACCAGGGTGACATCCGCTATTGCTTGCAATGGCAATTCTAGTTATGGCACCCTCAACGGAGTTGGGGTGACGTATTGTTATTGTACGTTTCTTTTTTTCCTTATTTTTATTATTCTTCTTCAACACTTTTTGTCCACACAGTTTCTCGGAATTGTATGGACCAATGTTGATGGAACTAAACCATAATGTGGACCAGCATATGAAGTTGTGCACCTGACTTTGGAATGGTCAAGATGGCTGCCGTTTCCATGGAAACTGCAAAAATCCGAAAATATTCAAAGTGTTCCAAACTGCAAGAAACTCCACAGGAATGGTAACTGGCATGAGATGATTTGCAGTTTGACTTTGGAATTTCCAAAATGGCTGCCGTTACCATGGAAACAGCTCAAATATCAAAAATTCTAACTCTTTCGTTATAACATCCAACTGGATGAAACTTAATGAAAATGTTCTCCAGTATGCCAAGATGTCAAGACAATATATGGATAGTTCAAAATGGCCGCCGTTGTCATGGAAACTGGGGCCAAGTTTTGCATTGACCCTATGGAAAAATGCATTAAATCATCATTTTCTCAGAGAGTAGTGCACCAAAGTCAATGAAACTGTATTGATATATAACATGACATGTGGCAATGAGATGTACGCTTTTAGAATTTTGGAATTATCTACTGTAACCATGGTTGCAGCACAAATGTTCAAAATTTCCAAAAAAAAATAAGTGCTGCAAACTGGATGAAACTTTACAGAAATAGTGGCTGACATGTGCGGAGTAGCATTTTGAAGTTGGAATTTCCAAAATGGCCGCCGTAACCATGGAAACAGCAAAATTGTCCAAAATTTCAAAATGCTCCAAACTTAATGAAATTTTACAAAAATGATGACTTGCATGTGTAGATGCACTCTTTGACTTTGGAATTTTCAAAATGGCTGCCGCTCGCCTGGCAATGGGGGGACAAGGGTGCCATCCGTTATTGCTAGCAATTACAAATCTAGTTATGGCACCCTCAACGGAGTTGGGGTGACATATTGTTATTCTACGTTTCTTTTTTTTCTTATTTTTCTTATTCTTCTTCCACACATTTTGTCCGTCGTGTTTCTCGGAATCCTATGGACCAATGTTGATGGAACTTTACTATAATGAGGACCCCCATGTAAAGTTGTGCACCTTGGTATGGAATGGTAAAAGATGGCCGCCGTTTCCATGGAAACAGCAAAAATGCGAAAAAAATTAAAGTGTTCCAAACTTGAAGAAACTCCACAGGAATGGTAACTGACATGTGCTGATTTCCAATTTGACTTTGGAATTTTCAAAATGGCTGCCGTTACCATGGAAACAGCTCAAATATAAAAAATTCGAACTCTTTCGTTATAACATCCAACTGGATGAAACTTTATGAAAATGTTCTCCAGTATGCCAAGATGTCAAGACAATATTTGGATAGTTCAAAATGGCCGCCGTTGTCATGGAAACTGGGGCCAAGTTTTGCATTGACCCTATGGAAAAATGCATAAAATCAGCATTTTCTCAGAGAGTAGTGCACCAAAGTTAATGAAACTGTATTGATATATAACATGACATGTGGCAAAGAGATGTACGCTTTTAGAATTTTGGAATTATCTACTGTAACCATGGTTGCAGCACAAATGTTCAAAATTTCCAAAAAAATTAAAATGCTGCAAACTGGATGAAACTTTACAGGAATAGTAACTGACATGTGCGGAGTTGCATTTTGAAGTTGGAATTTCCAAAATGGCTGTCGTAACCATGGAAACAGCAAAATTGTCCAAAATTTCAAAATGCTCCAAACTTAATGAAATTTTACAAAAATGATGACTTGCATGTGTAGATGCACTCTTTGACTTTGAAATTTTCAAAATGGCTGCCGCTCGCCTGGCAATGGGGAGACGAGGGTGCCATCCGTTATTGCTAGCAATTACAAATCTAGTTTTTATTATTCTTCTTCAACACTTTTTGTCCACACAGTTTCTCGGAATTGTATGGACCAATGTTGATGGAACTATACCATAATGTGGACCAGCATATGAAGTTGTGCACCTGACTTTGGAATGGTCAAGATGGCTGCCGTTTCCATGGAAACTGCAAAAATCCAAAAATATTCAAAGTGTTCCAAATTGGAAGAAACTCCACAGGAATGGTAACTGGCATGAGATGATTTGCAGTTTGACTTTGGAATTTCCAAAATGGCTGCCGTTACCATGGAAACAGCTCAAATATCAAAAATTCTAACTCTTTCATTATAACATCCAGCTGGATGAAACTTAATGAAAATGTTCTCCAGTATGCCAAGATGTCAAAACACTATTTGGATAGTTCAAAATGGCCGCCGTTGTCATGGAAACTGGGACCAAGTTTTGCATTGACCCTATGGAAAAATGCATAAAATCAGCATTTTCTCAGAGAATAGTGCAGCAAAGTAAATGAAACTGTATTGATATATAACATGACATGTGGCAATGAGATGTCTGCTTTTAGAATTTTGGAATTATCTACTGTAACCATGGTTGCAGGACAAATGTTCAAAATTTCCAAAAAAAATCAAAATGCTGCAAACTGGATGAAACTTTACAGAAATAGTGACTGACATGTGCGGAGTTGCATTTTGAAGTTGGAATTTCAAAAATGGCTGCCGTAACCATGGAAACAGCAAAATTGTCAAAAATTTCAAAATGCTCCAAACTTAAAGAAATTTTACAAAAATGATCACTTGCATGTGTAGATCCACTCTTTGACTTAGAAATTTTCAAAATGGCTGCCGCTCACCTGGCAATGGGGGGACGAGGGTGCCATCCGTTATTGCTAGCAATTACAAATCTAGTTATTATTCTTCTTCAACACTTTTTGTCCACACAGTTTCTCGGAATTGTATGGACCAATGTTGATGGAACTATACCATAATGTGGACCAGCATATGAAGTTGTGCACCTGACTTTGGAATGGTCAAGATGGCTGCCGTTTCCATGGAAACGAAACAAATGTGAAAAAATCCAGTTTTTTGTTTTGGTGAACTATTTGGATACTATTTAACTCAGAATCATTATATTTTAATACAATGTAGGTTCCCACTATATACAGGTGTTGGATGATTTTGGCACTCATTGGAACTACTATGTTGCCATGGAAACTACTCCAAAAAATTAAAAAATCTCAAAATGTTCCAAACTTAATGAAACTTCACAGTAACGATGAGCAACATTGGAAGATGTGGAATTTGGCGTTGGAATTTCCAAAATCGCTGTTGTTACCATGGAAACAATGCAAAAAGGTCAAAACTTTGAATTTTCACAGAACATTCTAGAACATCAATGTTTAATTTATTCTACAGACATTAAATGGTATATGATTGTGGAGGGAAAAAATTGCAGCGGGGGTTTGACTTTGGAATATTCAAAATGGCCGCCGTTACCATGGAAACAGCAAAAATACAAAAAATTCAAAATGCTTCAAATTTATTGAAACTTATAACAAATGTTGCTCAGCTAATGTAGACCTGACTTTTGAGTTTGGAATTTCCAAAATGGCCGCCGTTACCATGGCTTCCGCTCACCTGGCAATAGGGGAAGGGTGCCATCCGCTATTGCTTGCAATCGCAAATCTAGTTAAGTCACCAAAACGGAGTTTTTGGCGACTTATTGTTTTTGTATCGTTTCTTATTATTATTATTCTTATTCTTCTCTTTCTGACCCCTTAAACTGTCCTACCATTTTTTGGGAAGCAGTACAGGATGGAAAATGTATATTTATTCTGGGTATAGGTCTGCATCATGGGGGTTGCAGAACCCAATGTCCATGATACCAGGGTGTCATCTTGGCATAATTAGGGGGGCTCAAAGATGGGTGGGGTCAATTTTTTTTTGCATTTCATCAATTTTCTGCTGTAAATAGAGTAGATGGTATTATATTTTCTTTTATGAATATTTAGAGACACATGTCAGCTTCAACTTGGAACTAATTTTATTTCAGTAGGGGGTCTCCTTGGCATAATTTTAGGGGGGTGAATTTTTATGGAACATTCCAGAACATCAATGTCAAATTAGTTCTAGAGACATTAAATGGTACATGATTGTATATAATTATGGAGGGAACACATTACAGTGGGGGTTGGACATTGGAATATTCAAAATGGCCCCCGTTACCATGGAAACAGCAAAAATATGAAAAACTTCAAAATGCTTCAAAATTATTGAAACTTATAGCAAATGTTGCCTAATGTATGTAGACTAAACTTTTGAGTTTGGAATTTTCAAAATGGCCGCCGTTGCCATGGAAACAGCAAAAATGTCCAAAAATTTCAAAATGCTTCAAAATTGATGAAACTTAAAACAAATGTTGCCTACCATATGTGGACATTACTTTTGACCTCAAAATTTCCAAAATGGCCGCCGTAACCATGGAAACGGCAAAAATGTTAAAATATCAAAATCCATTCGAATTAATGAAACTTTACACATAGGTAATTTGGCATCATTGATACCGCAGAACAAACGATTTGGGGTCCGTTTTGGTGACTTTTGTGTTAGCATCCTAACACAGGATTACTTGTTATGGCACCCTCAACGGAGTTGGGGTGACATATTGTTATTCTACGTTTCTTTTTTTCTTATTATAATTTTATTCTTCCACACATTTTGTCCACGCTGTTTCTCGGAATTGAATGGACCAATGTTGATGGAATTATACCACAATGTGGAACACCATGTGAAGTTGTGCAGCAGACTTTGGCATGTGCAAGATGGCCGCCGTTACCATGGAAACAGAACAAATGTAAAAAATATTTTTTTGGTTTTTGGTGAATAATTTGAATATTCCTGAACTGAAAATCATCAAATTTTTATATATTGTTGGTGTCCACCATATACAGGTTTGAGATGATTTTGGGAATCTTTGGAACTACTGTATTGCCATGGAAACTGATTATGTTTAGCATTAAACCCTATGGGGAAAATCTTAAAGTAGTATTTATACTCTTAATATGGTATATCCAACAATTGAAACTTTAATGGTATGTTCCTTATCATGTGCCAATGTGGTAGGTGTCTTTGGAATTTTGGAAATGGTCACCGTTACCATGGAAACAGCAGAAATGTCCAAAAATTTCAAATTGCTCCAAACTTTCTGAAAATTGAGACATGTTAAGTGGCACATCAAGAGTTGGTATACGACATTGGAATTTTCCAAAATGGCCGCCGTTTCCATGGAAACAACACAAAATTCAAAAAATTCAAAATGCTCCAAAATTGATGAAATTTTACAACAATGTTGATAGATATCTGTAGATGCGCTCTTTGATTTTGGAAATTTCAAAATGGCTGCCGCTCTCCTGGCAATGGGGGACGAGGGTGCCATCCGTTATTGCTAGCAATTACAAATCTAGTTATGGCACCCTCAACGGAGTTGGGGTGACATATTGTTATTGTACGTTTCTTTTTTTTCTTATTTTTATTCTTCCACACATTTTGTCCACGCTATTTCTCGGAATTGGTCAGACCAATGTTGATGGAACTATACCATAATATGAACCGCCATGTGAAGTTGTGCAAGAGACATTGGAATGGTAAAAAATGGCCGCCGTTACCATGGAAACTAAAAAAATGTAAAAAAAAATCAAAATTCTAAATCTTTCGTTATAAGAGCCAACCTAATGAAACTTTATGTAAATGTTGGCAGTGGTGCCCTGAGGTACCAACAGTACTTAGCTTCTGCAAAATCTCTACCATTGCCATGGAAACTGGAGAAAAGTTTAACATTGAACCTATGGGAAAAAACATCAAACCAGTCTTTTCTTAAGGAAAATAAGATCAAATTCAAAGAAACTTTATGAATATATAACATGGCATAAGTCGATGTTGAAACTGTAGTTGGAATTTTAGAAATGAACACTGTTACCATGGAAACTACAAAAATGTAAAAAAAATATCAAAATGCGCCAAACTTAATGAAACTCATTATAAATGATCAATGTCAAGTAAAGATAACACATTGGACTTCGGAATTTCCAAAATGGCCGCCGTTGCCATGGAAACTACAAAAAATTCAAAAATTTCAAAATGCTCCAAAATTAATGAAACTTTACAACAATGTTAACAGACATCTATAGATGCGGTCTTTGACTTTGAAATTTTCAAAATGGCTGCCGCTCACCTGGCAATAGGGGAAGGGTGCCATCCGCTATTGCTTGCAATGGCAAATCTAGTTATGGCACCCTCAACGGAGTTGGGGTGACGTATTGTTATTCTACGTTTCTTTTTTTTCTTATTATTTTTCTTGCAACAAATTTTGTCCGCGCGAGTTCTTGGAATCCAATGGACCAATGTTGATAGAACTCTACTATAATGAAGACCCCCATGTGAAGTTGTGCACCTTGCTATGGAATGGTAAAAAATGGCCGCAGTTTCCATGGAAACTGCACAATTGTGAAAAAAATCTGGATTTTGGTTTTGGTGAATTATTACGTTATGCTTCAACTTAGAATCATTATATTTTAATACAATGTAGGTGCCCACTATATACTGGTTTTGGTATGATTTTGGCAATCATTGGAACTACTATGTTGCCATGGAAACTACACCAAAAATTTCAAAAATATCAAAATGCTCAAAACTTTATGAAACTTCACAGTAACGATGAGCAACATTGGAAGATGTGGAATTTGGCGTTGGAATTTCCAAAATATCTGTTGTTACCATGGAAACAATGCAAAAAGGTAAAAAATTTGAATTTTCACAGAACATTCCAGAACATCAATGTTAAATTTATTCTAGAGACATGAAACTTTATGAAAATGTTCTCCAGTATGCCAAGATGTCAAGACAATATTTTGATAGTTCAAAATGGCCACCGTTGTCATGGAAACTAGGGCCAAGTTTTGCATTGACCCTATGGAAAAATGCATAAAATCTGCATTTTCTCAGAGAGTAGTGCACCAAAGTTAATGAAACTGTATTGATATATAACATGACATGTGGCAATGAGATGTCTGCTTTTAGAATTTTGGAATTATCTACTGTAACCATGGCTGCAGCACAAATGTTCAAAATTTCCAAAAATAATTGTGTGCTGAAAACTGGATGAAACTTTACAGGAATAGTGACTGTCATGTGCGGAGTTGCATTTTGAAGTTGGAATTTCCAAAATGGCCGCCGTAACCATGGAAACAGCAAAATTGTCCAAAATTTCAAAATGCTCCAAACTAAATGAAATTTTGCAAAAATGATAACCTGCAGGTGTAGACGCACTCTTTGACTTTGGAATTTCCAAAATGGCTGTCGCTCGCCTGGCAATGGGGGTACGAGGGTGCCATCCGTTATTGCTAGCAATTACAAATCTAGTTATTATTATTATTATACTTCCACCTGTTTTGTCCGGCATGTTTTTAGGAGTGAAATGGAACCAATCTTAATGATAGTTCACTATAAGGTGGAACAAAAAATTTCGGGGTGCAGGTGGGTCTAAGACCATAAAAAATGGCTGCCGTTTCCATGGAAACAGAATAATTGTGAAAAATTCCAGTTTTTGGTTTTGGTGAATAATTGGAGATTGTTAAACTCAGAATCATCATATTTTGATACAATGTAGGTGCCAGCCATATACTGGTTTTGGATGATTTTGGCAATCATTGGAACTGCTTATGTTGCCATGGAAACTGCACCAAAAATTTCAAAAATATCAAAATGCTCCAAATTTTTTGAAACTTAATGATAATGATGAGCAACATTGGTAGATGTGGAATTTGGCGTTGGAATTTCCAAAATGTCTGCCGTTACCATGGAAACAGAGCATAAGTGTCAAAATGCTCTAAAAACTTCAGGGTTTGGTGAATAATTTTGATATGCTTGAACTTGAAATCAACAAATTTTTACACAATATAGTTATCCACTATATACAGGTTTTGATTGATTTTGACAATCATTGGAACTCTTCTGTTACCATGGATACAGGACCAAATATTTCAAAAATTTCAAAATGCTCCAAAATTGATCAAACTTAATATGATAGTTGACTGGCAAGTCTGGATGAGACTTTTGACTTTGGAATTTCCAAAATGGCCACCGTTGCCATGGAAACTGCAAAAAAGTCAAAAATTCTCAAAATGCTTTGAACTTAATGAAACTTGGTATTATTGTTAACTGGCAAGTAAAGATGAAACTTTTGACTTCGAAATTTTCAAAATGGCTGCCGTTGCCATGGAAACGGCAGAAATGTGAATTTTTTTTTAATGCTCTGATTGTACTGAAAATTTTCACAAATATGTATTGCCATGCATATATGTGCATTCACTGTTTAACAATTTTGAAATGGTTGCGGCTTAGTGGCAATTTGGGGAAGGGTGACATCCGCTATTGCTTGCAATGGCAATTCTAGTTGTTCGTTTCTTTTTGTCTTATTATATTTATTCTTCCACACTTTTTTGTCCATACTATTTCTCGGAATTGGCTTGAACAATATTGATAGAACTATACCATAATGTAGACCACCACATTCTATAGTGCAGTGGGGTATGGCACCATCAAGATGGCTGCCGTTGCCATGGAAACGAAACAAATGTGAAAAAATCCAGTTTTTTGTTTTAGTGAACTGTTTGGATATGCTTTAACTCAGAATCATTATATTTTCATACAATGTAGGTGCCCACTATATACAGGTGTTGGATGATTTTGGTACTCATTGGAACTACTATGTTGCCATGGAAACTGCACCAAAAATTTCAAAAATATCAAAATGCTCCAAACTTCATGAAACTTCACAGTAACGATGAGCAACATTGGAAGATGTAGAATTTGGCGTTGGAATTTCCAAAATATCTGTTGTTACCATGGAAACAATGCAAAAAGGTCAAAACTTTGAATTTTCACAGAACATTCCAGAACATCAATGTTAAATTTATTCTAGAGACATTAAATGGTATATGATGGTATATATGATTATTGAGAGAAAAAATTGCAGCGGGGGTATGACTTTGAAATATTCAAAATGGCCGCCGTTACCATGGGAACAGCAAAATTATGAAAAACTTCAAAATGCTTTAAATTTAATAAAACTTATAACAAATTTTGCCTAGCTTATGTAGTCTAACTTTTGAGTTTCGAATTTTCAAAATGGCCGCCGTTGCCATGGAAACAGCAAAAATTTTCTGAATGGCTGCGGCTGGCCTGGCAATGGGGAAAGGGTGCCATCCGCTATTGCTTGCAATGGCAAATCTAGTTATGGCACCCTCAACGGAGTTGGGGTGACATATTGTTATTCATCGTTTCTTTTTTTTCTTATTATGGCACCCTCAACGGAGTTGGGGTGACGTATTGTTATTGTACGTTTCTTTTTTTCCTTATTTTTATTATTCTTCTTCAACACTTTTTGTCCACACAGTTTCTCGGAATTGTATGGACCAATGTTGATGGAACTATACCATAATGTGGACCAGCATATGAAGTTGTGCACCTGACTTTGGAATGGTCAAGATGGCTGCCGTTTCCATGGAAACTGCAAAAATCCGAAAATATTCAAAGTGTTCCAAATTGGAAGAAACACCACAGGAATGGTAACTGGCATGAGATGATTTGCAGTTTGACTTTGGAATTTCCAAAATGGCTGCCGTTACCATGGAAACAGCTCAAATATCAAAAATTCTAACTCTTTCATTATAACATCCAGCTGGATGAAACTTTATGAAAATGTGACCCAGTATGCCAAGATGTCAAAACCATATTTGGATAGTTCAAAATGGCCGCCGTTGTCATGGAAACTAGGGCCAAGTTTTGCATTGACCCTATGGAAAAATGCATAAAATCAGCATTTTCTCAGAGAATAGTGCAGCAAAGTAAATGAAACTGTATTGATATATAACATGACATGTGGCAATGAGATGTCTGCTTTTAGAATTTTGGAATTATCTACTGTAACCATGGTTGCAGCACAAATATTCAAAATTTCAAAAAAAAAATAAAGTGCTGCAAACTGGATGAAACTTTACAGAAATAGTGGCTGACATGTGCAGAGTTGCATTTTGAAGTTGAAATTTCCAAAATGGCCGCCGTAACCATGGAAACAGCAAAATTGTCCAAATTTTCAAAATGCTCCAAAACTAATGAAATTTTACAAAAATGATGACTTGCATGTGTAGATGCACTCTTTGACTTTGGAATTTTCAAAATGGCTGCCGCTCGCCTGGCAATGGGGGGACAAGGGTGCCATCCGTTATTGCTAGCAATTACAAATCTAGTTATGGCACCCTCAACGGAGTTGGGGTGACATATTGTTATTCTACGTTTCTTTTTTTTCTTATTATTTTTATTAATCTTCTTCCACACTTTTTGTCCACGCTAGTT
The DNA here is from genome assembly GCF_963676685.1 of Mytilus edulis. Taxonomy (NCBI): domain Eukaryota; kingdom Metazoa; phylum Mollusca; class Bivalvia; order Mytilida; family Mytilidae; genus Mytilus; species Mytilus edulis. The sequence goes on from NC_092348.1 coordinate 6,129,493, forward strand.
CTCAGAATCTAATGGGTCAATGATGATGGAACTCTACTATAATAAGGACCCCCATGTGAAGTTGTGCATCCTGGTATGGAATGGTCCAAGATGGCTGCCGTTACCATGGAAACGAAACAAATGTGAAAAAATCCAGTTTTTTGTTTTGGGGAACTATTTGGATACTATTTAACTCAGAATCATCATATTTTAATACAATGTAGGTGCCCACTATATACAGGTGTTGGATGATTTTGGCACTCATTGGAACTACTATGTTGCCATGGAAACTACTCCAAAAAATTCAAAAATCTCAAAATGTTCCAACCTTTATGAAACTTCACAGTAACGATGAGCAACATTGGAAGATGTGGAATTTGGCGTTGGAATTTCCAAAATCGCTCTTGTTACCATGGAAACAATGCAAAAAGGTCAAAACTTTGAATTTTCACAGAACATTCTAGAACATCAATGTTTTAATTTATTCTAGAGACATTAAATGGTATATGATTGTGGAGGGAAAAAATTGCAGCGGGGGTTTGACTTTTGAATATTCAAAATGGCCGCCGTTACCATGGAAACAGCAAAAATACAAAAAACTTCAAAATGCTTCAAATTTATTGAAACTTAAAACAAATGTTGCTCAATTGATGTAGACTTGACTTTTGAGTTTGGAATTTCCAAAATGGCCGCCGTTACCATGGCTACCGCTCACTTGGCAATAGGGGAAGGGTGCCATCCGCTATTGCTTGCAATCGCAAATCTAGTTATTTTTATTTTTCTTCCACACATTTTGTCCGCGCGAGTTCTCAGAATTGAACGGACCAATGTTTATGGAACTCAACTATAATGAAGAACCCCATTTGAAGTTGTGCACCTTGCTATGGAATGGTAAAAGATGGCCGCCGTTTCCATGGAAACAGCACAAATGCGAAAAAAATCAAAGTGGTCCAAACTGGGAGAAACTCCACAGGAATGTTAACTGGCATGTGCTGATTTCCAGTTTGACTTTGGAATTTTCAAAATGGCTGCCGTTACCATGGAAACAGCTAAAATATCAAAAATTCTAACTCTTTCGTTATAACATCCAACTGGATGAAACTTTATGAAAATGTTCTCCAGTATGCCAAGATGTCAAGACAATATATGGATAGTTCAAAATGGCCGCCGTTGTCATGGAAACTGGGGCCAAGTTTTGCATTGACCCTATGGAAAAATGCATAAAATCAGCATTTTCTCAGAGAGTAGTGCACCAAAGTCAATGAAACTGTATTGATATAAAACATGACATGTGGCAATGAGATGTACGCTTTTAGAATTTTGGAATTATCTACTGTAACCATGGTTGCAGCACAAATGTTCAAAATTTCCAAAAAAAAATAAAGTGCTGCAAACTGGATGAAACTTTACAGGAATAGTGACTGACATCTGCAGAGTTGCATTTTGAAGTTGGAATTTTCAAAATGGCCGCCGTAACCATGGAAACAGTAAAATTGTCCAAAATTTGAAAATGCTCAAAACTGAATGAAATTTTACAAAAATGATAACTTGCATGTGTAGATGCGCCCTTTGACTTTGGAATTTTTAAAATGGCTGCCGTTACCATGGAAACAGCTAAATTATCAAAAATTCTAACTCTTTCGTTATAAGATCCAACTGGACGAAACTTTATGAAAATGTTCTCCAGTATGCCAAGATGTCAAAACAATATTTGGATAGTTCAAAATGGTCGCCGTTGTCATGGAAACTGGGGCCAAGTTTTGCATTGACCCTATGGAAAAATGCATAAAATCAGCATTTTCTCAGAGAGTAGTGCACGAAAGTAAATGAAACTGTATTGATATATAACATGACATGTGGCAATGAGATGCCTGCTTTTAGAATTTTGGAATTATCTATTGTAACCATGGTTGCAGAACAAATGTTCAAAATTTCCAAAAAAAAATTAACTGCTGCAAACTGGATGAAACCTTACAGGAATAGTGACTGACATGTGCGGAGTTGTATTTTGAGGTTTGAATTTCCAAAATGGCCGCCGTAACCATGGAAACAGTAAATTTGTCCAAAATTTCAAAATACTCAAAACTTTACAAAAACGATAATTTGTATGTATAGATGCACACTTTGACTTTAGAATTTTCAAAATGGCTGCCGTTTCTATGGAATCAGCAAAAATGTCCAAAATTTAAAACCTAATCAATGTACGCAGCCACGTCAGATAAGAAATTGCTTTGATCTTCAATTCAAGGATAGTTATACTCTTACCAATCCAAGGATAGTTATACTCTTACCAATCCAAGGATAGCAAAACTCTTACCTAGCCGAACATTTTAAAACCCATCCATTACGTTTTCGGGTCTGTGCGTCCGTTAGTTCATTCGTTTGTCCGTCTGTCCAGTTGCAGTCCAATCAGTAAGAAACTTACAGCACAAACAAAAAAATAATCCGATAAAATACGTTAATAAGGGTTGAACTATGGTGAGTTTAATAGAACAAAATAATGTCCGATAACTTTTTTTGAATGTAAACGATATCACCCTCCAAAGTCGTATATATTTTAGAACTAACTGTACATTATGCATGATGTAGGAGTACGCAGCCACGCGCACTCAGATTTTCCTCGTTCTCTTTTTCTCAACAGACAGTAACACATTTTTAACAAACCGAAAGCGTACTGCACAGTGTGTGTGTAGGATGTATAAGTACCTAGCCACGTCCAATCAGAAGTTTATTTAATCTTTTTTCAACTCAAAGAACATTACATATCATGTCTCTTGTTAAGAATGTAACAAACTGTGCTGCACAGTATGCATAATGTATAAATACGCAGCCACGCTCACTGAGATGTTCCTCATTCTCTTTTTTCAACAGACAGTTACAAAGTTTTCTCAAACCGAAAGCGTACTGCACTATGTTTGTGTGTGTGTAGGATGTATAAGTACCTAGCCACGTCCAATCAGAAGTTCATTTAATCATTTTTTCAACTCAAAGAACATTACATATCATTTATCTTGTTAAAAGTGTAACAAACTGTGAATAATGTATAAATACGCTGCCAAGTCAGATTATACCCAACCTGATCTTCTTTTCATGGATAGTAATACCCTTAACAAGCCAAGGTTAGTAAAACCCATACCAAGCCGACGAATGTTATGCCCCACCTACGATAGTACAAGGGCATTTTGATGTCTGGTATGTGCGCCAGTTCGTTAGTTCCGTTCGTCAGTCCGTCCGTCTGTCCCGCTTCAGTTTAAAGTTTTTTGGTAAAGGTAGGTTTTTAATTTACATTAAATCAAAATCCTCGTGTAAGAAATCTTACAGTCAAATTCTGGTACCCAATCAATGTACACAGCCACGTCAGATAAGAAGTTGCTGTGGTCTTTTGTTTAAGGATAGTAATACTCTCACCAATCCAACATTTTGTTTGCCCTACCTACGATAACAGTGGGGCATGATGTTTTCTGGTCTGAGCGTCCGTTAGTTCGTGCGTCCGTTAGTTCGTTCATCATTAGATTTAAGTTTTAAACGAAGTTGCAGTCCAATCAGTTAGAAACTTAGATCACATGTTCCCTTTGATGTGAACTTTCTAATTTAAATGCAAAATTAAAGTTTTGATTCAATTTCACGGTCCAGCAATCACGTAAAATGATAGTACGAGTGGGGCATCCGTGTACTATGAACTCATTCTTGTTTTCAACTATTACTCATGTTGAGAGCTTACTGCACAGTATGCATGATGTATATAAGTACACTGTTGAGCAACGTTCACTCAGAAGTTCCTCACTGTCTTTTTATCAACAGACAGTAACACAGTTTTCTCAAAGTGAAAGCGTACTGCACTGTGTGTGTTGGATGTATAAATACCTAGCAACGTCCAATCAGAAATTTATTTAATCTTTTTTTCATTTCGAAGAACATTACATATCATATCTCTTGTTAACAGTGTAGAAAACTGTATAAATACGCAGCCAAGTCACATTATACGAAACCACGTCAGATAACAGGCTACTCTGACCTTCTGATAAAGAGCAGTATTACGGTATAACCCAGACCTAGCAGACGTAACTTTCACCAATTCAACATGCGAAAGGGCACTGCACTCGTTGCAGGATATAAAAGTAAGCAGCCACAACGACTCAGTAGTTCCTTTTATCTGTTTTCAACAGACAGTAATACGCATGCCATATGCATATAGGTTTGCGCCATGTTTCATGTCAGAGCTCGCCACACTATAAACAAGTCCAAAGCAACGTCCATTCAGAAGTTGCACATTAAATAAGAAGCCTCGTGTAAGAGTCTTCATAGTCAACCCCTTGTACCCAATCCATGTAATTGAAGCTCCACAGTTTGTAATAATACACAGCGAGGCTTAATAAAAAAAACCTTATATTATAAGCCTGGTACCTTTATAAATAATTATATTACATTTAATGCCTAGTGTTTAGAGTGTACCACGCTGTGTAGTATGCATGCAAGCAGCCCTGTCATATTAAAACTTCCTTTGATCACTCGTCAATGTAGAGTTATACCTTCGTCGTCAAGTCGCAGTCGTTTGACTTATTTCTCGTACTGAAAGAGTACTGCGCTGAGTATTAGTAGGATGTATAAGTACCTAGCCACGTCCAATTAGAAGTTCATTTTATATTTTTTTAAACTAAAAAACATTACATATAATGTTTCTTGTTTAGAGTGCACTTCACTGTGTTAAGTGTATAAATTCACAGCTTAGTCATGTCACAAGTCACTGGAACTGTCAATTTGAAGTAAATCTTGAATGTCATACAATTTATATGCCTTATAGTCTCTTTAAGATTTACCACCATTTTAATCTACGTATTTGAACAAAGTACAGCCATTTAACACAATACTCTTACACAAGTTACACGTGTTATTTATCAGTGTCGAAAGATATATAAACTCAACTACAACAGTGAAATTTCTATGATCATAATATTTTATCATGGATTCACACGAACAGCACGTAGACAATTATAAATTGCAAAACGCTGTTTCATCTCTTTTGAATGAAACACGCTACCGGTGCTCTGTTATAAGTGATTTCAATCTTCCATCAGATTATCTAATGGCTGATATCAAATTACCTGCTAAAAAGAAAAAAGGTCGAACTGGTTCTAGTTCTAGATCCAAAAGAAATAAAGACAAAGAGCGCAAAAGAAAGCAGAGAGCACTATTAAAAAACGAAGTATTGAAAGATGATCCAGTGAAAACTTCAGCTACCCGATTTCAAACTTTATATAAAACCAGTTTAACTTACAGAGAGAAGAAATTGGCATATAGCAAAGACAAATACAACATTAATGTACCATATAAAACAGCAAAGAAACTTGCTTTAAAGAAAAAATATAAATCCGATATCCAATTTAAAGAATCACGAAAAGATTGTATTAAGAATAAATACAAATTAAACAGTCTATTTAAACAAGAACACAAAGACAGAATTAATAAGAAATATCATACAAGTGTTCTATATCGAAAAGCACGTACAGACTATATTAAGAATAAATACCAGTCAAACATTTCATTTCGACAATATCAGAAAAATTACATTAAGAACAAATACAAGGCAGACATTTCATTTAAGCAAGGGCAGAAGGATTACAGTACGAATAAATACAGATTGAACAATCAATTCAAATTAGCTATTAAAAAAGCCAGGGCTGAAAGGTATGCTTGTGACATTGACTTTAAACATAAAGTTAAAGCATTAAATCTTCTCAGATATAGACAAAATGTATTAGTCAGAGAGAAGTGCAAGAGAAGGCAGCTTGAACTATACAGACGGGAGTTACAGTATAGAGAAAAGAAAATTTCTCTAGCACAAGCGAGACGTTTAAAAAGTGGAAATAATATTGCTGCATGGTTTAAACAGCAAGTACGAGATGGTCCGATATACATTTGCTCTGTGTGTATCAAGATAAAGTTCAGAAAGCAAGTTGTTCAATTAGACACGCAAAAATATTTAAAGAAGGGCAAAGAAAGTGCTGCATTGGCGAATCGGTGTATCACTTTTGAATTTAAATCTGCTTGTACACCTGATTGTCCAATCAAATGTGAAACAATAAACCACAAACTATGGATATGTTACACTTGTCACCATCATCTCATTAAGAGTGAAGTCCCAGCAGATGCAAGAGCAAATGGCTTACAGCTAACGCCTATTCCAGATGTATTGAAAGCTCTGAATTTATTGGAAAAACAGCTAATTTCTCAACGAATACCGTTTATGAAACTTGTGCAACTGCCAAAAGGGAATCAGAGAGGCATTATTGGCCCATGTGTTTCAATACCAACAGACATTCAAAAGACGGTAAATATACTTCCTCGTTCTGAAGATGAAACACAGCTTGTCCGGTGTAAACTGAAAAGAAAGCAATCATATGTGGGTTATAGTCAGTATGCATTTATCAGTACCAAAAAGATATGCAAAGCTCTGGAATATTTGAAAGAATGCAACCCATTTTACAAGGACACATCAGTAAATAACACATGGCAGGATGGATTTTCTCAAGATTTTGAAGAGTTGACAACGGCCGATGAGGATGATGAAAGTAATCCTCAATTTTTTGAAAGACCGGACATCAAAATGCAACAAAGTGAAGAAGACCCACAAGCTGAAGAAGATCAGAATGTAAAAGACAGAGGCTTTCCATCAGACACGTGTCTACAGCCTGTAGACATAGGACAGGAGATATTGGACCAACACTTTGATGACATTTTTTGTGTTGCTCCAGGTGAAGGTAGTACCCCAGTTAGCATGATGCAAGAAGAAGGCAATGAGGCGATGTCTTTCCCTGCACAGTTTCCAAAAGGATCTTTTGGATCATATGATAACAAAAGACAGGTTCACCTCACAAGATTAAGGTACTTTCATACTAGACTCCTTAGTGGAGACAAGAGATTTTCCAGTGATTCGGCATACATTTTTTATGCACAATACCTCTCCGAACTGGAACAAGTCATCTCCAAAGTGTCCATAGCGCTTCGAAAGAGTACTGTGAAAGATATAACCGGTAATGCCATAACAGCAAGCAGTTTAACCGATAGAAATCAGCTGAAAAGTCTGTTGAGTTCAGATCAAGGGTATAAGTTTTTAACTCCAATTCGAGGAACCCCACCATATTGGCAGAGTGCATTGAAGGATCTATTGGCTACTGTTCGTCAACTTGGGATTCCTACGTGGTTCGCAACATTTTCAGCTGCAGATATAAGATGGACAGAAGTTCTACAATTACTCATTGAGCAACAGAAAAGTGAGCACAAGTTGGAAGATCTTGACTGGACTGGTAAATCAGAAGTATTGAGGAATAATCCCGTAATGAATGCCGTCATGTTTGACCACAGATTTCATACCTTCCTGAAAGATATCATAATTAAACGTAAAATAATTGGAAATGTAAAAGACCATTTCCATAGGATAGAATTTCAACAACGTGGCTCTCCTCACACTCACTGTCTCTTCTGGATTGAGGATGCACCAGTGATTGATACGGATGATGACAAGACAGTGTGTGATTTTGTAGATAAATATGTCACTTGTCAAATACCAGATAAAACAGTTGACCCAGAGCTCCATTCAATAGTAAGCAGTGTTCAGCAGCACAGTAAAAACCACTCAAAGTCTTGTCAAAAAAAGGGAACCACCTGTAGGTTTAATTTTCCCCGCCCCCCTTCAGAAAAAACTTTTATATCTAGACGTCAAAGCCTAACAGATCCATCAATAAAAAAGTCTCCGCAACAAATGAAGGATTATGCCCAATTTATTTTACACAAACTTTGGACCGTTTTACATGACGAGCATTTGGAAAATGTAACAACTCAACATTTGTTTCATGCTGCTGGAATCACACAAGAAGAGTTTGAGGATGCCTCAAATATTCTAACCAAGAGGAACAGTGTCACTTTGGTACGTACCCCGTCTGACTTATGGATAAACCAGTACAATCCTGATCTCCTACGTTGTTGGAATGCTAACATGGATATACAATTCATCACAGATGTTTATGCATGTGTCGTATATATTATTTCGTATATTTCCAAAGCAGAGAGAGAGATGGGAGTAGTTTTGCAAAATGCAAGCAAAGAGGCAGCTGAAGGCAACTGTGATGCACAGCAGGCAATGAAAAAGATCGGGGGAGCGTACTTTAGACAACGTGAAGTCAGTGCACAGGAAGCTGTTTATAGAGTGTGTGGTCTTCATCTAAAAGAATGTTCAAGAAAGGTACAGTTTGTTCCTGTTGGTGACAATCCAATAAAAATGAGTCTTCCGTTACATGTTATTCAAATGAAAGCTAACCAACTTGATGAGAACAATATTTGGATGCCGTCTCTATATGACAGATATAAAGCAAGACCAGCTGAAATTGTCTTTGAAAATGTCTGTTATGCATCATTTTGTTCTGAATACTATGTTCTATCTGCCTCCCAAATACCTAAAAATCCTAAAAAATCTCAAGTTTATAAGTTACAGAATGATTTAGGTTCAATCAAAAAACGTTCCAGGACTGATTCGGCAGTTATTAAATATCCCCGATTTTCATCAGAAAAATACCCCGAATTGTTTTTTCAGTCTAATCTTCAGCTGTTTCTTCCTCACAGAACAGAAGATCAATTAAAACCACTGCAGTTCAAGACATATGAGGAAATGTATTTAAATGGAGCGGTATTAATACCACCAGAAACAGAACTGAAAAATGTTAAATCCATTGTTGATGTGAACAGACAAATGTTTGAAAAAGAGGCTGAAGCCTTGGATGAAGCAGAGGAGATGTTACTAGCTGATGGACCCCAGGAAGATGCGTGGGCTCTGATTGCTCCTGAGACAGAGGCAGAACGATTAGAAGGACAACAGGACAGACAACAGATAAATGAAGAAGACAGTGTTGAAATTCCCGAATTAGACATTGCAACCAAAAAAAGTCAACAAGGCAATGATATTGAAATAAGACAAACCGTATGTCCTGCTCCCCAAATAAAAACTTTCATGCAACAACTTAATAAAGAACAAAAAGACGTGTTTTATAGAACAAGGCAATGGTGTATAGACAAGGTGAATGGCAAAAACCCTGAACCATTCAAAGTCTTTATTAATGGAGGTGCGGGAACAGGAAAGAGTCACTTAATAAAATGCATGTTTTATGAAATGACTAAAATTTTATCGACAATTTCCACCAATCCTGATGATATTGTTGTCCTTTTAACTGCTCCGACAGCAACTGCTGCCTTTAATATTGGAGGTACTACACTACATCAAGCTTTTGCACTGCCACAATCATTACCATTTCCGTATATGTACCTGCGAGATGATTCAGTTAACAAACTTCGTTCAAAGCTGCAAAGTCTGTGCATTTTGATAATTGACGAAATCTCTATGGTTGGTCAGCGAACACTCTTGTATATAAATGAGAGATTGAGACAAATCAAACAGAGCGGAAATTCACCTTTTGGCAATATATGTTTAATTGCAGTGGGAGATTTTTTCCAGTTGCCACCGGTTAAACAGAAATGCCTTTATGATATAAGACCAGAAAGCTCCTTTCCACTTTGGAGTTCTAACTTTTCCTTAGTAGAGCTTAAACAGGTCATGCGTCAGAAAGACGATTTGGTTTTTGCCAATTTATTGAACCGCTTGAGAGTAAAAACAAAAGATCAGCATATATCTTTAAGAGACGAAGCCCTCTTAAAATCGTGTGAACATCATACAATTCCCCCTGAAACGCTTCATATTTTTGGAACTAATAAGGAGGTTGATTTACACAACAACCAACTTATCGAATCAATTTGTAAATTCACTCAAACTATATGTGCACAAGATTACGATAGACATCCTCAGACAGGTAAACTAACACAGAAAGAGCAGCCATATGATACATCACATGATTATTTACCAGCACATTTAATTGTAGGACCGAAAGCAAGGGTAATGCTCATCAGAAATGTGGACGTGGCATGCGGTTTAGTAAATGGAGCAATGGGAACTATAACTGAAGTTTTACCACCAAAACGGGGTTTGTCTATGCCCCAAGGAGTAATGGTTCTTTTCGACAATGAGAGTATTTGCCCAGATAAAACATCATTCAGACCTAAACATCAGCCTATCATGATTACCAAGTTTGAGGAAAATCTCCCCAAAAAAGCTGTCAGGTTTCAGTTTCCACTCCGATTGGCTTGGGGCTGCACCATTCATAAAGTACAAGGTTTAACTACTGATGCAGCTGTTGTGTCTCTCAAGAACATATTTGCTCCTGGTATGTCCTATGTTGCTCTTAGCCGTGTGACATCAATGGCAGGACTAACCATAAAAGATTTTGATGAAAAACACATCTACTGTAATGAGCAGATCTGTAAGGCTCTCAAACTAATGCCTCTATATTTGACAGTTACAGACCAACCCATACAGCAAAATAATATGGTAATACTCCTTCACAACATACAAGGGTTAATCCCGCATATTAATGACATTAGATCCAATTCAGACATTTTATCTGCAAACTTTGTTTGTTTGACAGAAACATGGCTGGAAAAGGAAACGCAACATTGTTTGAAAGGTTTTAACTTTTTGCATAAGGACAGATTTTCATCATATCCATCACAGAAAAATGTTTTCAAACAATTAAAACGCAAAACACACGGTGGTGTCGGAATTTATATTGGAAACGACCAACAGTGCTGTCCAATCACACTTGAATCGGTGAACATGGAATGTATAGTGATATTCATCAAGGAGATTAATACAAATGTAGTCCTTATTTATAGAACGGAAACCTACTCTTCATCTGTGTTTCTAGAGGAATTACATGAATTGCTTTTTTCTCTACCTCAGGAAAATGAAAATACTTCAACAATAGTTTTAGGGGATTTTAATCAGGATATTCTGAAGAAAAATTCCTCCATAGAACAGTTTATGGCAAAACAAGGGTTTGCACAAATAGTTACCAATCCAACAACAGATGGAGACACACTTATTGACCATGTCTACCTCCATGGAAATTTACAGATTTCTGTAAAAGTTATTCAGACTTACTATAGTTACCATAACATAGTGTCATTGAATATTAAAATGCCCATGTAAATCAACTCCCAAAATCGGCAGGTTTCTATTGTTTGGTTGCAAAAAAAGTACTTAAGTTTTAGAAAGTTTGTTGAGTACCGTGGTAAAACTAATACAAGAACAGTGAATACATTGTTCCCTTTACCATCTCCAGGATTGAAATGTAAATGTTTTACCATGTTCTGAACGAAACCAATATATTTGCACTTACCTTTGATGTATCTAATGTTTTTGACATCCTTTGTATATACTTTACCATCTTTTAACGGCTACAACAGTAAATACATTGTTCCCTTGACCAAAATGAGGTTGGGTATGTAAATAATGATTTCCTTATGTTTTACCATGTTCTGAATGAAACCAGTTTATTCGTACTTACCTTTGATGTACATAATGTTTTTGACATCCTTTGTTTATACTTTACTATCTTTTAACGGCTACAAGAACAGTAAATTCATTGTTCCCTTGACCAAAATGAGGTTGGGGATGTAAATAATGATTTCCTAATGTTTTACCATGTTCTGAATGAAACCAGTTTATTCGTTCTTACCTTTGGTGTACATAATGTTTTTGACATCCTTTGTTTATACTTTACTATCTGTTAACGGCTACAAGAACAGTAAATACATTGTTCCCTTGACCAAAATGAGGTTTGGGATGTAAAAAATGATTTCCTAATGTTTTACCATGTTCTGAATGGAACTAGTTTATTCGTTCTTACCTTTGATGTACATAATGTTTTTGACATCCTTTGTTTATACTTTACTATCTTTTAACGGCTACAAGAACAGTAAATACATTGTTCCCTCTACCAACAAGGTTGGGGATGTAAATAATGATTTCCTAATGTTTTACCATGTTCTGAATGAAACTAGTTTATTCGTACTTACCTTTGATGTATATAATGTTTTTGACATCCTTTTTATATAATTTACCATCTTTTAACGGCTACAAGAACAGTAAATACATTGTCCCCTTCACCAAAATGAGGTTGGGGATGTAAATAATGATTTCCTAATGTTTTACCATGTTCTGAATGAAACAAATATATTCGTACTTACCTTTGATGTACATAATGGTTTTTTTTCTGTTGGCTATATTTTACCATCTTTAAACGACTGATTTGACATCTAAATGAATTGTTCTCTTTACAAAATCAAGGTTTGAAATGTAAATAACATTTTTAAAACTATTTACCAAGTTGAATGTCTTCATTGCGTTCAGTGCCCGGTGGATCTCTTCGTACTCACTTTTCATGTAAATAATGTTTTTGATTTCTTTTGTTTATATTTTATTTTACCATGTTTGAACGGCTACCAAAACACTGACGACATTGTCCCCTTCATCAAATGATGTTGGGGATGTACATAATGATTTCCTAATGTTTTACCATATTCTGAATGAAACCAATATATTCGTACTTACCTTTCATGTACATAATGTAGTTATTTTCTGTTGGCTATATTTTAACATGTTTAAACGACTGCTTTAACAACTAAATGAATTGTTCTCTTTACCAAATCAAGGTTTGAAATGTAAATATTATTTTTGATACTATTTTCTAAAGTCTTCACTGCGTTCAGCGCCCATGGTATCTCTTTGTACTCAGTTTTGATGTACATACTGTTTTAGATTTTTTTGGTTCATATTCTACCATGTTTTAACAGCTACAAGAACAGCTACTACAGTGTTCCCTTAACCAAATTGAAGTTGGGGATGTAAATAATGATTTCCTTATGTTTTACCATGTTCTGAACGAAACCAATATATTCGTACTTACCGTTCATGTACATAAATTATGTTCTTATTTTCTGTTTGCTATATTTTACCATCTTTTAACGACTGCTTTAACACATTACTTTATTGTTCTCTTGGTCAAATCAAGGTTGCCAATGTAAATATCATTTTAGAAACTATTTTCTAACGTCTTCACTGTATTAAGTACCCTGTGGATTACTTCGTACTCCGCTTTGATGTAAATAATGTTTTTGTTTTCATTTCCTAATGTTTTACCATGTTCTGAATGAAACCAGTTTATTCGTACTCTAATACCTTTGATGTATATAATGATTTTGTTATCATTTCCTAATGTTTTACCGTGTTCTGAACGAAACCAATATATTCATACTTTCCTTTGATGTACATAATGTTTTTCACATCATTTGTATATTTTTTACCATCTTTTAACGCTACAACAGTAAACACATTGTTCCCTTCACCAAATTGAGGTTGAGGATGTAAATAATGATTTCCTAATGTTTTACCATGTTCTGAATGAAACCAGTTTATTCGTTCTTACCTTTGATGTATATAATGTTTTTGACATCCTTTTAATATAATTTACCATCTTTTAACGGCTACAAGAACAGTAAATACATTGTTCCCTTGACCAAATTTAGGTTGGGGATGTAACTGATGATTTCCTCATGTTTTACCATGTTCTGAATGAAACCAGTTTATTCGTACTTACCTTTGGTGTATATAATGTTTTGACATCCTTTGTTTATACTTTACTATCTTTTAACGGCTACAAGAACAGTAAATAAATTTTTCCCTTCACCAAAATGAGGTTGGGATGTAAATAATGATTTCCTAATGTTTTACCATGTTCTGAATGAAACCAGTTTATTCGTACTTACCTTTGGTGTACATAATGTTTTTGACATCCTTTGTTTATACATTACTATCTTTTTACGGCTACAAGAACAGTAAATAAATTGTTCCCTTCACCAAAATGAGGTTGGGATGTAAATAATGATTTCCTAATGTTTTACCATGTTCTGAATGAAACCAGTTTATTCGTACTTACCTTTGATGTATATAATGTTTTAGACATCCTTTGTTTATACTTTACCATCTTTTAACGGCTACAAGAACAGTATATACATTGGTCCCTTCACCAAAATGAAGTTGGGGATGTAAATAATGATTTCCTAATGTTTAAGGTTCCATGTTCTGAATAAAACCAGTTTATTCGTTCTTACCTTTGGTGTATATAATGTTTTTGACATCCTTTGTATATACTTTTCCATCTTTTAACGGCTACAAGAACAGTAAATACATTGTTCCCTTCACCAAAATGAGGTTGGGGATGTAAATAATGATTTCCTAATGTTTAACCATTTTCTGAATGAAACCAGTTTATTCGTTCTTACCTTTGATGTACATAATGTTTAGGACATCTTTTTTATATAAGTTACCATCTTTTAACGGCTGCAAAAACAGCCAACACATTATTCCCTTCACCAAAATGAGGTTGGGGATGTAAATAATGATTTCCTTATGTTCTGAATGAAATCAATATATTCGTACTTACCTTTCATGTACATAATGTTGTTATTTTCTGTTGGCTATATTTTACCATCTTTAAACGACTTTTTTAACACATAAATGAATTGTTCACTTTTCAAAATAAAGGTTTGAAATGTCAATGACATTTTAAAAAATATTACCAGTTGAATGTGTTCAGTGCCCGGTGGATCTCTTCGTACTCACCTTTTTAATGTACATAATGTTTTTGACATCCTTTGTATATACTTAACCATGTTTTAACGGCTACAAGAACAGAAAATACCTTGTTCCCTTCACCAAATCGAGGTTTGGGATGTTAACATAATGATATCGTTTTCATATTCTAATGTTTAACCATGTTCCGTACGAAACAAGTATATTTGTACTGACTTGATGTAAATAATGATTTTGATTACCTTTGTATATACTGTACAATCTTCTAAAGGCTGTTACAACATTGAATACATGGTTCATTTCACTAAATTGAGGTTCCTAATATAAATGATGATATCGTTTCAATTTCCTAATATTTTTTTGTAGTTACAAAGATGATAATTTGCATGTGTGGATGCACTCTTTGACTTTGGATTTTTCTAAATGGTTGCCGCTTGCCTGGCAGTAGGGGAAGGGTGCCATCCGCTATTGCTTGCAATGGCAAATCTAGTTAAGTCACCAAAACGGAGTTTTGGGGACTTTATGTTTTTGTTCGGTTTCTTATTATGGCACCCTCAACGGAGTTGGGGTGACGTATTGTTATTCTACGTTTCTTTTTTTTCTTATTATTATTATTTTTCTTCTTGCAACAAATTTTGTCCAGGTGATTTCTCGAAATCCAATGGACCAATGTTGATGGAACTCTACTATAGTAAGGACCCCCAGGTGAAGAGTTGCAGGAAGCATGGAATGGTTCAAGATGGCTACCGTTTCCATGGAAACAGAACAAATGTGAAAAAATCCAGTTTTTTGTTTTGGTGAACTGTTTGGATATGCTTTATCTCAGAATCATTATATTTTAATACAATGTAGGTGCCCACTATATACAGGTGTTGGATGATTTTGGTGATCATTGGAACTACTATGTTGCCATGGAAACTACACCAAAAATTTCGAAATTCTCAAAATGCTCCAAACTTCAGGAAACTTCACAGTAACGATGAGCAACATTGGAAGATGTGGAATTTGGCGTTGGAATTTCCAAAATATCTGTTGTTACCTTGGAAACAATGCAAAAAGGTCAAAACTTTGAATTTTCACAGAACATTCCAGAACATCAATGTTAAATTTATTCTAGAGACATTAAATGGTATATGTTTATGGAGGGCAAAAAATTGCAGCGGGGGTTTGACTTTGGAATTTTCAAAATGGCCGCCGTTACCATGGAAACAGCAAAATTATCCCAAATTTCAAAATGCTTCTAACTTAATGAAACTTTGCAAAAATGTTACTAGACATCTGTAGATGCACTATTTGACTTTGGAATTTTCAAAATGGCTGCCGCTCACCTGGCAATGGGGGAAGGGTGCCATCCGTTATTGCTAGCAATTACAAATCTAGTTATTATTATTCTTCCACCTTTTTTTGTCCGACAGGTTTTTTGGAGTAAAATGGAACCAATCTTAATGATAATTCACTATAAGGAGGAACACAAAATTTCGGGTTGCAGTAGGGTCTAAGACTATAAAAAATGGCTGCCGTTTCCATGGAAACGGAACAATTGTGAAAAATTCCAGTTTTTGGTTTTGTGAATAATTTAGAGATGCTTAAACTCAGAATCATCATATTTTATCACAATGTAGGTGCCAGCCATATATTGGTTTTGGATGATATTGGCAATCATTGGAACCACTATGTTGCCATGGAAACTACCCCAAAAATTTCAAAAATTTCAAAATGCTCCAAATTTTTTGAAACTTCATAGTAACGATGAGCAACTTTGATAGATGCGTAATTTGGCGTTGGAATTTCCAAAATGTCTGCCGTTACCATGGAAACAGTGCATAAGTGTCAAAATGCTCTAAAAACCTCAGGGTTTGGTGAATAATTTCGGTATGCTAGAACTTGAAATCATCAAATTTTTACACAATATAGTTGTCCACTATATACAGCTTTTGAATGATTTTGACAATCATTGGAACTCTTCTGTTACCATGGATACAGGACCAAATATTTCAAAAATTTAAAAATGCTCCTAAATCGATCAAACTTAATCTGATTGTTGACTGGCAAGTCTGGATGAGACTTTTGACTTTGTAATTTCCAAAATGGCCACCGTTGCCATGGAAACTGCAAAAAAGTCAAAAATTCTCTAAATGCTTTGAACTTAATGAATCTTGATATTATTGTTAACTGGCAAGTAAAGATGAGACTTATGACTTCAAAATTTTCAAAATGGCTGCCGTTGCCATGGAAACAGGAGAATTGTGAAATTTTTTAGAATGCTCTCAATGTACTGAAAATTTACAGAAAGATGTATTGCCATGCATATATGTGCATTCACTGTTAAACAATTTTGAGATGGCTGCCGCTTAGTGGCAATTGGGGGAAGGGTGACATCCGCTATTGCTTGCAATGGCAATTCTAGTTATGGCACCCTCAACGGAGTTGGGGTGACATATTGTTATTCTACGTTTCTTTTTTTTATTATTATTTTTCTTCCACTATTTTTGTCCGGAGCAGTTCTTGGAATAGAATGGACCAAAATTGATGGAACTATGGTATAATGTTGACCACCATGTGAAGTTGTCCCTCTGACTTTGGAATGGTCAAGATGGCTGCCGTTGTCATGGAAACGGGTAAAATGTGAAAATTTTCAAAATGCTCCAATCTTTCTAAAACTTTACAAAAATGGTAAATAGCATGTGCTGATGTGCTCTTTGACTTTGGAATTTCAAAAATGGCTGCCGTTGTCCTGGCAATTGGGGAAGGGTGCCATCTGTTATTGCTAGCAATTACAAATCTAGTTATTATTATTTTTCTTGCAACACTTTTTGTCCAGGCGATTTCTCGAAATCAAAAAGACCAAAGTTGATGGAACTTTATTATAATAAGGACCCCCATATGCAGAGTTGCAGGAAGCATGGAATGGTTCAAGATGGCTGCCGTTACCATAGAAACGGAACAAATGTGAAAAAATACAGTTTTTGTTTTTGGTGAACTGTTTGGATATGCTTTAACTCAGAATCATTATATTTTAATACAAAGGAGGTGCCCACTATATACAGGTGTAAGGTGATTTTGGCACTCATTGGAACTACTTTGTTGCCATGGAAACTACACCAAAAATTTCGAAATTTTCAAAATGCTCCAAACTTCAGGAAACTTCACTGTAATGATGAGCAACATTGGAAGATGTGGCATTTGGCGTTGGAATTTCCAAAATATCTGTTGTTACCTTGGAAACAATGCAAAAAGGTCAAAACTTTGAATTTTCCCAGAACATTCCAGAACATCAATGTTAAATTTATTCTAGAGACATTAAATGGTATATGATTATGGAGGGCAAAAAATGCAGCAGGGGTTTGACTTTGGAATATTCAAAATGGCCGCCGTTACCATGGAAACAGCAAAATATGAAAAACTTTAAAATGCTTTAAATTTAATAAAACTTATAACAAATGTTGCCTAGCTTACGTAGACTTGACTTTTGAGTTTGGAATTTTCAAAATGGCCGCCGTTACCATGGAAACAGCAAAAATATCCAAAATTTCAAAATGCTTCAAACTTAATGAAACTTTGCAAAAATGTTACTAGACATCTGTAAATGCACTATTTGACTTTGGAATTTTCAAACTGGCTGCCGCTCACCTGGCAATGGGGGAAGGGTGCCATCCGTTATTGCTAGCAATTACAAATCTAGTTATTATTATTATTCTTATTTTTCTTTTTCTAACCCCTTAAACGGTCCTACCATTTTCTTGGAAGGAGTAGAGGATGGAAATTTTATATTTTTTCTGGGTAAGGGTCTGCATCATGGGGGATGCAGAACCCAATGTCCATGATACCAGGGTGTCATCTTGGCATAATTAGGGGGGCTGAAAGATGGGTGGGGTCAAATTTTTTTTACATTTCCTAAATTTTCTGATGTATGTAGAGTAGATGGAATTATATATTCTCTTATGAATATTTAGAGACATATGTCTGCTTCAACTTGGCACTAATTTTATTTCAGTAGGGGGTCTTCATGGCATAATTTTAGGGGGGTGAATTTTCATGGAATATTCTAGAACATCAATGTTAAATTTGTTCTAGAGACATTTCATGGTATATGATGGTATATAATTATGGAGTTAACAATTTGCAGCAGAAGTGACACTTTGGAATTTTCAAAATGGCCGCCGTAACCATGGAAACAGCAAAAATAAGAAAAACATCAAAATGCTTCAAATTTAATGAAACTTAAAACTAATGTTGACTAACTTGTGTAGAATTGATTTTTGAGTTTGGAATTTTCAAAATGGCCGCCGTAACCATGGAAACAGCAAAAATAAGAAAAACATCAAAATGCTTCAAATTTAATGAAACTTAAAACTAATGTTGACTAACTTGTGTAGAATTGATTTTTGAGTTTGGAATTTTCAAAATGGCCGCCGTTACCATGGAAACAGGAAAAATATGAAAAAATTCGAAATGCTTCAAATTTAATGAAACTAATAACAAATGTTGCCTAACTTATGTAGACTTTACTTTTGAGTTTGGAATTTTCAAAATGGCCGACGTTACCATGGAAACAGCAAAAATGTCCAAAAAAAAATCTGCTTATTGATTGAAACTTTACACACACCTTATTTGGCATCAATGATACCGCAGAACAATGATGTGGGGTCCGTTTTGGTGACTTTTGTGTTAGCATCCTAACACAGGATTACTTGTTATGGCACCCTCAACGGAGTTGGGGTGACATATTGTTATTCTACGTTTCTTTTTTTCTTATTATTTTTTTTCTTCCACTTTTTTTTGTCCAGCTTATATCTTGGAATTTTATGAACCAATGGTAATGTAACTTAACCATAGTGTTGACCAGCATGTGCAAATTTGCAATCGGGGTATGGCACTTTCAAGATGGCCGCAGTTACCATGGAAACGGAACAAATGTGAAAAAATACAGTTTTTCGTTTTGGTGAACTGTTTGGATATGCTTTAAGTCAGAATCATTATATTTTAATACAATGTAGGTGCCCACTATATACAGGTGTTGGATGATTTTGACACTCATTGGAACTACTATGTTGCCATGGAAACTACACCAAAAATTTCAAATTTCTCAAAATGTTCCAAACTTCAGGAAACTTCACAGTAAGGATGAGCAACATTGGAAGATGTGGAATTTGGCGTTGGAATTTCCAAAATATCTTTTGTTACCATGGAAACAATGCTAAAAGGTCAAAACTTTGAATTTTCACAGAACATTCCAGAACATCAATGTTAAATTTATTCTAGAGACATTTAATGGTATATGATTATGGAGGGAAAAAATTGCAGCGGGGGTTTGACTTTGGAAAATTCAAAATGGCCGCCGTTACCATGGAAACAGCAAAAATATGAAAAATTTCAAAATGCTTTAAATTTAATGAAACTTATAACAAATGTTGCCTAGCTTATGTAGACTTGACTTTTGAGTTTGGAATTTTCAAAATGGCCGCCGTTACCATGGAAACAGCAAATTGTCCAAAATTTCGAAATGCTTCAAACTTAATGAAACTTTGCAAAAATGTTACTAGACATCTGTAGATGCACTATTTGACTTTGGAATTTTCAAAATGGCTGCCGCTCACCTGGCAATGGGGGAAGGGTGCCATCCGTTATTGCTAGCAATTACAAATCTAGTTATGGCACCCTCAACGGAGTTGGGGTGACATATTGTTATTCTACGTTTCTTTTTTTTCTTTTTATTATTATTTTTATTCTTCCACACATTTTGTCCACGCTATTTCTCGTAATTGGTCAGACCCATGTTGATGGAACTATACCATAATGTGAACCGCCATGTGAAGTTGTGCAAGAGACATTGGAATGGTAAACAATGGCCGCCGTTACCATGGAAACTACAAAAATGTAAAAAAAAATCCAAATTTTAAATCTTTCGTTGTAAGAGGCAAAGTCTTGAAAGTTTGAGTAAATGTTGGCAGTGGTGCCCCGAGGTACCAACAGTACTTGAAATTTTCAAAATGGCTGCCATTGCTATGGAAACTGGACAAAAGTTTAACATTGACCCTATGGGAAAATGCATTTAAGCTGCATTTTCTTTAAAAATATAACAACAATTCCACGGAAATCGTAATTAGGAGTATGTGCATAGGGTCACATGCAATGCTGTACTGCTAACATGTACTAGAATATTCTAGAATAAAAATATGTATTTTATTTAATGTGCTTTAAAAGAGAAAATCGCCACCGACAGAACGAGAAACACTCAGAGTACAAATTGCTGACATTTCTGCACTTGCGTTAAAGTATATATCCGTGAATGACACACCTGCTAAAATTTACACATTAGCTGAAATCAATCGATAAACATGTAATTAAATTGTACACGATAAGTTACATGTATTGTGTGATACGCGAGCTATTGAAGAATAAATTGAACAGTTAATACGCCGCTCCGTCAATATATACACATGTTGTCTGTCCAAGGTCCCCTCTAAAAAGAATATTAATATGCTAAGTCCACGATAATATACTTGAGTATCACGTGACACCACCTTCCTACTCGCGCGCGTGTCTAATTTTAGATTTAAAAGGATTCCCAAACTATGTATAGAACTGAAACGTAGTCTACGGAAAAGAAAAAAAAAGGGGGGGGGGGGGGTTAAGAAATGCTGATTCTGTCATGTATAATAGAGATATGTCATTTGACTTTTGTACACTCATAAGTGTTGATGCTACTGTGACAATGTGCAGTACGGGGTGCCATCCTCAGCTATTGCTAGCAATAGCAAATCTAGTTATTTTTATTTTTCTTCCACACATTTTGTCCGCGCGAGTTCTCAGAATTGAACCTACCAATGTTTATGGAACTCAACTATAATGAAGAACCCCACTTGAAGTTGTGCACCTTGCTATGGAATGGTAAAAGATGACCGCCGTTTCCATGGAAACAGCACAAATGCGAAAAAAATCAAAGTGGTCCAAACTGGAAGAAACTCCACAGAAATGTTAACTGGCATGTGCTGATTTCCAGTTTGACTTTGGAATTTTCAAAATGGCTGCCGTTACCATGGAAACAGCTAAAATATCAAAAATTCTAACTCTTTCGTTATAACATCCAACTGGATGAAACTTTATGAAAATGTTCTCCAGTATGCCAAGATGTCAAGACAATATTTGGATAGTTCAAAATGGCCGCCGTTGTCATGGAAACTGGGGCCAAGTTTTGCATTGACCCTATGGAAAAATGCATAAAATCAGCATTTTCTCAGAGAGTAGTGCACCAAAGTTAATGAAACTGTATTGATATATAACATGACATGTGGCAAAGAGATGTACGCTTTTAGAATTTTGGAATTATCTACTGTAACCATGGTTGCAGCACAAATGTTCAAAATTTCCAAAAAAATTAAAATGCTGCAAACTGGATGAAACTTTACAGGAATAGTAACTGACATGTGCGGAGTTGCATTTTGAAGTTGGAATTTCCAAAATGGCTGCCGTAACCATGGAAACAGCAAAATTGTCCAAAATTTCAAAATGCTCCAAACTTAATGAAATTTTACAAAAATGATGACTTGCATGTGTAGATGCACTCTTTGACTTTGAAATTTTCAAAATGGCTGCTGCTCGCCTGGCAATGGGGGGACGAGGGTGCCATCCGTTATTGCTAGCAATTACAAATCTAGTTTTTATTATTCTTCTTCAACACTTTTTGTCCACACAGTTTCTCGGAATTGTATGGACCAATGTTGATGGAACTATACCATTATGTGGACCAGCATATGAAGTTGTGCACCTGACTTTGGAATGGTCAAGATGGCTGCCGTTTCCATGGAAACTGCAAAAATCCGAAAATATGTAAAGTGTTCCAAACTGGAAGAAACTCCACAGGAATGGTAACTGGCATGAGATGATTTGCAGTTTGACTTTGGAATTTCCAAAATGGCTGCCGTTACCATGGAAACAGCACCAATATAAAAAATTCTAACTCTTTCATTATAACATCCAGCTGGATGAAACTTTATGAAAATGTGACCCAGTACACCAAGATGTCAAAACAATATTTGGATAGTTCAAAATGGCCGCCGTTGTCATGGAAACTGGGGCCAAGTTTTGCATTGACCCTATGGAAAAAGGCATAAAATCAGCATTTTTTCAGAGAGTAGTGCACCAAAGTAAATGAAACTGTATTGATATATAACATGATATGTGGCAAAGAGATGTACGCTTTTAGAATTTTGGAACTATCTACTGTAACCATGGTTGCAGCACAAATGTTCAAAATTTCCAAAAAAATCAAAATGCTGCAAACTGGATGAAACTTTATAGGAATAGTAACTGACATGTGCGGAGTTGCATTTTGAAGTTGGAATTTCCAAAATGGCTGCCGTAACCATGGAAACAGCAAAATTGTCCAAAATTTCAAAATGCTCCAAACTTAATGAAATTTTACAAAAAATGATGACTTGCATGTGTAGATGCACTCTTTGACTTTGAAATTTTCAAAATGGCTGCCGCTCGCCTGGCAATCTAGTTATTCTACGTTTCTTTTTTTTTCTTATTATTATGTCACCCGATCGACAATGTCGGGTGACATATTGCTATTCCTCTGTTTCTTTTTCACTATTATTATTATGGCACCCTCAACGGAGTTGGGGTGACATATTGTTATTGTTCGATTCTTTTTTTCTGCTTATTATGGCACCCTCAACGGAGTTGGGGTGACGTATTGTTATTGTACGTTTCTTTTTTTCCTTATTATGGCACCCTCAACGGAGTTGGGGTGACATATTGTTATTCTACGTTTCTTTTTTTTCTTTTTATTATTATTTTTATTCTTCCACACATTTTGTCCATGCTATTTCTCGGAATCGGCCAGACCCATGTCGATGGAACAATACCATAATATGAACTGCCATGTTAAGATGTGCAAGAGACATAAGACTGGTAAAAAATGGCTGCCGTTACCATGGAAACTGCAAAAATGTGAAAAAATTTCAAAATTTTAAATCTTTTGTTATAAGAGCCAGCCTTATGAAACTTTGTGTCAATGTTGCCAGTGGTGCCCCGAGGTACCAACAGTACTTAGCTTCTGCAAAATCTCTACCGTTGCCATGGAAACTGGACAAAAGTTTAACATTGATCCTATGGAAAAATTCATTTAAGCTGCATTTTCTTGAAAAATATAACAACAACTCCACGAAAATCGTAATCAGGAGTACTGTGCATATGGTCACATGCAATGCTGTACTGCTAACATGTACTAGAATATGCTAGAATAAAAAATATGTATGCTTCTTTTCTATACAAAATCGTGCTTTAAAGAGAAAATCGCCACCGAGAGAAGGAGAAACACTCAGAGTACATATGACTGACATTTCTGCACTTGCGTTAAAGTACATATCCGTAAATGACACACCTGCTAAAACATACACATTAGCTGAAATCAATCGATAAACATGTAATTAAATTGTACACGATAAGTTACATGTATTGTGTGATACGCGAGCTATTGAAGAATAAATTGAACAGTTTAATACGCCGCTCCGTCAATATATACACATGTTGTCTGTCCAAGGTCCCCTCTAAAAAGAATATTAATATGCTAAGTCCACGATAATATACTTCAGTATCACGTGACACCACCTTCCTACTCGCGCGTGTGTCTAATTTTAGATTTAAAAGGATTCCCAAACTATGAATAGAACTGAAACGTATTCTACGGAAAAGAAAAAAAAAAGGTGGGGGGGGGGGGAGGGGGTGTTAAGAAATGCTGATTCTGTCATGTATAATAGATATGTCATTTGACTTTTATACACTCATAAGTATTAATGCTACTGTGACAATGTGCAGTACGGGGTGCCATCCTCAGCTATTGCTAGCAATAGCAAATCTAGTTATGGCACCCTCAACGGAGTTGGGGTGACGTATTGTTATTGTACGTTTCTTTTTTTCCTTATTTTTATTATTCTTCTTCAACACTTTTTGTCCACACAGTTTCTCGGAATTGTATGGACCAATGTTGATGGAACTATACCATAATGTGGACCAGCATATGAAGTTGTGCACCTGACTTTGGAATGGTCAAGATGGCTGCCGTTTCCATGGAAACTGCAAAAATCCGAAAATATTCAAAGTGTTCCAAATTGGAAGAAACACCACAGGAATGGTAACTGGCATGAGATGATTTGCAGTTTGACTTTGGAATTTCCAAAATGGCTGCCGTTACCATGGAAACAGCTCAAATATCAAAAATTCTAACTCTTTCATTATAACATCCAGCTGGATGAAACTTTATGAAAATGTGACCCAGTATGCCAAGATGTCAAAACAATATTTGGATAGTTCAAAATGGCCGCCGTTGTCATGGAAACTAGGGCCAAGTTTTGCATTGACCCTATGGAAAAATGCATAAAATCAGCATTTTCTCAGAGAATAGTGCAGCAAAGTAAATGAAACTGTATTGATATATAACATGACATGTGGCAATGAGATGTCTGCTTTTAGAATTTTGGAATTATCTACTGTAACCATGGTTGCAGCACAAATATTCAAAATTTCAAAAAAAAAATAAAGTGCTGCAAACTGGATGAAACTTTACAGAAATAGTGGCTGACATGTGCAGAGTTGCATTTTGAAGTTGAAATTTCCAAAATGGCCGCCGTAACCATGGAAACAGCAAAATTGTCCAAATTATGGCACCCTCAACGGAGTTGGGGTGACGTATTGTTATTGTACGTTTCTTTTTTTCCTTATTTTTATTATTCTTCTTCAACACTTTTTGTCCACACAGTTTCTCGGAATTGTATGGACCAATGTTGATGGAACTATACCATAATGTGGACCAGCATATGAAGTTGTGCACCTGACTTTGGAATGGTCAAGATGGCTGCCGTTTCCATGGAAACTGCAAAAATCCGAAAATATTCAAAGTGTTCCAAATTGGAAGAAACACCACAGGAATGGTAACTGGCATGAGATGATTTGCAGTTTGACTTTGGAATTTCCAAAATGGCTGCCGTTACCATGGAAACAGCTCAAATATCAAAAATTCTAACTCTTTCATTATAACATCCAGCTGGATGAAACTTTATGAAAATGTGACCCAGTATGCCAAGATGTCAAAACAATATTTGGATAGTTCAAAATGGCCGCCGTTGTCATGGAAACTAGGGCCAAGTTTTGCATTGACCCTATGGAAAAATGCATAAAATCAGCATTTTCTCAGAGAATAGTGCAGCAAAGTAAATGAAACTGTATTGATATATAACATGACATGTGGCAATGAGATGTCTGCTTTTAGAATTTTGGAATTATCTACTGTAACCATGGTTGCAGCACAAATATTCAAAATTTCAAAAAAAAAATAAAGTGCTGCAAACTGGATGAAACTTTACAGAAATAGTGGCTGACATGTGCAGAGTTGCATTTTGAAGTTGAAATTTCCAAAATGGCCGCCGTAACCATGGAAACAGCAAAATTGTCCAAATTTTCAAAATGCTCCAAAACTAATGAAATTTTACAAAAATGATGACTTGCATGTGAAGATGCACTCTTTGACTTTGGAATTTTCAAAATGGCTGCCGCTCGCCTGGCAATGGGGGGACAAGGGTGCCATCCGTTATTGCTAGCAATTACAAATCTAGTTAAGTCACCAAAACGGAGTTTTGGGGACTTTATGTTTTTGTTCGGTTTCTTATTATTATTATTATTCTTATTTTTCTTTTTCTAACCCCTAAAACGGTCCTACCATTTTCTTGGAAGGAGTAGAGGATGGAAATTTTATATTTTTTCTGGGTAAGGGTCTGCATCATGGGGGGTGCAGAACCCAATGTCCATGATACCAGGGTGTCATCTTGGCATAATTAGGGGGGCTCAAAGATGGGTGGGGTTAATTTTTTTTTACATTTTCTAAATTTTCCACTGTATGGAGAGTAGATGGAATTATATATTCTCTTATGAATATTTAGAGACACATGTCTGCTTCAACTTGGCACTAATTTTATTTCAGTAGGGGGTCTCCATGGCATAATTTGAGGGGGGTGAATTTTCATGGAATATTCTAGAACATCAATGTTAAATTTGTTCTAGAGACATTTCATGGTATATGATGGTATATAATTATGGAGTGAACAATTTGCAGCAGAAGTGACACTTTGGAATTTTCAAAATGGCCGCCGTAACCATGGAAACAGCAAAAATAAGAAAAACATCAAAATGCTTCAAATTAAATGAAACTTATAACATATGTTGTGAAGCTAATGTAGACTTCACTTTTTAGTTCGAAATTTCCAAAATGGCCGCCGTTGCCATGGAAACTCCAAAAATGTGAAAATTTTCAAAAAGCTTCAAAATTGATGAAACTTAAAACAAATGTTGCCTGCCATATGTAGACATTACTTTTGACTTTAAAATTTCCAAAATGGCCGCCGTAACCATGGAAACGGCAAAAATGTGAAAAAAATCAAAATCCTTTAAATTGAATCAAACTTTACACACAGGTTATGTGGCATCATGGATACCGTAAAACAATGATGTGGGGTCCGTTTTGGTGACTTTTGTGTTAGCATCCTAACACAGGATTACTTGTTTTTCTTATTTTTCTTCCACACATTTTGTCCGCGCGAGTTCTTGAAATCCAATGGACCAATGTTGATGGAACTCTACTATAATGAGGACCCCCATGTGAAGTTGTGCACCTTGCTATGGAATGATAAAAAATGGCCGCCGTTTCCATGGAGACAGCAAAAATGCGAAAAAAATCAAACTGTTCCAAACTGGAAGAAACTTCACAGGAATGGTATCTGGCATGTGCTGATTTTCAGTTTGACTTTGGAATTTTCAAAATGGCTGCCGTTACCATGGAAACAGCTAAAATATCAAAAATGCTAACTCTTTCGTTTTAAGACCCAACTTGATGAAACTTTATGAAAATGTTACCCAGTACCCTAAGATGCCAAGACAATATTTGGATAGTTCAAAATGGCCACCGTTGTCATGGAAACTGGGGCCAAGTTTTGCATTGACCCTATGGAAAAATGCATAAAATCAGCATTTTCTCAGAGAGTAGTGCACCAAAGTAAATGAAACTGTATTGATATATAACATGACATGTGGCAATGAGATGTCTGCTTTTAAAATTTTGGAATTATCTACTGTAACCATGGTTGCAGCACAAATGTTCAAAATTTCCAAAAAAAATGAAGTTCTGCAAACTGGATGAAACTTTACAGGAATAGTGACTGACATGTGCAGAGTTGCATTTTGAAGTTGGAATTTCCAAAATGGCTGCCGTAACTAGGAAACAGCAAAATTGTCCAAAATTTCAAAATGCTCCAAACTTACTGAAATTTTGCAAAAATGATAACTTGCAGGTGTAGATGCACTCTTTGACTTTTGAATTTCCAAAATGGCTGCCGCTCGCCTGGCAATGGGGGGACGAGGGTGCCATCCGTTATTGCTAGCAATTACAAATCTAGTTTTTATTATTCTTCTTCAACACTTTTTGTCCACACAGTTTCTCGGAATTGTATGGACCAATGTTGATGGAACTATACCATAATGTGGACCAGCATATGAAGTTGTGCACCTGACTTTGGAATGGTCAAGATGGCTGCCGTTTCCATGGAAACTGCAAAAATCCGAAAATATTCAAAGTGTTCTAAATTGGAAGAAACACCACAGGAATGGTAACTGGCATGAGATGATTTGCAGTTTGACTTTGGAATTTCCAAAATGGCTGCCGTTACCATGGAAACAGCTCAAATATCAAAAATTCTAACTCTTTCATTATAACATCCAGCTGGATGAAACTTTATGAAAATGTGACCCAGTATGCCAAGATGTCAAAACAATATTTGGATAGTTCAAAATGGCCGCCGTTGTCATGGAAACTAGGGCCAAGTTTTGCATTGACCCTATGGAAAAATGCATAAAATCAGCATTTTCTCAGAGAATAGTGCACCAAAGTCAATGAAACTGTATTGATATATAACATGACATGTGGCAATGAGATGTCTGCTTTTAGAATTTTGGAATTATCTACTGTAACCATGGTTGCAGCACAAATGTTCAAAATTTCCAAAAAAAAATAAAGTGCTGCAAACTGGATGAAACTTTACAGAAATAGTGGCTGACATGTGCAGAGTTGCATTTTGAAGTTGGAATTTCCAAAATGGCCGTCGTAACCATGGAAACAGCAAAATTGTCCAAATTTTCAAAATGCTCCAAAACTAATGAAATTTTACAAAAATGATGACTTGCATGTGTAGATGCACTCTTTGACTTTGGAATTTTCAAAATGGCTGCCGCTCGCCTGGCAATGGGGGGACAAGGGTGCCATCCGTTATTGCTAGCAATTACAAATCTAGTTATTATATTTATTCTTCCACACTTTTTTGTCCATTCTATTTCTCAGAATTGACTTGAACAATATTGATGGAACTATACCATAATGTTGACCACCACATTCTATAGTGCAGTGGGGTATGGCATCATCAAGATGGCTGCCGTTACCATGGAAACGAAACAAATGTGAAAAAATCCTGTTTTTTGTTTTGGTGAACTGTTTTGATATGCTTAAACTCAGAAACATTATATTTTGATACAATGTAGGTGCCGGCCATATATAGGTGTTGGATGATTTTGGCACTCATTGGAACTACTATGTTGCCATGGAAACTACACCAAAAATTTCAAAAATATCAAAATGCTCCAAACTTCATGAAACTTCACAGTAACGATGATTAACATTGTAAGATGTGGAATTTGGCGTTGGAATTTCCAAAATATCTGTTGTTACCATGGAAATAATGCAAAAAGGTCAAAACTTTGAATTTTCACAGAACATTCCAGAACATCAGTGTTAAATTTACTCTAGAGACATTAAATGGTAAATATGATTATGGAGGGAAAAAATTACAGCTTGACTTGACTTTCGAATATTCAAAATGGCCGCCGTTACCATGGGAACAGCAAAATTATGAAAAACTTCAAAATGCTTTAAATTTAATGAAACTTATAACAAATTTTGCCTAGCTTATGTAGACTTAACTTTTGAGTTTCGAATTTTCAAAATGGCCGTTGTTGCCAAGGAAACAGCAAAAATGTTCTAAATGGCTGCCGCTGGCCTGGCAATGGGGAAAGGGTGCCATCCGCTATTGCTTGCAATGGCAAATCTAGTTATGGCACCCTCAACGGAGTTGGGGTGACATATTGTTATTCTACGTTTCTTTTTTTTCTTTTTATTATTATTTTTATTCTTCCACACATTTTGTCCATGCTATTTCTCGGAATTGACCATACCCATGTTGATTGAACTATACCATAATATGAACCGCCATGTTAAGTTGTGCAATAAACATTAGAATGGTAAAAAATGGCCGCCGTTACCATGGAAACTACAAAAATGTAAAAAAAAATCCAAATTTAAAATCTTTCGTTATAAGAGGCAAAGTCTTGAAAGTTTATGTAAATGTTGGCAGTGGTGCCCCGAGGTACCATCAGTACTGGCAATTTCCAAAATGGCTGTCATTGCCATGGAAACTGGACAAAAGTTTAACATTGACCCTATGGGAAAATGCATTTAAGCTGCATTTTTTTTTTTTAAATATAACAACAATTCCACGGAAATCGTAATTAGGAGTATGTGCATAGGGTCACATGCAATGCTGTACTGCTAACATGTACTAGAATATTCTAGAATAAAAATATGTATTTTATTTAATGTGCTTTAAAAGAGAAAATCGCCACCGACAGAACGAGAAACACTCAGAGTACAAATTGCTGACATTTCTGCACTTGCGTTAAAGTACATATCCGTGAATGACACACCTGCTAAAATTTACACATTAGCTGAAATCAATCGATAAACATGTAATTAAATTGTACACGATAAGTTACATGTATTGTGTGATACGCGAGCTATTGAAGAATAAATTGAACAGTTAATACGCCGCTCCGTCAATATATACACATGTTGTCTGTCCAAGGTCCCCTCTAAAAAGAATATTAATATGCTAAGTCCACGATAATATACTTCAGTATCACGTGACACCACCTTCCTACTTGCGCGCGTGTCTAATTTTAGATTTAAAAAGGATTCCCAAACTATGTATAGAACTGAAACGTATTCTACGGAAGAGAAAAAAAAAGAGGGGGGGGGGGTGATGTTTAGACATGCTGATTCCGACATGTATAATAGATATGCCATTTGACTTTTGTACACTCATAATTGTTGATGCTACTGTGACAATGTGCAGTACGGGGTGCCATCGTCCGCTATTGCTTGCAATAGCAAATCTAGTTCTTATTATTCTTATTCCGCACTTTTTGTCCAGCTTAGTTCTCGGAACTGAATGGACCAATGTTGATGGAACTATAGCATAATATTAATCACCATGTGTAGTTTTGCATCTTACTTTGGAATTAAAAAAATGGCTGCCATTGCCATGGAAACAGCAAAAATGTGAAAAATAGAAATGTGTTCCAATCTATATGAAACTTCTATGATATTAAGAGACTCATGCTCACTTCAACATGGTACATTTTTTTTTCAACTGGGGGGTCTCAAGACATAATTTGAGGGGGGTGAATTTTTCATGGAACATTCCAGAACATAAGTGTTAAATTTATTCTAGAGACATTAAATGGTATATGATGGTATATAATTATGGAGAGAACAATTTGCAGCAAAAGTCAGACTTTGGAATTTTCAAAATGGCCGCCGTTACCATGGAAACAGCAAAAATATGAAAAACTCCAAAATGCTTCAAATTTAATGAAACTGAAAACAAATGTTGCCTAGCTAATGTAGACTTGACTTTTAAGTTTGGAATTTTCAAAATTGGCCGCCGTTGCCATGGTAACGGCACAACTGCTGAAAACAGAAAAACGTACATAAAGCTATGAAAACTGACCGAAAGATCTTTTGTTATGGATATTTCTGCATTTACTGATGGAACATTTCGAAATGGCTGCCGTTTAGTGGCAATTGGGGAACCAGGGTGACATCCGCTATTGCTTGCAATGGCAATTCTAGTTATTATTTTTCTTGCAACCAATTTTGTCCAGGTGATTTCTCAAAATCCAATGGACCAATGTTGATGGAACTCTACTATAGTAAGGACCCCCACATGCAGAGTTGCAGTAAGCATGGAATGGTTAAAGATGGCTACCGTTTCCATGGAAACAGAACAAATGTGAAAAAATCCAGTTTTTTGTTTTAGTGAACTGTTTGGATATGCTTTATCTCAGAATCATTATATTTTAATACAATGAAGGTGTCCACTATGTACAGGTGTTGGATGATTTTGGCTCTCATTGGAACTACTATGTTGCCATGGAAACTACACCAAAAATTTCGAAATTCTCAAAATGCTCCAAACTTCAGGAAACTTCACAGTAACGATGAGCAACATTAAAAGATGTGGCATTTGGCGTTGGAATTTCCAAAATAGCTCTTGTTACCATGGAAACAATGCAAAAAGGTCAAAACTTTGAATTTTCATAGAACATTCCAGAACATCAATGTTAAATTTATTCTAGAGACACTAAATGGTGTATGATGGTATATAAATATGGAGGGGAAAATTGCAGCGGGGGTTTTAACTTTGGAATTTTCAAAATGGCCGCCGTTACCATGGAAACAGCAAAATTATCCAAAATTTCAAAATCCTTCAAACTTAATGAAACTTTTTAAAAATGTTACTAGACATCTTTTAATGCACTACTAGTATTTGACTTTAGAATTTTCAAAATGGCTGCCGCTCACCTGGCAATAGGGGAAGGGTGCCATCCGTTATTGCTAGCAATTACAAATCTAGTTTAAATTGTACTACAAAATTATGTCTAGGAAATACATTAATGTGTGCTAAATAACCGAAATGATTGCGTTACATTTGATTCAAACACACTGATGATTCTTTTGATCATGTACTTTTGGGGGGAGAATGCATTTACAACATAGGTATTAAAATATTCGGCTATGTCCCGTTTCTCTGAGAGAAAATCCAGGAAAAAATGCATGAAATTCATAAGTTGTTGTTGTTCTTTTTAACAGCGATGGGTATATACTTTGGCTTGGGGACCATTAGCAGCCCATGATGGTCAGAACAGTAGTCAGTAGGTTGGTACTGCCATGATTTATAACGAACATTTCTATAACAGTCCGTTTATACTTAAATTGAAGATTTCACCTTCCTCATGCAAATTTGAAATCAGATGAGTGGGACTATTTTGTATGTCTTTATTTTTTGTCATAAAGCTCTTCAGCTTCATCTATTGCTTTCAAATATTAGAATTGGACCGTTCTGAATGAAGTTTATTGAAGAAAAGCGGATGATATTTATAACGTTTTGTTTTCTTTTTATGTAGAACAAATGCGTGTCTGGTTTTCCCAATTCTTAATCCTGGTATCTCTAAGATGTATAAGACTAAAATCCTATCTTTAGCTTATAAATATTTTGTTCATTTTATAACAAATTAAGACTGTATAAAAAAAAATTAAAAACACCCTTTTCCATAAATCATCATTTAAAAGTTCTTACTTTTTGATTTCTCATATAATTTTGAGATGCAGTCAAAATGTCACTCAAAACTCCATCAAGGTTTCGTAATGATGGCAACTCTCTGTTCTTGATCTGTAATTCAAATTTATATGTACATATAGACAATACTTTTGTTAAGTTGATTAGAAAGGAATCAATTTATACTGTATTTTTCTACCTTCTTCTAGCAGCATTGAATTTAGAAACTTTACTGTTCTAGATTATGAGGTTTTGTTAGAGTAACCTCTTTGTACTAAACCTATGATATGATCATATACTGCCGTTGATTTTGCCACTTAAAAGTTTATATCTAATCTTAATTAAACCATATATTCATTTGTTGTTATTTTTTGTTTTGCATTTCCTTATATATTCAATAACATATTTCAAATCATTAAGAGCAACTTTTGATGGCAATCAAATGCCACGTACTGAAGCACAGACGTATCTTGGTTAAAGGAAATATCAGACACTACAGAATATGCAAAACGAATTATCAAAAAACTGGTTATGCATGGTGGACGGTAGTATTCCTTGTTCCATTAGTGCCATCCGTGATTTTGCTGAGTGATATATCACATAAATATTCGGGCACTTGATAATTTGATGATATTTCCAACAAAAGAGATCACTGCAAAAGGGGGATATTTTATAAAAGGAAGTACATGTGTGGTCATAGAAAGACTGTAATGTTGACGCTATTTTTTACAGTTCAAACATTGTGAAAGGCTATTGCCTCAAAGATATAAAAAATAAATGTTCAACACCTACATATCTCAGTACCATCTGGCGTATATACTTTTTCTCTACATCAGCTGTCAATTGTCCGAAATCCCAGACCAATGGAAGCATGCTTTGTGGGAGTGGCTGAACTCGATAAACTAATCTTCTCATTGGAACACGACCTACAAAGATTTCAATGATATATATTTTTATCCTGCAATTGGGCGTCCTACTATACAGATACAGCCCTACAGATATCGCTATGCTGTATCTGTAACTTCTACAGATATCGCTTTAAGGCTCCGCCCACTGCCGGACTGAGTATTGTTTGAACCTGTGTGACCTCAGAATGTGTATTCCAGTTGCATTCCTATCACGATGACAATTATCGATTTCAAACCTTGAATGTGTATGATTGTGTTACAAAATAAACCATGTCAATTTCAGCATGCATGTTTAATGAATGCCAAGTCTGAAGCGTAGGACAACTCGTACACTTCTGTTTCAAATTTGACCATGTTTTGTTATTTGTTTTTACTTTTGAAATTAGTTGTTATGTTGAAGATAATTATTCTCCTTGAGCGATGTATTATTGTTGACCATTCGAGATTATTTTTTGCTAACCCGTCCACAGCGTGATGTGTGATTTTGATTTTACTACGAGGGCCTCAAGGGATTACAAATCGAAAAATAAATTGCTAAATATGTTAGTTTTTGTGTTTTTCAAAACACAAACAATATACAGAATTAATTGCAGGATAAAGACAATAATTGTTTAGTGTCTTTAAATATCAGCCGTATTTGTACTCGGCTCGAAACAGGTGTAATAGCTCGATAAAAGCTCGCATACACCTTGTTTCCTAGTCTCGTACAAATATAGCTGATATTTCAAGACACTAAACAGTTATTGTCTATATATTTTTGAAACAGTAAAACTGTGAATTTTTTACAAAATGGTAACTACATATACAAATAGATAAGATGCGGTTCCCCTTAAATATTATGTTCTGAAGACGAACTATTTCTATATATGATTTTTTTTAAATAGTTGAGCTACATGATTAAAAATGAAAAATGGCATTTTGTTATTATAAAAAATGTCATTTAACTTTTCATTGTTTAAAAAGGACAAAAACTCTTTTTTTTTTAGTTCAAATAGATTACATTGTGGTTTTATTTGCTATATGGAGCTTGACTTTTATCACAAAATAAACCAAAATTAAAATCTGCAGTATCCCATAACACATTAATAATTGAGTGATGGTGCGTTTGTTTGCCTTAGAGGGGAACAGATCGACAATGAATTAATTATTCTCAGATGATATTGGAAAAACAACAATCATGACAATGTAGCTGTGTTAACGAAAATATCTGGAAAAGTTGGTATGATGGTGAAATAGAAGTATCAACAATTACGTGGAAGATCAATGCCGGTGCGAGATGCACTTTCATAACCAAAAAAAACAACAGAAATATTTTGCATGATGCTAGAAACAGGGGATACCAGATTCATCACGGCTAGTGCAGGTGAATTAAAAGCGTCAGAAACCACAGTTATGACATTAACATTTGATGAAATTTGTGTTCAATTTCCAATTATTGTTGGAGGAGTAAGAAATAATTAACTTGGTGAAGATTGTATCAAATCATTTCGATGTCAATGGGATTGTGATTCCTTAACTTTAGAAATAAGTGTTAGAAATATTCCATTTCACGAATAAAATGAATGTGCAAGCTCTAGAAGGATTGTTTAACAGTGACAGTACCAGCTAAGCCGAAATAGTTGGAAGAGTAGGTTATCCGAGGAAAGATAATACAAGTTCTGCAGATGAAAATGCTGTCTTGTCTCCTGATAGAAGTTTCATAACAAATATGGACTATTGCTAACAATATGACTAGTTAATGCATCACAATGTATAGTGAATACCACTCTAGTATAGACACTATATTGTAAAAAGGAATACATACTGATGTGTAACAGTATTAAATTTTAGCAATTCTGTTGAGGTATACAAGATATAGAGGATGATTATTTAGCTGATAACATATTGCCTCAATATATGGAAAAGATGTACCAAAGCGGGTTACAGTATCTGTCAAATAAAGAATCCGATGATTTTAAATGGGTACTGCTGTAAAATTGTAGTGTATTTGCTGATCCTGATTGGTAAGCTGGCCATACATTGTAGGAAATGCATGAAAACAAACTGGAAAAACAGATACCAATCAAGGAATCCCAAGTAGAGTTCCATTATTTAAGAAGAAAATATAAGAAAAACAGATTCAGAAGCTGGAAAAGAAAGGAATTATTGAAAACTCGTGCAGTCCTTGGTCAGCACCAGTTTAAACTTCAGAAAAAGAATCATCGTGGAGACTAAGTGTTGACTATCGAAAGTTTAATGATAGAACAATTGAAAATGCTTATCCGATTCCGAGAAAAGAGGACAATTTAGATGCACTGAACGGCTCAACGTGGTTTTCGTCGTTCGACTTATATATAGCGTATCATCAAATTCCAAACACCTTTTGGAAGATAATATCAATATACTGCCATGCGCTTCGGGTTGTGCACTGCGCTTAAACATTCCAAATGATAATAATATGTGCCTTGCATGTGTTACAATGGCATACAGCAGTATTATACATGGATATATTTGTGATAAGGAAAACGTTTTATGTTAAATTATGGATAAAAACAATAACATTGGAAAATAAGGAAAATATCAAGTACATTAACTTTACCAATTGTATCAGTAGTTTTGTCAGAGGCAACATGATATCCAAGTCCTGCTTGTTCTAATCTCTGAATTAACTCGTCAGAATGTCTGAAATATATCAGATATCACGCACTGAGTAAACTTTTGAATACATATATGGTCAAGGGGTTTAAAATATTTTTTATGATAGATTAAACCAGGTTTTACTGCTTGTCAAACCTTCTATGTGTATTATAGACAACATTGACTCAAAATATGCCTAAAATATTGATTCATACTACGTCGTCAGTTTTTCATTTATAGAAATAATTTCATTGGTATAAAATAAAAAAGGCTGGTGTTTAAAAAGATATCGAATTCAAAATGATCTACAGGTAAGAATTTTAAAAGTAAAATAGTTATTTTTCAAAATATAAGTACAGGAAGAACATTATGGAAGGTCTTACTTTCTATATGGGTTACACGCTGCAACTACTTTCAAACTTTGATTTAATTTCATTGGTTTTCCATTCAAGGACATATCACACATCATTTCTTTAATCACACCAATAGCTTCTGTTGTGTTTGCCTCATCAAAAAATAATACAGTAAACATAGTTGGGTACATGTCTGTATTTCTGCTTGCAATGTCTTCAGCATCTCGAACTTTTCTAATAATGTCCGACGATTTTGTACCGCCATGAACCTACAACATAAATAGATAAAATATTAAATTTGTGCTACATTGTTTTAAAACAGTTTGTAGTGTTGTAGTTATTAATATAATATTTGTTAGACTCGACGTCCGTTACTCAAACGTCCAAAACTGACGTCACATTCTCAAAACAGTTTCCAACAACTTTAACATTTAATCGACGTCCAATGTAGCGTTTTGTATTGTCAAAAACAACGTCCGAACGATTGTAATCTTCTCTTATCGATGTCTAATATTAATAAATATAATAAATTACTTTCATTGGGGTTAGCATATTCAAATACGAAACAAATGATTGTTGGTCAGTTTTGAAGGGTTCTTATTACGTCTCAATTTCCAAACAGTTAAAAGGGTTCCATTGAGAATCAGATTAGCTCAATACGAAATAAGATGTATTGATATTGAGAAAGATCGAATACTATCTGACTAAGCATTATTGTTATTATCGTTTTGGCTGTTTTTAATGCTGCATAAAGAAACGAATTCTTGTCTTATATCTTTTTAAAAATATAAGGACAAAAATGAACAAGAGGCTCTAAAGAGCCTGTGTCGCTCACCTTGGTACATGTGAATTAAACAAAGGAAGCAGACAGTTCATGACAAAATTGTGTTTAGGTGATTGTGATGTGTTTGTTCATCTTACTTTATTGAACATTCTTCCTTCTTACAATTATCTCTATCTATAATGAACTTGTCCGTGTAGTTTCAGTGGAAAATATTAGTAAAAATTTACAAATTTTTAGAAAATTGTTAAAAATTGATTATATAGGACAAAAACTTCTTAGGAGGTCTATTGACCATTTTGGTCATTTTGACTTATTTTTGAGTCTTAAATTGCTGTACATTATTGCTGTTTACAGTTTATCTCTATCTATAATAATATTCAAGATAATAACCCAAAACAGCAAAATTTCCTTAAAATTATCAATTTAGGGGCAGCAACCCAACAATGGGTTGTCTGATTCATCTGAAAATTTCAGGGCAGATAGATCTTGACCTGATTAACAAATTTACTTCTTGTCAGATTTGCTCTAAATTCTTTGGTTTTGGAGTTATCAGCCAAAAACTGCACTTAACCCCTATGTTCTATTTTTAGCCGTAGCGGCCATCTTGGTTGGTTTGCCCGGTCACAAAACACAATTTTATTAACTAGATAGCCTTATAATGATTCTGGCTATATTTGGTAAAATTTGGCCCAGTAGTTTCAGAGGAGAAGATTTTTGTGAAAGTTAACTAAGATTTACGAAAAATGGTTAAAAATT
Organism: Mytilus edulis; assembly: GCF_963676685.1. NCBI lineage: Eukaryota > Metazoa > Mollusca > Bivalvia > Mytilida > Mytilidae > Mytilus > Mytilus edulis. Next base: position 6,167,919 of record NC_092348.1, read on the forward strand.
GACTATAAAGGGCAATAACTCCTAAAGGGGTGAACTGACCATTTTGGTCATGTTGACTTATTTGTAAATCTTACTTTGCTGAACATTATTGCTGTTTACAGTTTATCTCCATCTATAATAATATTCAAGATAATAACCATAAACAGTAAAATTTCCTTAAAATTACCAATTTAGGGGCAGCAACCCATATGGGTTGTTTGATTCATCTGAAAATTTCAGGGCAGATAGATCTTGAACTGATAAACAGTTTTACCCAGATCAGATTTGCTCTAAATGCTTTGGTTTTTGAGTTATAAGCCAAAAACTGCATTTTACCCCTATGTTCTATTTTTTAGCCATGGCGGCCATCTTGGTTGGTTGGCCGGGTAAAAAAACACAAATTTTAAACTAGATACATCAATGATGATTGTGGCCAAGTTTGGTTTAATTTGGCTCAGTAGTTTCAGAGAAGAAGATTTTTGTAAAAGTTAACGACGGACGACGGACGACGGACGACGGACGACGGACAACGGACGCCAAGTGATGAGTATAGCTCACTTGGCCCTTCAGGCCCGGTGAGCTAAAAAGGACAATAAGAAAACCAACGACATGTCAATGAAAAATATCTCGGGGTTTGGATCTTTGCTTATTCCTTTTTTTCAACTTTTCTCTCCAAAACATATCCTTTCTCAGATACTGGGTCATGTTCCATTGTTGAAGCTTTCAACGACGTCATTTTTTGTAATTTTGAGCTTTTCAACTTAGAAACGTTTCTTTACATTATAAAATTTTATTGAAAAATATTGAAGCAATACTTATGCCATCTCTTTCGTGTCATGGAATTCAAGATTCGTTTTTAAAATGCTGAACAGTTTATCCCCTACTTAATCATGTTTACCTAGTTAACAGTAAGCTTCCGTATTGATGCAAAAGGACTGATATGCAAATTATTACTCTTACCTTCATGAGGATCATATTTTCTACATCAACACCGGGAGGTTGTTGCAAGGAGCACATAAATTTTACAAGTCGAGTTTTTCCACATCCTGTTTCTCCCATGATTATTACTGGTATACCGCATCTATAATTTCATTCAGCAAAAAAACAAACATCATACAGTATGTTTTCTTAATAATGCACCGGGCGTCAAAGATTTATAGGTTTTTGTTTGTCTTTTTAGAAATATATCTTTTTTGTATAAGAAGCTTAATTAAGAAAGATATTTATGTTTTGATCACAATATTAAAAAAATTGAATTTTTAACAACTTAAAACTTCATACAAAAACGGGTGTTTCATGTCGTTAGATACTTGTGTTTAATTTATAACAATCTCATCATAGGGCTAAATGAAGGGGCAATAATTTATCTATATTCAAATCCCACTACTAGAAAAGAAAAAAAAGTAACTATGAGAATCATGCATTAAATGAGGAAGATACAGGGTGTGTCCAAAAGGTAAGAGTTTGTTGCTGCACTTACTAATAAAATTGATAAAATTGAAAATCATTCATAGATGATTTACATGTGCAAGTCTACGCGAGATGAAAATACAGTTAAATCCTTCTGATTTTTCTCGGACCCAATGTTTAACGTTGATTCTGCTAAAGGGTAAAGTATTATATGCTGCCAAGTCTAGTAGGAAATGAAACATTAAATTCTGAAGCATCGTTGGGGATATGGTACTTATCTCTGAACGTAAAATATCTATTGTAACATCATCTTTTTCATTCGATCAACCTTAAAGGCAGAACATACTAATTTGTGTATTGTTTATTTGTTCTCGTCTTGAAAATAAACGCAATAATTGCCACTGATTACTAAAGATGCAACTATCAATCAATAAAAAAAATATTTTCAAAGCTTTTCCTAAATCAGGAATATAGATAAGTACGTATTAAATAAGCATAAACAGAACCTTTATCGATTCACTATATACACATTTCGATAAACAAAATATAATACAAATATGGAAGAGCGAATCAAACTTTAATGGTCTAAAGTATAACCAAATCCACGCAAGGAAACAAAGCTTTGCATGAGAGAGATCTTTTCTTTCATTTTTAATTAATTTCCAAAACTTTATAATACAAAATGTTAATCAAACAATATCCTTGTCAATACTACAAAATTAGGTACTGGGTTCATGTGACCATCGGGGACTATCAGTCCACCAGAAGAGGTATAGAGCAAGTGATAGTAATAATGCAAACAGAATTGATGTCTATGCACCATATGCGCCATCGATCAATTAATGTCATATCAGTGATGATTGAGGCTAAAACCAATTTGAATATCTAAATCTGATAATGATTCATAGGTGTACAACGCAACAAACTTACCTGAACCTCATGTATATTGCAAGGATCTTTTTCACGTTGTCCGTAGTCAACTCGTATGTTTCATCTGGATCATGCGCTGTCTCTAGTCCCAAAACTTTACAAAGTTTTGCAATTTTTTCTGACCTGATAAAAGTTTAATGATTTGTTTCACAAGCATCTTAACGTAAGATTTAAGGTTAAGTGCATTGAGAAGCAAGAAACATAAACAAAATGTAAATCTTATCGGAATAATTGACATTATTTCAGATTTTCCCTCGTAACATTGATTTTACAATAGAATAAAACAGATTCTAATTCTCCATAAAGCAACAGCAAATAATGTCATTTTAAGCGTGATAAACTACAAAACAGACGAATGTATTGCAAATAAATGCTCTGAACCGCTTCTTAGGTCATGTACATTTCTTAATGAATCAGATTGACTAGAATACTTTTAAATAAACCTGAGGATAATATAAGTTATATGGTTCGCTACTGACCCCCTACGGATCCATAGAGGGTTGGTAAAATTCATAGCGGGTTAAACCGGCGGTCAAATCCCCTATTGATTTTATTCGCCCTCTATGGTCCGTAGGGGGGCAGTAGTTAACAGTATATCGAATTCATCGCACGCTCGGCTTTTACTGCTGTGCCATGTTGAAAAATAAACAATAAAACACAACAACATTAATAGATGACGTCACCATTAACGCGTCATGAAATTTACTAACCCCCTTCGGTCTCATAATTGGTCACCACATGACGGCGTTACTCCAATGACAATGTGATAAATGACCCGCGTTGCGATAATGCAGTTAACTTGCATTACAAGAAAACTTTTTTTTAAACAGGTGTTTAAGAAATGTGTAACCTTTTTCATAGTTTATATCAGCATATTTCTGTGATATTTACAAAGTACTGATATAAATGTATACTATTGTTTTTACTTTAATATTACCTTTTTAAATTATCAAAGTTTTCAGCTAAATTGACATCATTTTTTTCTAGTGCATCAAACAATTCAGGAGTCATGATTTGTTGCTCTAACACTTTTCTGGTTTGGTGATCTATCAAGTTCCCGGATCGTCGTTCGATGTTAAATCCTAAAAATGTCATACTGTGATGATCCGGATTAAAAAACAGGTATGGATGGGGACTGAAAAATAAAACTTCTATTTAAATCTATAAGCTTTTGTTGGTTCCATATTAAAAATTAAATAGTGCTTCATTAACATTCAGACATTATTGAAACACATTTGAAATATGAATGAATTAATAATACAACTTCAATCTATATAAAGTCTTTCTCATACATTGTATTGTTTTTCAAAAGCATTTTCTTGGTGAACTAATTGCTTCATCTGGTCTTTCTTAGTTTATGTTTAGCCAATCAGAACAAAACAACATACGCTTTAATCGAGCTATGCAATTAGTAACCTTTTTTTCGTAGGACCCAGAGGTATGCGAGGCGAGCAATGATAATACATGTAATTTGCACTTCTGAGGAGGTAATATCAGAGTCTTTCCTCAGCTCTGAATTTTTCAGAATGTATCTATATTTTAGGTCTTACACTTCTTCAACATATTTTAGGTATTATACTTCTTCAGCATAGTTAGTATATTTTTGACTGAGCATCAAAGAAGAGACATTATCTGTTTTGCTATTTGATTTTGCCATGTGATTATAGACTTTCCGAACTGATTTGTGTGATTTAACTTTTTCCTTTCATGTCATTACTACGTTACATCATTTCAGAAATTATCTTTTGTTAAAGAAACACATATTTCTATCTTGTGCACCTAATTGTTTGCCCTATTCAATCGTCTATGTTGCTCTATGTTCATTTAATTCTTTTGTAAGGAGGGGTTGTTTTAAATTCTTTGGTGTGGTCTTCATCATAATGTGTTTGAGTTTTCCTGATTATTACATTTTTTTGTTGTTATGAATTATAGATCAGTATCACCTTGTCTCCCATGTTCGTCTCATTTGATACTGTTGTATGATGTCGATATCATTTTCATTCTTTTGATGAAGCTGCAACATCTGAATTGGTGTCTCTTCACTGACTACCAAAGATCTGGTTGCAAAATCCTGTAAAAAAAAAATAATATCTAAGACAATGCAAGTTTCTGACAATTTCTCAACGAGCAGCCGTACTCCAAATACTGTACCTTGAACATTTCAGTACAATAAACAATACACGATAACAATAATTTGCATCGAAAGATTAATTGTGATAGACCAATAGGACACAAGAGTATCAGTATAACAACATTTCAAAATGGAAACTCTTATGTACTGATTAGTTTATCCAAGTTTTGCAAGAACAACAACACAAATCTTCAAGCGCTGTTTATCGTATGAATGTGAATGTAAAATGTCAGTCTTATTGAACATACAACAGTAAGCTTGTTAGAAAAGCATATTAAAAGACAAAGGTGGCAAATATAAATCTTAAAACATACCCTCGGTTACGAACGCCCTCGTCAATTGATGGCCCGTTATCACATATATGTGTCAATAATGACGACAGATATATTCCTATTTTTGTAACAATTGCAGAGTCCGTTCTTTCAGGTTTTCCTCTTGAAATCTTGTTATTAATTGTAACAACTATATTTCAAAAAAATACCACATATGGAACATGAGATCGACAGTGCTTTTTGGGTCTTTGCGCCTAGTAGATATTAACAACCACTAGCTGAGTTTGATGCCTATTTTCGCTGAACTAACACACGGTTTGTTTTGGGGCCAACCGAAGCCCGCCTCGGGGTGCGGTATTTTTTCACTGAGTTGAAGTCATTTTAGTAGCATTGTGTTGTCGTTTGTTCTTTGGTCGGGTTGTTGTCTCTTAAACTCATTTCCAGGTTCCATTCTCATTTTTATAAAGTATATACAGATATACATTAATGTCAACACTATAGAATTCGAGCAAAAATAATTAACAATATGAGATAACAATGAACATTGTGATAACTTACCCTAGACATTTGCAAAAGACAGGTAAGAACAAAATCAGAAAACCCTGGTAAATCTTCCTGTGCTGCTGTACCACAAAAGGCTGAAGCCTCAAAATCTTCCAATTGTCTGTTGAGAAAGCTTACAAAATGGTATACCTCTGACCATGATGGATCTTTAATACCACAATGACTAAAAAACAGTTTCAAAATTATATTCATATAGTGAATAAATAAACTAAAAATCAACATAGAAAATATGATCTGAATACTCAAGTGCAGAATTATCAGTGGTACTAGTAATAATCAACCTTTGGTTATTTAATTAACAATCATTTGTGTTTGTACCAATCAATGAAGAGTAATTGGGGTACATAATATATTTCTAATTCCTAAATTGATAATACGTAAAATTTGATAAGTTAAAAAAAAATACAGGAGCAATCTATTCGCAGAAAATGTGACAGTAATTACTATGCATAGTTTTGTATTGAAACATTGTTATTTACTGTTTGATGTTAATATGAACACAACAATGGTTTGTTAAATTCAGATAAATTTCCAATCAATTCAGTTTTTGTTTTATTTTCTCTCATTTTTCGATAAAGCCAGACAGGAGCTTTACATTACTTCAAAAAAAAAACTACCTTAGTAATGTTTCTAAACAGTTCGTATTGTCATCTACATGGTTAATGACTGTTTTCACTGGGACACTGGAGAAGGTAGAGTTTTCTGGTTTCATAATTGTCTCATATGTCTCTAATCTTCTTCGATATCTAGATGAATGTAGACCAACCCGATCAGTTTCTGTTTCGATTTTTCTCGCACGTCCCTTTACCCCTGTGAAGGAGGCTTCATTGGCTGGCTTTGGACTGGTCATCAATTTCCTGAGATATCTATATGGTCTCTGGATTGTTTGACTACTAAATATTTGTGAATCAAACAGTATATCATGTTCAGTCAATTCATCTTCCTTGTTTTGAGGGTTTAATATTATATCCAAACATTCTCTCGGTGACCTACATGTCACAGATGGCAAAATGTCTAAGCAGCTATGGATATATTTCAGTTGTCCTCCCTGAAAGAAGTACTGAAAACCATTGTATAGCCTTCATGGAATTGATATTACTACAATCCCGTCTTCTTTACAAAATGATCTATTCTGAATCTTACAAAATTTATAAATTCCATTAGCAACACAATAAGCTTTTGTTGTTTTCAGGGTTTTGTTGCTCAGTCTTAGTTTTTGTTAAAGTGTTTTCGAAACTGGTGATTAGCGTTTTGTTTATTCGTATATTTGCAAAGGTGTTGGCATTTTTGCTTCGACTTTAGTATTTAACGTCTCATTAAAAGTTTTTTTTAAATTCAATTCAATGTGTGAGTTTGGTTTAAAAAGATTAGCAATTTAACACAATTTGTAAACCAATGATTAAAGGATTAATGGAGGCACACATGCACATGCTTAAAATAAGGGTTTATCTGCTTTATATATCAACGAGGTTTGATATAAGTTTGTTTTTTTTAAATTCAGCTATACATCAATACACAATAGGAATTTCAATCTATAACATAACATAAATTGTCAATGGAAAGATCTCTCAATGTTATATTTGTTATTCTCATCGGATTTTGTCTAATGTTAAGTTCGTGTCTATGTGTTTTACATTTTAATGTTGTATTTCTGTTGTGTCGTTGTTCTCCTCTTATATTTAACGAGTTTCCCTCAATTTTAGTTTGTAACCCAGATTTGTTTTTTGTCTATCGATTTATGAGTTTTGAACAGCGGTATACTATTGTTGCCTTTATCTTTCAAATCGTGAAATAAATAAACAAACAACCTTTCTGTGTAAAGCGTTATCCATATCTAAGAGTGGCATAGCTTCAATTATGTAATAGTCCATATCAGACCTTCTCCAATTATATCCTGAACTGTGACGATGACATCCCAATACCAATAGCTGGAACAGGAAAGTGTCAACGCCTTCTTGCACCTAAATAATAATCATATACAATTAAAAATGAAATTATATGTATTATCTATGTTAACTTCTTGAGGCATATCTTAGTTTCAAACGCTGAATTTTTCTCATTCATAAAATCCTGTCTGTAAAATAAATATCCTAGATAAACGTGTGTGTCCTTAATGACATTCGTTTGATGTGTTTTATCATTTGATTTTACCATTTGATTATGGACTTACCGTTTCGAATTTTCCTACGAGTTTAGTATTTTTGAGATTTTACTTTAGTCTTCATCTTCGTTACTTGGACTTTTTTTTAATTATACGAAAGTTACTGTGGAGTCATTTTTTTATATACGAAACCTGCATCGGAGTTCATATTTTAATCATGGTGTGCGGTGATGAGAACAGCTCACGTTGTATACTATCTTTCATCTTACAGTTCAAATTTATAACTGAAATGTTCTAATAGATTTATGTCTAAATGAAAAAGAAAACGAACATATTTTAGTAGCAAATCAAAATCAATGATTTATAGAAGAGAAAACGTTTTTGCAGGGAGGAACAATCATAAGGCCAACCTTAGTGTCACATAGCAAAGAGTAATGTAAAATCACAAAAATAATGAACTCAGAGAAAATTTATTCGGGAAGTCCATAATCACATGGCAATATCAAATAACAAAACACATCAATAACGAATGAACAAGAACTGTCATATTCCTGACTTGGTGCAGGCATTTTCAAATGTAGAAAATGTAGGACACTAGTTGTCACTTGCGATTTTTTTCAATATAGCCTGTTGTCTCATTGGCAATCAATCCATCTTCTTTTTATATGTAACCAAAAGTTATTTTCAGTTAACACTAAATAAGAAATAAAGTAAATATTAAGATACCTCATGGGAAATATCTATATGAAATATTCTCAGACTTTGCTTCTTTTTAGATAATGTTTCCTTTTTCAAAACCTCCATGATTTCATCACTGTTCAAGATCTTGTGGTGTACAGGAATGCTTATGCTTTTAACCTCACCACCGACCATCTGTGACAAACCTTCAATCATTCGGTCTTTAAATAACGTTTTACCTACTCCTGCTCTCCATGATTTCACAACGCGCACACTGCATCTATAAAATTAGTATATAATCTATCAAATTTAATTATGCTATTTAGGCGTGTGTTATATAATGAATATTTTAAAGGCTAACAGAAAAACGCAAATCTATCAAATCACTGATGAACATATATTGTGCTGATGAGCATTATTTGCTAAAAGTAAAAAAATAATTGAAATTATATCACGCTCTCAAACGAATGTATGCAACGCGGTAGCCTTTTGTTGAGCCATGTTCGTTGGAAAGGCAAACTACACAGCATCATTACATATTTTCAAAACTAAATATATTCTCAATAAACTTGTTGATTATGGTAGATCTCTTTTTAAGCTTTTTGTTAAGATTTGCGCAATGGACTTTATTTGAAAATATTTTTTTGCATAACTATGGAATTTAGTCTTCCATTTCAGCACATTTTTATTTGTCTTTCCGTTATATCTTTTTTTTTATCCAAACATTTTAGAATAAAGCGTTTTCTGCGCTGCATACAAAATGTTCTCCGGAAAACACTTCTAACCCCAATAATACTACATCATTACAGAATCTGCTTTCCCGTCCGTAGCATCTGACATTAACCCAAGTTTTTGGTGTTGTTTGTGTTGATAAGTCTTTACTTTTCTATGTTGTGTATTTTTATTCGTCTGTTTTCTTTTACTTTTTTAGCCAAGGCGTTGTCAGTTTATTTTCGATCTATGAGTTTGACTGTCCCTCTGGTATATTTTACCCCTTTTTGACGAAATGAAGCTATAATTTTTTAATTGATAATTCGACACAACATGTTGATTCATACCTATCAAAATCAACTGCACATGCAGGTGTTCTTTTACTTTCTGACTCTACTTGAAACTTAGTAAAAAGGTATGTTCTTATCAAACCAACATCTGTATACAATGCCGGTCTATGATATTTATCAAGAGCAGCAACTATCCTCGACTTGTATTCGTTTTCACTACTACATATAACCACTAGTCTGTACTGTATATCTAACAAAGAAAAGGTCAGAGTAAATAATAGCGTTGAGAGAAAATAATTAACGTTATACATGTCATCTTATAATGCAATTTTATTTCACTCAGAGTTGTATCCGTTAACCATCAAATTGAATGTTTCGTAGATCAAAATGGCATATTTGTTAATACATGTATACATATTTATTACATGTTATAGACTGTGTATCAAGTAATGCAAAGACACTTTTAGATTTAGACTGTTCGTGTTAGTCATTTGGCTGTTGTCTCATTTACGTATATCTCTTAATAATTATAATAATAATAATAATAATGATAATAATAATAATAATAATAATAATAATAATAATAATAATAATAATAATAATAATAATAATAATAATAATAATAATAATAATAATAATAATAATAATAATAATAATAATAATAATATCTTTATTTAGAGAGAGTAACTCATTTGGATTACACCAATTTTCAATTAGACTCTCTTAATACAATAATAATTACATTAAAAATAAACAATTCATCAATAATAATGATAAATGATAATTATATACAATTTAAAGTACAATAAACAATTATGATAGAGCATACAGTACAAATATGATGGTAAAGTTAAAAGTACATAGATTTGTATTTATGTTTAAATTCAGATACTGTATTTGATTTCTTTTTTGAATTAGGAAGAGCATTCCACACTTTTGGTCCAGTGTACGAGAAACTAGACTTATACAACTGTGTATTTGGTTTTGGAATAATAAAATATCAGAGAATGAAAATCTTGTATTATATTTTTGATTTGCAGAAGCTGATACAATAAGACTGGACATATATTTTGGAGCTAAGCCATGTTTTGCCTTATACATTAGTAATGATTTGTGGTATATTATTCTTTGCATGATTGGCACAGTGTTGCATTCGTGAAATAATTCTCTTGAAGGTTTGGTGTAATCATGCTTGTCTAAAAAAAAATTCTTGCTGCCCTTTTTTGCAGTTTTAGTAAACTATCTAATAGAAAGTTATTACAGTTTCCCCATATTGAACAACAATAATCTAAGTGAGATAAAACGTAAGCGTTATAGTACATTTGTCTAGCTTTGTGATTTAAATATTTCTTTATCCTTTTTAGTAAAGCTAAAGAAGAGTTAACTTTTTTGATTATGTAATCGATATGAGGAGACCAAGATAGAGATGCATCAATAAAAACACCTAGAACCTTTTCACATGTACTTTCTATAATTTGTTGTCCATTTAAAGTAAGATTAATGTTTTCATTTGATGTAACGGAAAGCTTTTGTTTAGATCCAATGCATAAAGCTTTTGTTTTAGATACATTTACAGCCATTTTATTGTCATCACACCAGCGTAAAATATCTTGTAACACCGTATTAATTTTTTGACTGATGCAATTTTTGTTTTGTCCAATGACTGATATGGTGCTATCATCAGCAAATAAATCGGTGTTATGATTAGGATTAGACAAAGGAAGATCTTTAATAAAAATTAAAACAAACACCGGTCCTAATACGGATCCTTGAGGTACACCCGTTTTTTTTTGTTTTTGTACGTCTGATAACACCCCCGTATAACCCCGATACAAATGAATCCGGACGTTGACGCGTTCGAAGCGATAATCAGGACAACATTTGGGATGACAATAATTTTGAATGCCTCTCTAGAACTTATTTAAGTATATATAAATATGTTGATGAGCATTTTAGTTTATTTATTCAATTTTATAATTGTTGTAAGTTTTAGATATTGTATAAAACGTCTGATAAAACTGCTAGATGTAAAACGCACAGACATGGTGCAATTTCATACGGTTTATGATATAAACAATGCTGAATATCTTTTCGTGCATACACCTTTGCGTATTAATACCTTAAGCAATACTAAATAACTATACATTGAACTACTACGTGCCTTCAATTGTTCCATAGAACTTAAAACAAACGCAATATCATACAAAATAAATTTTCTCTTACTGTATTGTTCGTGCCACCAAATGTGTCTCGTTCGTTGTGCGTTTTGAAATGATCACTGTAGAGTTCGTTGACAAAAACCGTCACAAATCACTTTCTTGTCAAGGTTTTCGAGATGGTATCGGCGACCCTTTTTCTGTATTTTATTGTAAATGTTCATCTGTTAACTTAGTCAAAGTATTTGAACTTAAAGTATCTGTCATACAAAGCCAAAATTGAAATATTTAACCAGCGTACATCTGCTTGGAATGTTTCTTTTGAAAATTGAGACTTTCAATGTTTTTCGAGATGAAATGAACAGTTAATAAATATATTCCAGAGGAAATAATGTTTCAAAAAATATATATTGACTTCCTTTTTACAATTTGAGGCTCTTCCAAATGCCGATGTTGGTCCGAATTCGCCTAGACGAAAGCAGACATACATGTAGGAGCTCGTTGAACTCATTATTTATTTTACATATGAAGCTTTGTAGATGTGGTGTGATGGCCAGTGAGACAACTTTCCACCAAAGTTTAAATGAAGTGGGTGTATAAAGCAATTAGTATAGTCCAATGTACAACATTTAACAATTAGGGAAACCTATACCACCATATTAAACCTATATAATGTCTCGTGTAAAGAGAGTACCACGCAGCAAACTACACTGTACGAACCCATGCAAAAACTTCAAGATAGGTCATAAATAGCCTGTTGAAAGGCATCATTTGGTGATCTTATAAAATATACATCATTTTATCCAGTGGCAGTCCAAACGTCTCTGACGTAATTCCGGAGGGTCTCCTTCCAGGACTTGCATGTAGTATGTCTTGCTACTTTGTGCTTATCCTGAACATGCATGTCATATTTGCAAGTCAACGTTAAGCAACCAACAATCAGCCATTACGTACGCGTGTCATAAACAAATAAAAGGGTCCATATATTGTAAAGTACCAACATGAAAGAAGAAACACAGCAAATGTCTAAGGTTAGGTTGGTGATTGATGCTTTGCTCAACCCATAATTTACCAATGACGCCAAGGGTAACTGGGGATTATAAATATGGTCCCTCTGGTGTTCTGTGAAATAAATCAAAATTTGAATGAAATGCATATGGTTGGGTATAGACTCTAAATGTGCTTATATTAACCAGAATGACCTGACCAATTAATCATTTAGATTTTTGCACCACAGTAGAAAAACTGTAATGATCGAGGAATTTAAGCAGAATCTTTATACATGTACCTTAAAAATTAAACAAACACAAAAACATCATTGAAGAAAGCAAATCAGTTAATCCCTTCATCTTTATATCTTAACATTAAAGTAACTGTATTACTATTGATGGCTATCAGTTACATGTTCCTTGCATACACCTATTCTTTAGCCTTTAATAGTGTGACTCTATGGTAATCTATGACGCCCCCCCCCCCCCCCCCCCCCATAGGACCCGCCTCTGAGATTCAGGTCAAGAGGCTTAACCTATAATCCATTGATTGTTTTTGATTGCTTTCTATATCAAATAGCAGATTCGGTATTGAAGCAGCTCTTCGCAAGAGACCAAAGGACACAAAAATGAACAACTATAGGTCACCGTACGGCCCTTAACAATAAACAAAGCCAAGACCGCTATAAAACACACCGAAATGACAAATGTAGTACAATTCATGAGAAAACTAACGGTCCAATTTATGCACAAAATAGTGAACCAAAAAATATATATAACTACTTAATTACACGCTCTTGGCTTTGTACAGGCACATACCGAATATGGCAGGATTAAACATGTTAGCGGGCACCCAACCCACCACCTAACCGTACATTGACTGTTGTATGGTGAACACTTTCACATATGCTATCAAATTAGATATTTGGACGTGTGTATCTGTATGCTTAGTCATAGTTGCATCTGTCGAGTTATTGTATTTTCCTACCAATTCACACTTTCGTATACATGAGGATTTTTTTTACATGTAAAAACTTCCTCCAAGAGTTTTGCGACAATATAACGGACATTATGGGTTGCTGTCTGCATGTTATGGTGGTAAATTATTATTTTCAAACATGCAATTTGGTTATAGTCATATCAAAGCATAATTTAATACATTCAAAATTCATTGACAAACGCAAAATTGTGTCAACGAAGCGTACAGTATAAAAAGGTGTAATGACAACGAAGCGTAAACAACATGAAAATAAAAACAATTTAAAACGTGTATTTTTTTGTTTCTAGATACAACATAAACAAACGATCTTAATAAGTTTGTTAATTTATACTATGAAGTTTTCAAAAATGTATGTTTTAAAAACTATGAGGTACGAGAAACATTAGGTTTTGGATGTTTAAAAATACCAAGCACGTTTTATCATTGATATCATCGTGCGTTGTTTGATGTTTGTATATAAAAATGTCACATTTTTGAAGAACCCTTTAGTAACTAATGAGTATTATTGCAAAGAATATATTGAAGCAAAATATCCGAAGAATAATTATTGGATTGTCTTTAAAAGCATGAATTCCTTACTGTCTGAACTCAGTGTTACACAGTGTGCTCGACTCGAACGCGTCAACGTCCGGTTTCATCTGTATCGGGGTTATACAGGGTGGATAATGTATTTGAAAAAGATACTTTTCTGATATCTGTCACCCAAATATGATGTAAACCAACGTAATGAAGTATAAGCAAATTTGTATTTATTCAATTTTTGAATAAGCAATTCATGATTGAGAAGATCAAAGGCTTTTGCTAGATCTAGAAATACTGCTCCAACAAGATCGCCATCATCAATGGCTTTAAGCCACTTATCTATCAATAAAATTGAGAATGGAAATGGGGAATGTGTCAAAGAGACAACAACCCGCCCAAATAAAAAAACAACAGCAGAGGGTCACCAACAGGTCTTCAATGTAGCGAGAAATTCCCGCACCCGGAGGCGTCCTTCAGCTGGCCCCTAAACAAATATATACTAGTCCAGTGATAATGAACGCCATACTAATTTCCAAATTGTACACAAGAAACTAAAATTAAAATAATACAAGACTAACAAAGGCCAGAGGCTCCTGACTTGGGACAGGCGCAAAAATGCGGCGGGGTTAAACATGTTTGTGAGATCTCAACCCTCCCCCTATACCTCTAACCAATGTAGTAAAGTAAACGCATAACAATACGCACATTAAAATTCAGTTCAAGAGAAATCCGAGTCTGATGTCAGAAGATGTAACCAAAGAAAATAAACAAAATGACAATAATACATAAATAACAACAGACTACTAGCAGTTAACTGACATGCCAGCTCCAGACTTCAACTAAACTGACTGAAAGATTATGATTTCATCATATGAACATCAGGCACAATCCTTCCCGTTAGGGGTTTAGTATCATACCATCATAACATATATGAGAAGAACATAACCAAGCTGTTAACGCAGTTTGACAAGAATGGTTTGCACGAAAGCCTGACTGCATTCTATACAATAACTAAGATATTTTACTAAGTGTGTTTTCACATGTTTTTTCAAGGATTTTAGAAATGAGTGGTAAAGTTACAATTGGTCTATAATTACAAACATCTTGTTTTGAGCCTTTGTTCTTATAAACTGGAATGACTTTTGCCAGTTTAAATGAGGATGGAAAAATACAATTTTTGATACTCAAATTAAAAATATGACAAAGTGGTAGTGATATAGCATGAGATGACATCTTTAACAAATTTGCACTAATGGTATCAAGGCCTGTTGCTTTTGATTCATCTTAGTGTTATTGTCTTCATAAATACCAACAATAATATGTCTAGCTTCTATATAAATAAGGCATAGTCACGTTGATTTATTATTCTGATTATGTATGAATATTTCTGACGTAGAAACAGGCAAACCTTATTTTTAAATTCCTCAATCAAATTATATATATACACTCCGCCATAAGTTAAGCACCAACCATATTTTTATCAATAAGAAGTTTTCAAATCCCAAAATTCAATATTTTTTAATAAGAGTTAATCGTGTTTACATTGGTTACATAAAATGTAAATATTGTGCAGTATAACAAAAATAAAAGTTAGGGTTTTTAATGCTTTCTGCTGTGAAGGGAACTTCAATTTTACGTTAAAAACAACAAGTTAATATCCCTATAAAATGTTTTAATTTGTTGATCATTTTCATTAATTTTAAATAATGATACAGTTTTGAACTTTTTGGAAAACAATGAAGTATACATTTACTGTCAATTAAGGTTCATAAAGTCAATATCGTGTATAGCTTCCGCGCTTCCGGTAGAGATTCAATACACGTCTCCTCATTCCTTGCACAAGTCGTCGTAGCCTATACTGTGGAAATCTCTGCCATTCCTGTACCACAGCGACAGCGACCCTCAATTCTGGTATTGTTGTACATTTTGGATGTCTCTGGTTATGTTTACGGCCAATAAAGTCCCATACATGTTCAATTGGGTTCATGTCAGGTGACATGGCCGCCAAGATAAAGTGTCTATTGATTCCGACGTTAGGTATGCTTTGACAATTCGTGCACGATGAGGTCTCGCATTGTCATCTTGAAAGACCGGTCAAAATGAGGCGATACAATGGTGTTCAGGATGTAATCCCGTTACCTTTGTCCATTCAGGGTACCGTGAAGAACATGCATATCAAGCTTACAGTCATGGGAAAAACATCCCATACTGTTACTACGCTGCCACCGAAAGCTGTTGTACCAAGAAAGTTATTGTCCCGATATGCGGTATTTTTTTCCCTCCCAACACGTGTTCTGCCGTCGACGGGCTTCAGCAAGAAACGACTTTCATTAGACCAGTGAATTCTTTTCCAGCTGCGTAAAGTCCATCGGCGATGTTTCCTAGCCCACTGTAGTCTTGCTCTACGGTGTCTAAAAGTTAATTCCGGGCGCTTTATTGGCCTCCGAGCCCTTAGACGGAAACTATGCAACCTACGTATCACAGTCCGCACACGTACTCTGTCCCCAATAGGCCAAAGTCTACGAAGCTGATCAGCAGACGAGAAAGGTTTCAATCTTGCTTGCTGGGAAAGATTTCTGTCTTTTCGTGGTCTGCCTGCTCTAGAGCGGTCTTCAACTGAACCTGTCTGTCGGTATCTCTGCACGAGCCTGATAATCACAGTGTGGTTAATACCAAAATGGACCGCTATTCTACGCCAACTTACGACCTGTGTTTGCCATACCTACAACTTGCCAGCGTTCCGCAATACTCAGTTTTCGTCTTGCCATCTTAAAAGTTTGATGTCAATGGCTAATTCAAGTGCGAAATGCACGTGCTAAAATCATTTGTGTTTAGTCAAAAACAGTAACGCGAAAAACACACAAGACAGGTTGTTAAAACTGGTTTGAACAATCAAAATGTAATCAATTGACATTTTACCTGTATCCAAAAGTTACCTATTGTTTACAGGCTTAATATATAGTATTTCTTTTGTGAAAAAAATAATTAAGAAAATAATTATTTCGAAATTAAATTGGGTGGTGCTTAACTTATGGCGGAGTGTGTATATGTTGAACATTAGTTTCGTTTGAAACTGTTGTAAAATGCATATGGACGGTACGAATTTAAAATTGGGATACATAAAATAAAGTATTCGTTCATAAAGCATGTATAATCTTATGCCCTGATGATTTAGTTTTGTTCTTTCTCATTTCCTTGTTGTTGAACGTACGTTTCGAGCAGAACGTATACCTTTAAAATTGTGACAGATATATGCTTCGATATAATTCTATATTAATACTTCTGTGAACAAGCAACCTCTTTTTAAAGGTACTTTGAAACGGAAACGGTGAAGAAAAGTACAATAGTATAAATTTGACATTAGATTCTCGACTTCCGCTCACAATTTTTTTCAATTTATCGTAAACTCGATCTGTAAAGCGTTTTTAATAGTACATTAACCCTGCAAGTTATTATGATTTATCAAAGTGTAATGTTTATTGGTCGTTAAAGTTACTAGTACTTAAAAGAAGGATTTTATTGTAGCAATGCATGGTTTACGCTAGAGAAAGAGTAAGACAGATTTAGACGTTTGGCGGGAAGGTCGGTGGTTAGGTTCAAGCGTATGGGGGTGTTTAAGATGGATTGCTGTGTTCGGTGTCGGGAAAATTTAGAGAACACCCCTATTCAGAAAATATTATATTCGCCCTGGGGTATATAAGAGAGAGAGAGAGAAACGGCACTCGAGGCTGTCAATGAGCCGTCATCAGTCAACAGAGCGTACGTTAGTAATATTAAGACTCTTAGGAGAGCTTTAATATTCAGGAGACACTTTGTACTGGAAACAAGTGAACGAGGCTAAGCTGTACTAGCCCGAACTTTCTGGTAGTGACAGACTGTCCCACTCGGAGGACAAGTTGTACCAGCCCGCTCTGTCTGGTATTGACAGACTGTCCCATTCGGAGGACAAGTTGTACCAGCCCGCTCTGTCTGGTATTGACAGACTGTCCCACTCGGAGGACAAGTTGTACCAGGCTGCACTGTCTGGTAGTGACAGACTGTCCCATTCGGAGGACAAGTTGTACCAGCCCGCTCTGTCTGGTATTGACATACTGTCCCATTCGGCGGACAAGTTGTACCAAACCGCACTGTCTAGTAGTAACAGACTGTCCCATTCGGAGAACAAGCTGTACCAGCCCGCTCTGTCTGGTATTGACAGACTGTCCCACTCGGAGGACAAGCTGTACCAGCCACATTGTCTGATAGTGACATAATGTTCCATTAGGAGGACAGGCTGTTCTATTGTATAAACTTGTATATATAAGAGTTCATACTTACTATGTATCGGCAAAGAGCCCGTTTATATATTTTGGTTCATTGTGCATAATGGAGATATTTGTAGTTTTTAGTATTGACGTATCTGTGGACAACTTCGATCCAAGTATTTACTGGAACGGACGTTTGAGATATAAACGTCTGGTTACACGTTATAGAAATTTTCCTTTTTGCACCGTGTTTTAGTAAAGCATCGAAACAACTATAATTGAACAAGTATCATGTAAAAAGAATTCTATGTTGTTCTTAAATAAAATGTTTACCTTTGCTATCAGCCGTAGTCATGTGCTTCTCTAAAGAGTTCTCTGCCTTATCACTGACGTCATAGTCTAACAGATCAGCATTGACCAGACAGAAAATTTTACCTCCCTCGGAATGAAACACCCTTTTCCAAAATATTTGAACCTACAAAAATCCTCATAAAGTCAGGAAGAAACCTCACTAAACTGTGCTGCTATGTGTTTTTATCTATAGTACTTCCCAGTTAACCATTTAATCACAATTATTTCATTGATCTGACATGACTCTTAGTTTTGTCATTAAAACAATTCAACATTTCCAATAACATTTGACAGTACGGCATGTGCAAGATATCAAAACAAACTGTATAAATCCGCATGAATTTGCGTGATTCAACAGGGGTCCGTAGGTGACCGGTTGCCTGTCCCTATTCAATATACCTTTATTTTCCAGTGACAGTCTACCCGGGCTTTATCCTGGATGGCCCCTATTATTACAAGACCTACCAATTATATTTATTATTTACTTGTTCTCGTCCTGAGTTTGCATGTAATATTAACGAGACATTAAGCAACTAACAATCAATCAATCATAATTCATCAAATAAGAGGAACTCGTCATACATTATGCTCGAGTGGCTAACGAGGTAAAAAAAATGATATATATGTCTTGCATAAAAAAGATATAACAAGGATTAGTAGAATTTAAGTACGAACCATATCTAGAGTGGTATTTGAAGTACAAATAAGAACTTCATCCGCCTGTGGTAATGGACTGTTTTCATCGTTACTGTACACAGATAATGTTGTCTTATATATTTCACCTGTAATAAGATTTATTTGAACATATTACTACATTGTGATATTGTCTGTGTTTCATCAAGCTGATTCTCCAATCACATGAGCATGATGAGTTCACATTTACTTTCGGATTTATTTGTTTCTCTTGATTGTTATTTTCAATTCGAACGACAATCACTCTGAATAAAGTACAAATCTTGAATTAAAGTTTTGTTAACAAGGATCTAGAATCACTTCGATTTACTTTAACTATTTATAATTTTACAAAATCCAATGACATTTCAGCCTTTGAAATTCCGAAAAATGTTTATTCATCCGTCAAAACCAGAGAATCCCGCATGGTCTTATAACAAGAAGTTGAATGAAGATACGATAACTTAATTGAAATTTAACAAGTTTTTGTTACTGAATTTCTCACATTGTAAATCTTTAGTAACTTACTTTGTGGACAAATCAATAAATTAGGCTCTCCACTTGAGAAACAGTTTTCAAAAACTCTTTGAATATTGACATTTTCTAAAAAAATAAAAATAAATTATATATCAAGTTTTAAATTAAAGATATACTATTGAAAATATTCACATTGTTTATGTCGATGTTTTTATAGTTTATTATACGATATGGATTTGTATGCCCCACCTACGATAGTGGAAGGGTATTACGATTTCTAGTCTATGCGTCCTTTCGTTCATCAGTTCGTCCTTTTGGTCGTTCGTCCGTCTGTCCCATTTCAGGTTAAAGTTTTTAGTTAAGGTAGTTTATAATGAAGTTGAAGACCGAACAACTTGAAACTTATAACATATGTTCCCTATCATATGATCTTTCTTTATGCCACATAAGATATTTTGTTCCAATTTCACGGTCCACTGAAAGTTGCAAATAAAAGTGCGAGTGGGGCATCCGTTTACAATGGACACATTCTTGTTAAAACTGTTAAAGGTCTTACTTTGTCTTGTAATATCTTTCATCTTCGTCAAATGATATCTTGTGGATTGTTGTCTCATTGACGATGTTACCAAAGATTGTTTTTATAATCATTATTATATTTCAAAATCCCGTTAATTTTTGAGGTTTTGATTTGCAGTGCCTTCCGAAAGATTTATATTTGAGCGTTCGTGATGAGTTTCGTTCAAACAAAATGTGCGGATTGTCAATTGAAATAAATACTTGGAACATTTGATGAAAAAAAGTTCAAAACGGAAAGACCTTTATCAAATAGCAAAATAAAAATGTATGTTACAAACATTTCCTAATTTAAAAAATGGAGGAAAAAACAGGTTTAATAGCTAGCTTGACCGATTTTTAATTATCATGAATTAAGTAAGAAACAAAACTGAGGATCGCACAAATTCCAAAGACAAGGTTATTCGACAATGTAGGCGCCCTTTGCTATATACATGCATCAGTTACATTTTTGCGCTACGGTTGGCAAAACAATAGCAATTGCGAACGTTTGATCTGCAAATGACAACGGCGTCGCATACAACACAGGCTAGCTATATCATGATAAAAATGTTATTTATAGTCTATGTTGATTTGTGGTCTAGTATACATTCATCAATGATAAGAAAATGTATGTATGCAACAAGGAGGGAAAATGTAAGGTATGAATTGGATCTCGTTACGTGTAACACCGCGAATCTTACAAATAAGATGCTTGGTAGGAAAACACATAAAACTCTGCTGCATAGTTGCTCGTACATATGCGATTCAATAATTAAAGAAATGCCAGTATAAGGCACACAGGAATTATATAATTTATGGAAAGGCGAAAGATACTATTCAGTCGTAAGTAATCTGACAACGCCAAGGCAAATTTTTCCTCCTAAGAAGTTCCTGTATGAAGTCAGCCTTATAATAATGAAGAAACAAGTCGGCAGGAAGAGGGGCACAATTGTAAACCCATTTGAATGCCGATAATCTGATGAAAAACTCGTCCTCCAAATGTAACAAATATGTTGTGAATCAAGAAATCAAGCATCTTGATAATGTCAGTTTCAGAAAATAAAATTGTTTGAATCAGAGTGATCCTTCACAAAGTAGGATTTATTCCTTACCAAGACAAAATAATTGAATTTACGTTCGCCTTTCTTTCTTATGAAACAAATCAATACCAACTCTTTCAATTTGTCTTTTAGTTTTGAATGGGGAATTCTTGTTTAAAGTGTAGACAAGTCAAATGTTTTAACACTATTGCAAGATGAGAGAGTCTTAGATTGTATTTACTCTAAAAGATCTTTGGAATTTTTTATATCAACATCTGATTTTAAACGATCTCTAGAATAGAAAGTTTCACAACATTAAAGCTCGGCTTTGATAGCTGATAAAATTCATTTTAATGATAGAGATAGAGGTTTCGTGAAGATTTCGGAAGAGACAACAATATACCGTTGTTTTTTGTAAGGACACTTATGTAGTTTATGTATCCAATATAGTTATGAAAGATCTAGTTTCTTGTCTTTGGTTGAAATTCCAAAGACACACAGACAGACCTGTGATAATAAAGGATTTACTTTATTGTCTCGTGGGGTTATTTTTTTACTTTCTAAGTGAATTGTCAATACCTTGCGACTGTCATAAAAGTGATAGATTTAGCTAGCTATAAAACCAGGTTCAATCCACCATTTTCTACATTAGAAAATGCCTGTACCAAGGCAGGAATTTGACAGTTGTAATCCATTCGTTTGATATGTTTGGATTTTCCTTTTTGAATTTTCCTCGGAGTTTAGTATTTTTGTGTTTTTACTTTTATAGGCATATTTAGCAGTTAAATGATTCGAAAAATAATTCTTGAGGTAAAGTTTTATATTTTAAACATTATTCTGGAAAAAAATGAAAATTTATATGATTATCATCAAACCTTGTTCAGTAAGATTGTTCAAAATAATCCCCAGGCGTTCGATACTTAGATAGTCAGATACACCAACTGAAAAAGTTGTTAAAAATGTTTCCCATACTTGTTCGAGTATTTTCACTACGTTCGTTGCCTCAGCTTCTCTGGAAAAAAAATCATATTTAAATCAAAAGCTTATTCAGAAATATTAATCTTATAATCATCTTTTTCACATTAAAAATATTGCCCGACGATATAATGTTTTACAAATAAATGGAAAACATAAAACACTCGCGTTGTGCTGTAAGGTTAATCATGACGCTTTTATGAAAAAATAAAAAAATCTTTTTTTTCACCTGCATTTCTGTAATAAAATTAACGGTACCAATTTTCTGGCATCCAGATGCGCAAATCGACAATACATGTCTCTTCAGTGATGCTCGTGGCCAAAATATTTGAAATCCAAAGCTTATATAAAAGATGAAGAGCTATAATCCAAAAGGTTCACAAAGTATAGCCAAATCCGTGAAAGGAATCAGAGGTTTGCATGAGGGAGATACATTCCTTAATTTAAGGCTCATTTTCCTTGTTATTCGTAAAAAGTAAAATCACTAAAAAAACTGAACTCCGAGGAAAATTCAAAACGGTATGTCCCTAATGAAATGGCAAAATAAAAAGAGAGAATAAATCATACGAATTGACCATAACTGTCTTATTCCTGACTTGGTACAAGCATTTTCTTATGTAGAAAAGGGTGGATTGAACTTGGTACAGAGCGCTGAACATCTCACGTGTATGACAGTGGCATCAAATTCCATTATATTGACAACAATTCGTGAACAAAACCGACATAAAAGGTAAAATTTTCAAAATAGGGGTACACAAGTCATCACCGTATCACAATCTCAATTAGAACAATAACAAACAATATTCAACAAAAAGGCAAAACAAGCATATATCAAATTTAACAACCACGTATGCTTACTACTTTTTGTATTTTATTTATGTAGGTTCAATCAACCTATAAAGGATTAAAATATTTTGAGTCCTGTGACCAAATGGTAAGGTTTACACGCTGGTGTAGAAGTAGAATTGCGTGTAGCCGTCAGAATATAAACGTTACACATATAGAAATATAAATTAATTTTGTCAAAATATGCCAAAAATATAATAGAACAATAACATAATGGCGGGGTGCTTTAAGTACCGAGCCACGTGATATGTATCTAAGAAACACAAAAAGTCACACAGACAAATCACACTAGCAAAATGAAAGACACATTCACGGGATGCATAAGTACCGAGCTATTGACAAATACAAATAACAGAACAATATGACACCTTATTAAAATGATAAACAACGTTAGTACGCAGAATCTATTCATCAATACCATCATGTATTATTTGTGAAGTTGATACGGAATATTTATCAACAAGGTGTTGGTACCTTCCTATGAACTTTTTTTTAAAGGAAGAGGCGTTCTTTGACATCCCGTTTGGGATGAAAATTTCAGGAACTCAATTTTCGGCTCTCCCTTGACACCATTTGCGAGTATGGTCTTGAGGAAACGATGATAGTCCATCGGAAAGGGACGATTAAAGCTGACCCGTGTTAAGAGAGAGTCATATCTCTTGAACGTTAAAGACACCCTTGTAGCCCTTGTAGAGTATGATAATGCCGGTACAAGGCAGCACTCGCACCCGCAAAGTGGAAAGGGATTACTATTAGTTGCAAAACTTGTTTCCCAATCCACTATAAATAAATATGTTTAAACTAAACTGAGATGACTGTGTTTGTCAAATTCGAGGTATAAGTCTTTGTAAATTACCTGTGAAAAATTGCTGACATAATAATTCTTTCTGTTGCTAAACTAACTTGCCTGACGACTATGAATTGCGTCGTAACATTTTTGCGTATTTGTACATTAGTATTAATATAATATGTTGGTCATATTTTTTATTTAAGTTACTTGAACGCTTCCCTGTGACTTATAAATACAAAATCGATTTTCCGTTGTGTGTATATAAAAGAATTTCGTACATAATGTTCTCCTCTCTTTCCGACGGGAATATGGACAGCGGTATGCTACTGTTGCCTTTATATGTGTATTAGTATTTCCATGGAAGGTTAATAAAATTGAGAATGTAAATGGGGAATGTATCAAAGAGACAACAACCCGACTATTGAAAAAAAAACAGCGGAAGGTCACCAACAGGTCTTCAATGCAACGAGAAATTCCCGCACCTGGAGGTGTCCTTCAGCTGGTTCATAAACAAATATATACTAGTTCAGTGATAATATACGCCATACTAATTTCCAAATTGTACACAAGAAACTTAAATTAAAACAATACAAGACTAACAAAGACCAGAGGCTTCTGACTTGGGACAGCGCAAAAATGTGGCGGGGTTAAACATGCTTATGAGATCTCAAACCTCCCCCTATACCTCTAGCCAATGTAGAAAAAGTAAACGCATAAAAATATGTACATTTAAAATTCAATTCAAGAGAAGTCCGAGACTGATGTCAGAAGAAAATAAACAAAATGACAATTATACATAAATAACAACAGACTACTAGCAGCTAACTGACATGCCAGCTCCAGACTTCAATTAAACTGATTGAAAGATTATGATTTCATCGTATGAATATCAGGCACAATCCTTCTCTTTAGGGTTTTAGTATCATACCATCATAACAATATGAGAAGAACATAACCCGTGTCATGCCAACAACTGGTTTTTGAATAAATGTGTTTTGTTCCGATGCAAAGACCCTATAAGTGAATCAATATTAACGCCAACATATGCAATCTTTAATGACCTGACAGCAGTATCGTAAATATATCCCTTCTTAATAGGTTAATATATATGTCAAAATTACTTTTCTGACAGTAAAAGTATTGTTCATCTGTTTACCTGGCCTTAATGTCAAGTCTTCTAAAAATACTTTCTGTGATAGTAACTAAAGTGTCGTCTGTCTGTGTCTGAGCCATTTCCTTGTGTGGCTTCTTGGGATAGTCTTCTTTTCCTAATCAATATGAAACAAAACATCTGTATGCGAAAATTTTACTACACTGGTTTGTTCAATGAAGTTTATAAAGGCGGCATTAGATTTTAAGGGAGAGAGACAAATTATATGTTTTAGACATGTTACGTCAATTATTTGTCCTCTCAAATACGTTTTGATTGTGATGTTCTTAGGAGGTTTGGAGCTGACTTGTCAGTTAACTGCTAGTAGTCTGTTGTTATTAATGTATTATTGTCATTCTATTTTTTTTCTTTTGTTACATGTTTTGACATCGGACTCCGACTTCTCTTAAACTGAATGTGCGTATTGGTATGCGTTTACTTTTCTACATTGGCTAGAGGTATAGGGTGAGGGTTCAGATCTAATAAATATGTTTAATCCAGCCGCAATTTTGCGCCTGTCTCAAGTCAGGAGCCTCTGGCCTTTTTTTCTCTTGTTTGATTTATAATTATAGTTTCTTGTGTATAATTCAGAGTTTAGTATGACGTCCACTATCACTGTACTAGTATACATATGTTTAAGGGGCCAGCTAAAGGACACCTACATGTGCGGGAGTTTCTCGCTACATTGATTACCCATAGGTGGCCTTCGGCTGTTGTTTGCTCTATGGTTGGGTTGTTTTTGCTCTGACACATTCCCTATTTCCTTGCTCAATGTAATTGTTTTAATAGTGATGATTTTGTTAATTAAGATACTATGGTTATTTAAATGTGATAAGAAAATCTTTAGTTTTTCGAAAATTGGAAGTTTTGTAAACAGGAAATTTATAAAAAAAAATGACCACATTATTGATGTTCATGTCAACTCCAAAGTGTTGACTACTGGACTCTCGGGAACGAACCAACACAGATATATATAGCCCGACTGTAATGTATCTTTCATTTAGTGTTGTGTTTGTAGAAGTAAAGTTTTCTATTGATTTTGCGTTTTATCACACTCGACGCATTAACTCACCTCCTTGAATATGCCTTGATTTCGTCCCTTTTGTTACAGTTTTGATGGCATTTGTTTTAGCAGACGATACCGCAATTGTCAAATCATCTTTTGTACAACCTCGTTTCACAGCAGAAAGTAATGAATAAACTAGAGGGGATGGTCCTGCTTCAAATCCTACTTTCACTAGCTCTTTTTGTAGAATTACCATCTGGTCTACTGTGAAATAAGTCAAGCCGAAATATTTGTCTCTTGTTTGGTCAATGTAGTCTAACCATTTGATATGGCATTGTTCAAGAAATCTTGCTAGCTCTTGTATCACTAAACTAACGTCATTAATTTTCTCATCAATACGTGTTCTAACTGCTTGGCTTTCTTCGTCAGAACCAAATAATACGAATGCACAAATAGTGTTGTCTGGATCACAGACAATTCTTATTCGCCAATGTGAGAAAAGTACACACCCATCAGATATAAGTTTTACATAAATGCTGCCTAGCCTCACTATCGAATCTAAAATCTGAAAAATATCATAACAGTGTATTAAATGACGTCACCTAAATTAATACAATTTAGTAAAAAAAAAAATGAACGGTACCTAATTTCTTGCACCAGATGCGCATTTCGACAATACATATCTCTTCAGTAAAAGTAGATTTAAATCAAAACAGAAACCCTAATAATGATTGAGGCCAAATTTGATTTAATAATGACCCCGTAATTTAGTCGTCATGAATGATGGATTGGCTTCAAAGTAACACTAGGTCAGCACTTTATAACGAGCATTCATACCCTATTATGTTTCAAAGTAACACCAATTAGTCAGCATAAAGAATATCATGCAATGTGTTGTTTCATTCAATTCAGTGGTTCTCTAAAACAAGCTCAAAGTGTTAACATAAAATGACGACGACCGACGACGACGTTATCTTTTATTTGGCTATCTGAATATTTCTTTTACTGTTCACTTTGTTTTTGGCGATATTAATGACGCTCTGAACTTTAACACTTTCATTTTTGCTAATGTATTTTGTATATATGCCTTTTTTGTATTTCTTTTTTACATATGACGTGTCTCTGTTTACTTTGTTTTTGATATCTATAAGACATGGCTCTGAACTTAATTATCCAGTCATTGTGTGATAAAGAAAAGTGAGTATTCTTGTCTTTCCTTTTTGCTTATGTGATTATGCGCTTTGTCTATTCCTTTTTGTGTGATTTGTTACACAATATTTACTGCTCTATCCCAATTTTTGACATGTTTACCTATTATGACTATATAAAAAAGATGTGGTATAATTGCCAATGACACAACTCTCCACAAGAAACCGAATGACACAGACACTAACAACTATAAGTCACTGTACGGCCATTAACAGTGAGCAAAGCCCATACCGCATAGTAAGCTGTAACAGGCCCCGAAATGACAAATGTAAAACAAATCAAGAGAGAAAACTAACGGCCTAATATAAACACAAAAAATGAACGAATATGTAAAATAAAGGCAACAGTAGTATACCTCTGTTCGAAATTCATAAATCGATTTAGAGATAAAAACAAATCCTGTGGGAAACGCATCAAATATTAGAGGAGAATTACGACATAACATAAACACAACATTAAAATGTAACACACATAGTTAGTTTACTTTTTGCAAGAAAATATTTTCATATGTCGCGACCACTTTGACACACCCGAACAAAAGTACCGTTAAACTTAATGCAAGATTAGAATCGAATTTAATGTATGCTGCTCCAGAAATAACCGCTTGGGGGTATGATAAGGACTTTTTAGACTCGAACAATTTCCCATTGTACTAATGATTTTAATTTATTACCCACTTATAATAGACCCCTTAGCGTTCTTTTGCAACTTCTTTAAGTGCGTAATTGGTTTGTTGTTCTCGATTTTGAAAGTTAATCAGCTATTATTATTATGAAAAAATGTAATTTTCAAATTGTAAATTGTGGTGCATCAAATCAAATCCTGTGCTGTGTACATTTTTCGGTCAGGTCTTTTTTCAAAACTGGTCATACTTGGGAAAGGATGTTATACAAAATATCGTCTATAACACATCTTTTGGGTCACTTAGAATCTTGAAACTATCAATAAAACTGGCTTCTGTACGGTGAAACAATGACAGTTTGACATTTTTTCATTCAACTTACCAACATAAATCTTTCAACATCATCTTTGCCTTGTTCAGCTTTTCCTGCTACTAACATGAGTCGTGATTGAAGATCATGTAGCTGTTCATATCTGTAATACTTATCCTTCTTTGACGTCCTGTCTTCTTTGTGACGAACTTGTAAATCTATCACATCCGATAATGGCTATTTTGAAATATAAATAATTTTATAAATATTTATTTATTCAATTTAAAAAATATTGCCTTAATTGCATGATATCTTATTCAGGTGACAAATTCATCATTCAAAGCTAAGGGAGCATTTGTTGTTGTTGAACTTCAGATTTCAATTTGCATTTTCTGAAAGAAGTCGACGGAAACTCGTTCCCCGAAATAAAACAAATCAACAATCAATCATGTCAGTCTTCAAATGTTTTTTTTTTTAAAGTTATTGACCTTCAACTCATTCTCCACATGTTCTCACCGCCTACTTTGTTCAAGTTCAAATAATTAGTTTGATGTGATGAAACGTTGGTCCGCTGAACCTAATTTAAAGCCTGTTCTCACTGATTATGCATATTTTTAATTTTATGTTTTTTTTTTCTTATTGGGCACTAAAATAAAAAAAAAATCACCTACTGGATTTTCTACAAATGGAATCTTAGTCAAGTTTCCAATTTGGTACACACCCCTCTTATTTATAGCTTCAGCCTGCGCAAGTGTTGTAACCTCAGCAGCACCGTGAAACTCCTCCACAGACTTAAGCCACCTAATTTGTCTTGATGTATCCCGCTTAGAAAAATCAAGTTGATATTTAATTAAAATTTTAGCTTTAGATGATGCAAATATAATATAGGATACATTAATTGATTGAATTGTGTTATTCTATGAATAATCTACAACCAAGAAAAATGTTCCCCTTGGAAGCTGTTGTCGATATATATATATAGATTCTTACATTGATACCAGTGGATTATCGGATTTATCCAATCAAGATAGTTAAATTATCAATTTTAAAGTCCGAGTCACCAAATCTCTATAATAGAGGAAATAAAGTTATATATATGTAAGAATCTGTTTCTCTAATGATAAAAAAGACATTTTTTTTTTTGTTAACCAAAAATCCTCTTCGAGTGCCTTTCACATTGCACGAAGTTGTCAATTTCATTAACACCTGTTATCATATTTTGATTCTTTCAGTTAGCTAAAAAGGTCATGACCCTTAAAATCATCCAATGATCTTTTGAGATCATTAGCAACCACACGTTGTTTAAATTTTTTTAAACAATGGGTTCGGAAAGGGATAAATTTCCATAGAGTTAGAGAAAGATATATATACATGTATTATATGTCATGCAATATTCTGTGATATTTCTCGGCTCGCTATTTTTCATATATACCACTAAGTATTTAAAATCACAACAATTTTTAAAATTTTGTTCAGGTACTATGACAAAATTATTTATATAATTGTATAAATAAACCAATTGTTCATTTATACAATTATAAAAGATATGTTCCCTATTGGAATTTTGAAAACAAGGAAAATTATTTATGTTGTAAAAAAAAACAGTACTCCTTATACTCCTTAAAGGAAATTTTCATATTCACTTGTGAATGCTATGTTATTTAACGCCAATTTTGTATCACAATTGTATTCGTATTAATATTGTGTCATATATAGGTCTTTGTTTAGCGTATGTTTTATACTTGTTTTTGTTAATATATATTTTTGATTTAGTGATTGATATTTTATATTGCGTCTTTCTATGATGTTATGTTACACACCTACTTCAGGACGCGTTTGTCGTTTTTCGTTTTTCAAATAGATTGGTACAATAATCGAACAAATATTACTTTCCATGATTCAAGGGCAAACAAAATTATGACATTGGTACATTATTTAATCATTTGTAGGGGGTATTTTTTTCAGTGGAAAAGCCGTTAATTTGGTATCATGCCGTACAATAAATCTATCTTTATGGTGCTTAAACATCAACAACTCTTATTTGACTTTAGCACTCACCAGCTTTTGAGGGAGTTGGGGATTTGAGTCTAAATCATTCCAGACATCCTGACATTTTTGCAAGAATTCTTCAATGTCACACTCTTGTCTTAAATTAAAGATCAATGGTGCATAACCAGTTGTAGCAGAATGTAAACAGTTGACCTTGGCAATCTCCATGTCACCTTCACCGGCTGATATACTGGCCAAGTCGACAAAAACCTGGAGTTCTTTTAATCCACCTGGAAATAAAATCTAACTTATTATATAGTATATAGATGTTACTTACATCAGCTGAAATCATATTATAATACAATTTGTATGTAACAATTTTTTTCAATGGCTAAAAGTTGCCGTCATATCCACAGTTGACCAAGCGTAACTAAGGAGGAACAACCATTTTGAAATGAGTAAATCAACAAATGTTCGATTACTTCTATGTAATTTGAAGCGTACATATAAAAGATACCGATTGAATTCAATTCATTACGTCAAAGTTGATTACTTTCAATTTGAAAAGAAGAAATGAATATATAATAGAAGATTCTGCATGTTATTTTAATAATATAATACCCAGAACTGAAAGGTCGCTAGAGCAGATTGTTTTCCCTTGAAAATATGTTTTTTAGTAATAATATGGTACATCACTCTTTCAAAGTGCAAACGCAACACATTTATTAAGTGTTATTTTATTTTTTTCCCTCAAAGCACGCCCTATTCTGAAACATGCACATGCTACCAATAAAAGCATGCACAATATACCAATAAATAAAAAGATGATATCTGAATAATTTTAATCATATAAATACCTTTCATTGTCCTTTGTAGCCATTGTACTAACGATTTACAACTGATCAACTCATGCAAACAGTCAGCTCTTTCTTTTGTGATCTCTTTTAGAATCGAACATGTATTCAATAAACCTCTGTCTAGTCTTTTCATGGGAGTATCTTCAACATTTGTCTGAAGGATAACAAAAAAGTTAAAACCTTTGCATCTTCATAACAACATTACATGTTTGTTTCATTAGAATCCGTTAGATTGAGTGGCTGACAACAATCCCGCGTCATTTGAAAAATAACCTTCAGATCAAAATGAAATTTTACATTCGTGATGACACCTGCTTTTACAAAAAAAAAGTACATAGGTATGTGAAAGGTAAACTTTATTCCTGGTCTTATAAGCATACAATGTAACTATAAGAAATGAATGCTTTTTTTCAATTTGGGTTTTAATTTGTTGATCATGGACACATTTTCAGGAAAAAGCTTCTAGTGCTTCTTCAATACTTTATTACATTTCAATAAAAATTACAAAAAGATGCATTTGAATTACATGGTTATATCCTTAAATTTGACTCACTAAAATATTTGACAGTATCTTTGAGAAAGATCTGTAAACGCGTGATTCATATTTAACGAATGTCACCAGTAATGTAATTTTAACAGCAGGTTCTTATCTTTTAAAATACAAATAATGTTCGGGTATTGACGATTGCTTTGCGTTTGGTTTATAAATATGAGAAATATTTAAAAACATTTTTTTTTTTAAATATTCACAACCCAATTCTCGTTTATGATATTAACGATGCCATTTATGTTCTTTAACACTTCTGTTCACTTGTCCTGTATAACACGACAAATACCATCGTTCAATTCCTATTCTATTGTTTAACTGTTGGGTTTTAAGTTATTGTATTGTCAGATAATTTAATTTTGGATGAAATGCGTTTTCTGATTGGCTGACGTTATTTTGTTATCAGCCCATAGACATAATTTAGTCATGTGACCATGACGTCATCCACATTTTTTTCATGGTTTTCCACAGTTTAAAAAAGAATTTAGAATTAAAGAAGAAGAAATAACTGTAATATTTTTTTCTGTATAAGAAGAAATAACATAAAAAAATTGGTGCACAACGAATAACAGTAAATGTTCATCTTATAAGTTTGAGAGTGCCTAAGTTATTTTCGCATGTATATAATAGTTACATTACATCCCAAGTTTGTTTTTTAGTGGTGTTTTTAAAACTCTTTTTTTTTTGGGGAGAGGGTGTAAAGTTTGTATATCTATTTGTATGAACACGGTTTAAAATACGATATTAAAGCCAATTATACTTTTAGTGCTATCAAATGAATAAAATCATGAAAATAGATATCCAATAGTTTGGGGTGGGGGAAAGGACACATGCAATTTTATGGTCCTTTTCTCCAATTTTTTTTTTTACTTTTTAAAATTTCCAGCTCAAATGACTATGAAGATAAGGAACTAATTTTTAGTCTCGATATTGGAATTCTATATATAATCTTAACAATGCAGGCCAATCGGATTCTCTGGTAACTTCATTATGTATATTTTAGTAAAATATTGAACAAAAAAAACATTCAATGTAAGTTTCTACACATGTTTGGTCTTCCTACTTTCAGCTTAATGACTATATCTCAGATTTGTATAGTTTGATAAATGATGTGAACATCCTATTGGATAAAGGATTGCAATTATGTGGTAAATGAGAAAAAAACATATCTTACCACTCTAGAAATATCAAAGATTTGACTAAAATTTTCTTCTTTCAAATCAAATTCATTAATGACTTCAATTATGACTTTAGCTCCATAAATGCAGTTTTCTAAAATTTCGAAGTTTTTAATCTGGTAAAGTCTTTCGTCAATCCATTGTGTATTTTTATGAATGTCGAGAAACATAAGTTCTTTCCTAATTTCATCGTGATCTCTAGTCTTGAACCACTTATTAAACTCAGTGAAAGTCAAATCGCCCGATACAAACTTTTTGCAAAGGATTTTCCAATCCAGCAGGGTTTGGTGCCAGACATAATTGAAGACCTCATTAATAGTTAACTTTCGACCTAAATTTTTCTTCATCTCTTTTCCTTTCCTTTTCCAGATTTTCATAAACAAGGAACCTTTGCAGTAATTGACAATGTCTGGTACCACTTGAATATTTTGAAGACTGAGAAGTCTGAATGCAATTATTATAGGTCGGTAGTTTTCCAGGTCTCTCTGTTGGTGTAGAATGCTTGTATCCACCAGTGTATCCAGGCTAACTGTGTTTATATCACCTGTGCTTACAGTCTTTAGCTGATATTTCAGAGGTTCAGTATCCGCTATATAAGTAATAAAGAGAAAATAATATTTAAAAAGAACAAAAAGACTTGGAAATACCATTTAAAGCTAGGTTCACAATACCGATCAGATCAACTCGATGATCCCGATTGTCCAAATGTCCACGACCAAGCGTAATCAAATTTTTTTTATCGGGCCTGTGAACCACTTCTACACGACTGCTGTCGGACTGTACACGACTTGTTTTCGACCATTAACGATTCCTTAACGACTCAATCACGACTCAAACCTGACCACTAGTTGATCACTACACGATCTTTACTCGACTAGCTAGACCAAATCAACTATACTCGATCTAAGCCTGATCTCGAACAGACCAGATCGATCTCATCGTAAAGGGGTTGTCGGGATGTCGGAAATTGGTCGGATATTTAAAACAAAACAAATCAAAATGTTGTTTATTCTTAAAATTGAGAATCAACAGAAAATGATTTAAGATGATAACAGCCAGGAAGCTCAATAATAATTAGCTGTCTTAAAATGAAAAGTAAACTCAATATTTCTAAATAAGAAAATCATAAAGACTACTCGTATTCTACTTCTTTTGCAATGTAAAATGCACTTCTCGTAGATACCAAGCTAAACATTTTGTACGCCAAGCAAGATGTGGAGTTTCGTCTAAATATAAAAAGTAAAAGTAACACTCAAATGAAAAACCCAAAATGGACAAATAAAGAAAGAAGTTGAAGAGCGGTTTTGACTCGAATTTCCGAATCTGCAAATGCAATATACAGTCAAAACCTTTTAACAGTTGGGGTTTAGTTTTTACTTTTACCTTTACATTTTGAACACAAATGTGTGAACTCTTGTACAATCTCGTACGTGTTTTCAAATGCCTGCAGCTCTAAATGTCTCCCATCTAGGGTTTTTAAAATGGTGTCTGGTTTGGAAATTTTGATTACAGGAACAATCTTTCGAAATTGCTTTTTTCTGGACATCAACATTCTCAATGATCCAACGCAAATGCTGCCTTGTAACAAATCTTCGATTAAATCCTTTGTGATACCATGAAACTTTGCCATGATTCTTTGACAATTTAAATTCACTGCTTCTGGGTTCTCACCTAAACAAAGGAAAAAAAGTAATATGGTAAGTCAACCCGCTCTTAATAACTTTCTCCGCTGGAAGTGTCCTGTTAATATTTCTGTCTAGGAGAACAAGTTATTCAGTCAAAATTAAGCTTTGTTCTCGTAACTCATAGTTCGGAATTTTAGTATTATGTAACTTAATTATTCTATTCTGATAAGTCATGAGTCATACGAAGACCCTTGTACTTGGATATATCTTCATTGATAATCATGCTACGTTAAGTGTTTTCTTAAATTGTATTTTTTATTTAAGATCATCTTAACCTCTCACATTCAATTAAAAAAATAAACATCCTGCCCAAAATTAACATTTATACTAGAAAATGTATCGGCCTAACGTTGAAATAAATAGCCTGTATAACGCAGTAGTGTTTAACATTTAAGCTATAAATGTAGTTTAAAGATTATCCTCGCTTCCTAAAACTTACAAAACAGTTCCATATATATATGGAAAGGCTCCCACATCAATGCATGTTCAAGATCTTGAATAGGATTATCTAGACTCTTTGAATCCCATTCTTTTTCAAATACTTTAGACAAAAGCTCCGACAGACGCAAGTTAGATTTTCCATCTTTGTTTTTCCTCCAGTCAAAACTGCTACAACTTTCTATTGCCTAAGTAGTAAATAAAGGCAACAGTAGTATACTGCTGTTCGAAATTCATAAATCGATTGGGGAAAAAACTAATCCGGGTTACAAACTAAAACTGAGGGAAACACATTAAATGTAAGAGAAGAACTACGAACAGAAATACAACATTGAAGTGTAAATGTGAATTGATACTAAGATTGTTATTCGTGTAGGATATCTACCTTAAAAACCTAGAGTTATGCGTGTTATTTAATGTGTTTATCATGTATTCATTCACGTATGCGATAGAAATACATTAAGTTATATAGTTTGTAAAATGTTTTCATAAAGCAACATTACACCTTTTCAATTATGATCAATTTTGCAAACAAAACTTTTGACTAAATCTAGATATACTTTTATATACTTAAGTCAATGTCCATAACATTTTCTGTAGAGAAAGATGGATAAGTATTAAGAAAAAAGTATAGAAGTAACTTATGAAGAGTATGCAAAATTGATTACAAACCTGTAAAACAGCTTTACTTAGAATTTCCTGTACAGTTTCTTCAAAAGTGTCTGCATGTGAACAATAAATCTGAACCAATTTTTCAGGTGAAATCTGAAAATTTGTTGGGAGTCAATTGTTAATATACCTATGATCAAATTCAATCTCGTGTTTTCTCTGTCTTTACTATGTTATTGATTGAATGAAAAATCGACTAATTTCAGGAAAAATGGAAAGTCATAATTGTTAAATAAACGGTCAAAAGAACACTTACATAAAAATCAGAAAATATCACCACGAACCCTATAAACAATCGGGCTTTATATCGTGTTCTCCGAAAGAAGAATACTTTGACTACACGAAATATTATGCCATCATAGAAAAATGGAAAAAGGAATTAATAAGAAAATATTCCACAAAAGATTCACAGAAAATATTGGGCAATGCAAAAACATATAAAAGTAAAAAAAAAAAAAAACGAACTCCAAGGAAATTCAAAGCGGGGAAAATCTTAACAAATGACAAAATCAAAAGTTCATACACATAACAAGTATGGAAAATAACTGTCATATTCCTGTCTTGGTACATGCGTATCCTTCTGTAGAATATGCTGGATTTAAACTTGGTTGTATAGCCAGCTTAAGCTCTCACTTGATGTGTGAAAAAAACAAAACAGACAATAGCTTTTTATTTCTGTGTCTTTTTGTCTCTTGTGGAGATGTGTGTCATTGGAAATTATACCACATCTTTTCTACATAGACATTACAGAAAAAAAATTGTCAGAAAATTGGGATTGACCACTACACAAACACACAACTAAATTAACAAAGAAAAACAAAACAAAATTGCATGTATACATTCTATAGACATATCACAAAAGAATGAATGAAAGACAAGAATACAAAATATGTACAATTCCGCAACACCATAACGGCAGGATGTATAAATACTTATCTAAGCCTAAAAGATATTCATACCAAAAATGAAATAAACATTATAGGTTCAGACAATATACAATAAAAATAAAAATAACACTTAAACACTAGGGCATAAGTGAACGATTATATGTCTATAATATTGATGTGTGAATTATGTGTTATTTTGTCACATAAGGTTTAGCACACAAAATAAATACAAAATACAGGTAAATGACATAATTTCCTGTCTAAGTGGTCACTTTCATATCAAAGGGTATAAAGCTGAATTACAGACAGGACATACGTTATTAAATTTTTCATTTTTACTATTGGTAAACTGATTTCGGAATTTGAAAAAAAAAAAAAAAAAAATTATTGTTAATAAAGACTAGTTCTTTACCTTTTCTTCGACAGTTTGACGAAATCTGACTTTTAAAAAGTCTGTAAAAGAAGACTGTATTCCTCCTTCTGGGAGATTAAGCTGAAAGGCTGCATTCCAGAGCTACAAAAAAATATCGATTATAAAGGCATCACTGTATTCCTGTCCGTTCGTCTTTGTATTATAGTTGATTCATTTGTTATATTACGTATTTTTTTCCTGTGTTTAAAAAAATTTGCTATGCATGTTCATTTTTCTTTGAGAAAGCAAGAATGATTGAAACAAGATTTCAGAAAAGCATATTGAAAATTATGAACGTGATACTGAAAGTATCACAGCCCCTTAAAATCATCAATAACCCATGTTAATGAGTTGACATATTGATGAACCGTGAATTGTACAGACATTTCCTTTGTATAAAATGGTAGTTTAAACTTGGTTTTATAGCTAACTAAATCTCTCACTTTGATGAACGTTGCACACTATTCCAATATATTGGCAAACTTGTGTCAACAGAACAAGCAGACAAAAAAGGTAAAATGTAAAAAATAAGGGTACATCAGTCAAAATTGTGCTATAATCGTTAATCACTATTAAAACAAACAAATATGTCAACAAATATAATAAATAGCATGTAGTAAAGCAGTTAAAAAATAAAAGACAAATATACACAAAAAGACCAAAAAACAACAATAACACATTGGCGGGAATTATAAGTACCAAGCCACGGCAAAAGAGTTTTATCCAAAAGCGGACTCAACCGTAAGGGTCTTTGTTGTCACAGATAAAAAAAAAATAAAAAAAAGCACTATAACACGTAATTGAGATGATAAACAACGTCATTACCCAGAATCTTTTCATCAAAATCATCATGTGATATTTGTAAAGTTGATAAGATATATCAACAAGGTCTCTTCTGATGATTTTGTTTTGGAAAAAAAAACCTTGACGTTCTTTGAGATAACCCTTATTCAGAAACTTTCCGTTAAACACTGGTGACGTTTCATAAAATCAGGAGTAGCAGTAGTTATCAAAGGTACCAGGCTTATAAAATAAAATATCCAAGACGGTCGTTTTGTGTACACAAGACTTATTAGTTACGCTCAGATAAAAATAGTTATAAAGCCAAATAAGTACACAGTTGAAGAGCATTGAGGACCCAAAATTTCAAAAAGTTGTTCAAAATATGGCTATTCCTCGGATAATACTTAGTTTGTCAAGAAAATCAAAGTTTTGTAAACCGAAAATTTATAAAATGACCATGTAATTAATATCCATGTCAACACCGAAGTTCTGACTACTGGGCTGGTGATTCTTTCGTGGACAAAACGTCCACCAGCAAAGGCATCGACGTAGTGGTCAATAGTTATCAAATGTACCAGGATTATAATTTAAAACGCCAGACGTGCGTTTCGTCTACATAAGAGTCATCTGTGACGCTCCGAATATAAAGGCAACAGTAGTATACCGCTGTTCAAAATAGTCATAAAGCTGCGAGCTCTCATATACCGAGTGAAATGGCAAATGTATTACCCATATGCTGGTGAGGTTGTATACCTTCACTAAGGTGGGGAAATTGAATATAATTAACCAGAAATATGACTGCCTTACTTTAAATTCTTTGTTGTCGAACAGATCATTTTCAAGCCAGTGAACAATTCTCTCTCTGTAGTGTTTATAATCCCTCCACAGATCATCAGGTTTATAATTGTGATTTTCTGGTTTTTCTACTTTATCGGATATTTTCTGGAAATTATGTAAACTAGTAAGATAAATTTCAATAGCTAGAAATAGAACTTTTGTTTCTTTGATCTGTATCACATTATTCAAAAGGTCAGTTGCAATTTTGTGCGTTCTAAATGCAGTGTTAAGACTAGAGAGTGACCTGAAATTGAAAAGATTATATTTATACATTGTTTCAATCAATTACATTATTAATGCCAAATCCAGGTCAAATAATGAAGTTTCGATATGAAAAATACTTTTAAACCTATTTCTTTCTTGTCAATCTTTTCCCCATATCGGACAGAATGTCGTTGTTTGAAATTACCCCCATTGAATTATATATCCGACACTTGCAAAATTTGATTTCAAATTCTAAATTTTATTCTCATATAATTAAAGAAATCTTCAGTGTAAAAGTTGATCGCGAAGAGAGCATCAAAAATATATTATAATGTTAAAAGTGACTATTCCGTTTCGCACGATGAAAGCATCATAGAAAGAGGCTTTGTTTGTAAAAGTACAAGTCAGGCAAGCATTTGTTCGTTTGTCCGTTATTTGTACAACAGTATAACCGATAAAAGGTTGAAAATAAATAACCATTTGACTGAAAACAAATATTATAGATTAAACATAAAATATTGGATGCAGAATATTATTTCATCCGCAAAGGTTTTTCCCATTGCTATTAATATGCAATTGAGTTATGTTATACTCAATCTTTTGGGAGTATCGCAAATAAAAAAACACGATATTGAATTTACATTTTACGGTATAATCTTTAAAACAAATCTTACATGTTCATGTCACTCCCAATGATCTGTGAAGCCACATGTTCCAACACATTTTTCAAAAGATCCTACAAAACATATCATTGTTGTGAATAGAGATACTGTGACATGATACGTTTGTAATTAAACTCATCATAGATACAAGGACCAAATTTAGCATATTCGCAAAACGAGCGTTTCGTCTACAAAAGACTCATCAGTGACGCTCGAATCCAAAAAAGTTTAAAAGGCCAAATAAAGTACGAAGTTGAAGAGCATTGAGAACCAAAATTCCTAAAAGTTTTGCCAAAGACAGCTAATATAGTCTATGTCTGAGGAAGAAAAGCCTTAGTATTTAAAAAAAAATCAAAAATTTGTAAACAATATTTGGTTTAATTCTATAAAAAAAGGAATAGATAACTGAATGACATATTATAACTCAGTTCTAACAAGAAAAAATAGATGATATGATATAAATATAACCGTATCATATCATCTATTTTTTCTTCGCACGATGATGATTTATAAATATAACCGTATCATATCATCTATTTTTTCTTGTTAGAACTGAGTTATAATATGTCATTCAGTTATCTATTCCTTTTTTTATAGATAAACCAAACATTTGCAGTCATACATTTGACTGTCCCTCTGGTATCTTTTGCCCAACTTTTAGACCCAAATACCTTTATTTCAATAAGCTGCAATTGCAAATGTGACAAATGTTTGATATAGATTTAATGTGATCAAAATCAGCATTCATTTGTGACATTCTATTTTTTTTTTCATATTTTAAACATTTGATATCGGCATTTCATGTTATAAAACGAATGCTAAAAATTAGAATCTTGATATCAAATGAAAATTCAGGATAATTTGAGATTATTAAAACAAAACACAAAAAATAAACACAAATTGAATATTAAATCAACTTAACATCCGTTTTCAAACCTATGACAAACACTATCTGTTTTCATAAAAATGCCCTGTACCAAGTCAAGAAAATGGCCATGGTTACTTCTTTTAAATTCATTTGATAAAATTTACTGTTTGCAATAGCATAACTTGTTCTAAATAATAAGAATGTTCTTATCCCAAGCAGAAAACACTACTCGTATTTGGCACAACCTTTTTGAACTTTTGATCCTCGGTGCTGTACAACTTTGTACTTTTTTGACTTTCGAACTTTTATATCTGGGCGTCACTGGTGAGTCTTGTGTGGGCGAGGCGCGTTTCTGACGTAACCTGATGCCTCTTGTTAGCTATTATTCATGTGTTTCTTTGTGTAATATGTTCTCCTATTCATTTGTATTGAAGTCCTGTAATATTATGTTGTCATTTTAATGTTATATTTAACATTGCCATTATAGTGCGAGGTTTTGGATGCCACAAAACCAGGTTCAACCCACCATTTGAGTTTTTTTTTAA
Organism: Mytilus edulis; assembly: GCF_963676685.1. Lineage (NCBI taxonomy): Eukaryota > Metazoa > Mollusca > Bivalvia > Mytilida > Mytilidae > Mytilus > Mytilus edulis. The sequence goes on from NC_092348.1 coordinate 6,208,460, forward strand.
ATGTCCTGTACCAAGGCAGAAATATGGCCATTGTTTAATAGTTCGTTTCTGAGGGTGTTACATTTTAACGTTGTGTTTCCGTTGTGTCGTTTATTTCTTTTATATTTGACTGTGAATTCACTTTACCAAAAGACGTATCACGGTACTTTTCAAATTCATGTATTGAGTTTTGATGTTATATTTGTTTTTCTCATCGGATTACATTTCAATGTTGTGTCGTTGTTCTCCTCTTATAATTATTGCGTTTCCCTCAGTTTTAGTTTGTTACCCCAAATTTTTTTTTTTTTTAGATTTACGAGTTTTGAACAGCGGTATACTACGGTTGCCTTTATTTACATTATAATTCGTTTTTGTGTGTTAGACATTTTGATGTTGTGTCTCTGTTGTGTCGTAGTTCTCTTATTTTTGATACGTTTCCCTCAGTTTTAGTTTGTAACCCGGATTTGTTGTTTCTCTGTAGATTAATGAATTTTGAGCACTGTATATTACTGTTGCAACTTTGATTCGATCGGTTTTGTATTTGTTACCTTGGTCTGTCTTTTCATAATTGTTTGAGCAGCGGTAAAGTACTGTTTTAAACCAAGTATTGAAATATGTGTGCAGCTGTCTCTATAAACAATAATGCACCTCTTTCCTAACCAGCATAAAATCGGACTTTCAAAAAAAATGTATAGGAACTTATTGCTAAGTATCAAGTCAATCATTGCAAAAAAAAAAAATTTATTCATTTAAAGCTGGTTTAAATATATTGTGTCCCTCACTCTATCTTTCATATCCAGAAAACATTACCCCCTGAACCACTGTAAATTATACATCAGCCCCAAACCCTGCATTTTGTCATTGTTTTTAACAAAACAAAACAAATCTAAATTATCCCAAATCTAGCTAAAAAGGATTTAAAAATAATTTAAAATGATTTAAAAATAATTTAAAATGATTTAAAAATAATTTAAAATGATTTTGAATAATTTCAAATGATTTCAAATGAAATGGTTTGAATTTGAACGATTCTCGCATTCCCTCAACCATATAAAATATGATAATTGGTTTGCTTTCTTTTAAATGCTATCAAATTGACATCATGCATAAAAAATATGATACTTAACTAATCAATTGTATAAACATGATTTTGTAACATTATTAAAAGGTAATAGAATTTTTTTTTAAAACAGCTAAATTTTTTTCAGAATATGCATTCATAATAAAACTTACTAGTTCTTGGCTGTCTCGTAAATCACAAAAGTGAGAATGAGATGCAGCCAATGTTATGTCAGCTGGAAACATGTTGTTCATTAAAACTTCATGAAACATCTGTAAACTCAGTGATGCCAAAACAGTGCGTGGTAAAAGATAATCTACTTCGAAGTACGGGGTCAGCATTTGCACAATTTCAGAAGAAGGTCTGTAAATTATAAATTTTAGCTTGATGATATATGCATACCTTTGGGATAAACGATAATAAGTTGTGTTAATATCTTATTTATTTTTTGGCTGGTCAGAGTATGAAATCAAACAATTTTTTGTTTTATAAATGAAGGCGTTTTTTCAAAATGTCATTAAACAAAAAAAGTGCATGGCATTTTGCGCTTTTTGAATAAATTCATCAATATTTCTGATTTTACCACCGAAAACATAAATATAAAATAATCATTTCAGACTGACCTTCACAGTTTTAAATTATTTGTATCAGTTGAGAAACATTATGCGGAATTAACTGAATAATGACAAAAAAACTTAATTTACTGTTCATAGCGACATGTCTTATCTTTTTCTTTTGAATAATACCTGTTCCATTCTAAGCATTTCTTGAATTTTTTGGTAGCCTCTCGAATGTTAACAATTCCCCACCATTTGTTCTTTTGTTCAGCATCATTGTGGTTTACTTCAAGAGGTACATCTTCAAATGGTTTGCTGTACTTCAACATGAAATGAATCAACGGAACACAAAAAAGCCAACTTGGATTATCTGCCTTTCCTGCAATCTTTCTCGCAAATGTTATTATTGACACTATAATTTCCCTAAAAGTACAATACCACAAAAGTGTTTATTTTCTTTTTTGCTGAGAACACAATTGACATATGTAGCTCTTGTGTTGTTCTGTTGTTGTCATATGTAACTCTTGTGCTTTTGTTGACGTGTTTGCTTTAAACATTTCTATTTAGTAACTACACTTTTCAATAAGAACTGAAGTTGAAATATTGGTGTTGAAATCGATATTTTCATTACCATATCTACCAGAAGAGGTAAACTTGCATAGAAAAGTGATGTTCCATTTGTTTTTGCTCGTCATAGTATTTTATTTATTTAAGTTTTCAAAACAAAAGCTAAAACGCAAAAAAGAGAAATAACTCAAATTGATTTTTTGGTCCAAGTATCACAGTTAAAATTAGAAATCAAATTCCGTTAAGAAATAAAATTGAGAAAGGAAATGGTGATTGAGTCAAAGCGACAACAACCCGACCATAGAGCAGACAACAGCCGAAGGCCATCAATGGGTCTTCAATGAAGCGAGCATTCCCACATCCGAAGGTGTCCTTTAGCTGGCCCCTGAAAATATGTATACTAGTACAATGATAATGGACGTCATACTAAACTCCGAATTATACACAAGAAACTAAAATTAAAAATCATACAAGACTAACAAAGGTCAGAGGCTTCTGACTTGGGACAGGCGCAAAATTGCGGCGGGGTTCAACATGTTTATGAGATCTCAACCCTCCCCCTATAACTAAAGAAATTGCTCTGGGTTGGCCTAGTGGTTCACATGGGGAAATTTTGAGGGAAATGTTAAAAAACGACGACGTATGCTGTTTATCTTGCAAAACAAACAAAAAAGTATGCATATTGTGAATAGTGTACATCGATTAATGTGAAAGTAAGATAGAAAGAAAATTTGAAATGTCCTTTCAATTATACCGACAACTAGGCAACGATTCAACGAATTAACCTCTGGCCTTTGTTAGTCTTGTATTATTTTTTATTTTAGTTTCTTGCGTACAATTTGGAATTTAGTATGTCGTTCATTATCACTGAACTAGTATATATATTTGTTAAGAGGCCAGCTGAAGGACGCCTCCGGGTGCGGGAATTTCTCGCTGCATTGAAGACCTGTTGGTGACCTTCTGCTGTTGTCTTCTCTATGGTCGGGTTGTTGTCTCATTGACACATTCCCTATTTCCATTCTCAATTTTAATTGTAAAGAAAACCATCTAGAATATATTACCTCAATATTGAAGGCATGGTTTGTTTTATCTGATCAACATCTGGGCTAGTCCTGGTAACATAGTCTGGACTAGGTAAAAGAGCTTTACATAACATGTTTTTCTCTGTTTTAGCTATCTTAAGATCATATGAAACAACAAAGTACACTGCAATGGCTGCTTTTGTTAAATGTAACAGGTCATTGTAACCTAGCCCCTCTTTGTTTACTCCGTCTAAATGATCTATCAGCTTTTTCATGTGACGTGATAAAACCTACAAAAGGTAATGTACATCATCATACACAAGTTATACATGTGATATAACGTTTGCATAGGATAAACAACTGGTGTTTTGTCATTAATGTCTTAACATTTTGATTTCCAATATAGCAGCGGGAACGTTATTAATGCACGTAAATAAAATGTTAACATCGGTCCAGCAAGATTGTTTGGCTCAATTTACATGTTGCACGTTATAAATCAGTACTAGTTGTGTGTTAACATCTTATAGATTAAACTTTGCAAATACGGCTGTTTCTCAAATGACTCTTATGGGGAGACATTAAGGTGGTATGGGTGTCCTCCTCCATCTTGGATTGTAAAAAACAGAAGTTAGCAAAATGTGATGCAGGAATGCAGATATTTAATGTGATTTTCATATAAAAGAACCAATTTATAAGAATATAACTTACAAATATTAATATTTTTGCAACTGTTGATTTGTTTTGGTTGTTTTTAAAAAATGTTTTGCAAAAACGTAGTATCTATTGATATATGTTGAAAAATATAATAAAAATAATAGGTCACCGCGCTACAGGACGTGAAAAAATTACAAATTTTGTATGGATTGTACAGGAAAAAACACCAATTTGTGATTAGAAACTAAACAAAATGATAGCATTGTTAAATACTTAAGGAAAAGATAGCTTTCAGACAATGCTTTGCGAATATCAAAAGAAAAGACAGGGTCACCGTACGTTTTTTCCCGCTAAAATACAAAATAGGAAATTCCATGCAGAATCCTTCAGAAAATGCACTGTTTTATAGTTACCTCCCGTTAAAATGCCAATTTAAAAAAAATAAAAACAACCAAAAATGATTAATATTTGCAAAAATAAAAATATTTATAAGTAATATTCTTATAAATTGGTTTCTTTTAAATGAAAATTCACATTATATCTGCATTCCTGCATCAAATTTTGCTAACTTAATAGAAAATCTAGACCTTTGGTTCTCTGTTTTTTACAATCCAAGATAGAGGAAGACACCCATACCACCTTAATGTGACTTATTACACAATTAGAAACCACTTTCATCTTTTTATAAATTTATCTATAGAGGCTGAAAATCTAATAATAAAAGACGATGTGGTATGATTGCCAATGTTTTGTTTTTGATATTTGAAAATGAAAAACGAATGGACCCAAATATACACGAAACCGGTTACCTGTGATTGCTCACATCCACTTCATTTGAAATATGGAGGACATATAAATAGAAGATGTGGTATAATTGCCAATGAAACTACTCTTCACAAGAGATCAAATGGCCGAGAAATTTCACCTAAAGGTACGGCTTTCAACAATGTGCAAAGCCCATACCTCATGGTCAACTATGAAATGCTTCGAAATGACAATGTAAAACAGTTCAATTGAGATAACAAACAGCCTTTTTTTATGTACAAAATGAACGTAAAACAAATATGTAACACATCAACAAACGACAACTACTGAATTCCTAACTTAAGACAGGCACATACATACTGTTGGAACAGTGGTGTAACAGTACAACATAAGAACGAACTATAAAGAGCAGTTTTTAAAAAGGCTTAACTCATCAGATGGATAAAAAAAACAAATACATAGAACACAAGTAGAAGTGGTCGGGTACTTGTAAGTTGAGTCAAAATGATGATGATTATACGATTGCCAAATTCGTAATGTTTATGTTATTACTCGTGTAAGGCTTAGACGTAACAGTACATAAATGCATCTTCCAATGATTGATCTTGAAATTTAAGATAACAAAATGTTAGCTGGATTTGAAAATTTGATTCTATGAAAGCATGCCAACTATGTCTACACAGTCTTCGACTAGAATTCCAACTAGTATACTATGCTTCTATATATCATAGATGATAAACAACACAATTGATGTACTGTTTCTATGGTACCACAAATTTTTTTTCAAATTAAAGTTTGAAAGTAGAAAATATATTAGAGCAAGCTTTTAAAAAGCTTCTGAAGATAATTGGCACTTTATATTATAGCGGCAACATTGAATAGAAATATTTATAATAAAGAGCAATCATATCGAATAAAATTGAGAATGGAAATGGTGAATGTGTCAAAGAGACAACAACCAAACCATAGAAAAAACAACAACAGCAGAAGGTCACCAACTGGTCTTCAATGTAGCGAGAAATTCCCGCACCCGGAGGCGTCCCTCAGCTAGCCCCTAAACAAGTATATACTAGTTCAGTGATAATGAACGCCATACTAATTTCCAAATTGTACACAAGAAACTAAAATTAAAATAATACAAGACTAACAAAGGCCAGAGGCTCCTGATTTGGGACAAGCGCAATAATGCGGCGGGGTTAAACATGTTTGTGAGATCTCAGCCCTCCCCCTATACCTCTATCCAATGTAGAAAAGTGAACGAATAACAATACGCACATTAAAATTACGTTCAAGAGAAGTCCGAGTCTGATGTCATAAGATATAACAAAAGAAAATTCGCATGTGCATCACTGTATTATAATAACAGACAAACATGTACTTACATTTGCAAATAAAAGGTCAAAGGGCGTCCCAATGAACTTGCATATTCCATGATATAGTTGTTTGAGTGAACCATTCATTTGATTTAAATCTATGACAACTGCTTCAAAATTACTGTCTCTGTCAGTAAAATAATCCAGAAGCTGCTTTGGTAGAAATGCTGACACTGCAAGCTCAATATCTTCTTTGAGAAATTTCTTATACTCGTCTTCTGCTCCAAACATTTTTTTCACGTTGTTCCACCAGTTTTTATACTTTCCTATGAGTTCCTCTTTCCCCCGAATAATACCATCGTAATAATGGCAAATATCTATTCCGAAAGTATAAACGATGATTAGCACTAATTATATAAAGCTTTTTCTGTGTGCATGTATCGATACCACCGAAATTTAAAATATTCCAGCGCGTCCTTTATTGGGTACACTTTAACAGATTTGAATTTTCCTTTTTCATTGGGTAAATTTATTTTGTTAATTTGCGGATTAAATATTTTACTTTGATTTTTTACTGTTTGATTAAACATTCATTTAGTAATTATGTGAACTATTTTTTTGGATTTTATTGGAAATAATGCCACAATTTTTTTTCACAGTTTTGATTCGTTTCTAGAACATCAACAAGGAAGAAATTATACCTTTAGACGAGGATTGTTGGTGTACTGGAAGTCTTCTCACAGATCCTTTTTCCTTCCATTCTCCCGAAGAAACAAAATACTCAAAGGTACAAGTGGAATCATCATGTAAAACGACATAGTTGTAGCTCAGTCTACATGATACTGGTACCTTAACTATAACTGATCCAACAACATACCCATCTGGTCTTGGCCTAAAATGTGTTCGCCTATTATACATTGCAAATGAAAGCTAAAAATCAGTAAATCATATGTCTAAATTTACGATGAATAAACTGATGATGATACCACTGTTTAAATCGCTTTGCTAATAACATCATACATCATTGTTTTTTGGTGGGTTTTTTTTATATTTAAATGAATCTTTATGAGGAGTAACAATGAATTGAGAAAGTTATGATACTTACATGCAATATAATTATTTACCTGTCCATTTTCAGCTCAAAGTTGTCTGTCATACCAAAACGAACATCGAACACAACAGCTACACGATCTGTGTGAAAATTTGTGAAGAAGGTTGGTGAAATGACCGAATGAAAACATACATCGATAAAGTCATCATCTTGTACTTGTGGGAATCTATAAAAAAAAAAAATAACATCCTACTTTTTTTTATTATTTGTTCGACACTTGATCATGAAATCATTATACTATTGAAGACAAACGTCATGTTTAAATGAACTCAAAGGTTACATTTAAAAATCGATTTCTTAAAAAGTGACAGTGTAAGGATATGCATGTGCCAAAGTTGAAAATATAATATTAAAAAACAGCTACTTTCTACCCTAGATCCTAATGGCTACTTCATGGAATTCCAACCGATGAGTGATGTTTCAATCAATGGATACTGAGCTCAACATACAGTCTTCAAATACTAGTATGTAGAAGAGCATGCATACCTACATACGTTATAGTTTAAACAGTAAATTGATTCTATTTATGTTTAGTTCTGTAAAAAGTAATGAGATTGCAAGCAATGAAAAATTTAAATGTGACAAGATAATTGCAATAATTTTGTGAGTTTTTTTTTAAATGTTAAAAAAAGGTTAATGATTGAACCTAACTCATTTATTCTAAAACTTTTAAATTACTTACTCTGCAATTCTGTTTTCCGTTGCAGGGTTAAGATTCCACTGAAAATGCATTTTATTTTATTGATTATAATTATTTTATCGAGAATAATTGATTTCTACCGAACAAATAAAAAAATTGGTAACCCCTAATATCGTCACATCATTACAACATAAATGTTTACAACGATAAAACAGATGAGAAAGACAAAATATAATTTTTGAAAGAAAAAAAAACTGAGAGACTTTTTCTCTTGAGAAAACGCTATTTAAGTCACTTTTTCTGTTTTTTCAATTTTTGAAGTCATTTGTATACATATTTTACGCCTTCCACCAATTTTTTCTCGTATTTCGCACTTGAAACTATTTAATTTTATTTATTACATTATTTCCTTCTTATCTGAAATAGATAGTGTAGTGTCTTTATATGACTACAATCATTGTGTCGTTACTATAATTCATTCCCTTTATCACCACGAATGTGACCTACCGAATTATACCATTTACCGTGTTTGTAATAACATGAGCAGCAACACGACGGGTGCCACATGTGGATCAGGATCTGCTTACTATTCTGGAGCCCATGAGATCAATCCAATATTTGATGGGAATTCATGGTCCTTAGTCATAATTGTTCTCTGTTGTGACTTGTGTACAATTATTTGTCTTTTTGTCTTTTTTATTTTTTAGCCACGGCGTTGTTAGTTTATTTTCGGTTTATGAGTTTGACTGTCCCTCTGGTATCCTTTGTCCCTCTTTCAAACATATTTTATTGCCTAAACTTAAAACTTATAGGATAAGACCTTACTTCGCATTTTGTGTTAGGTGAGCCTAAAAAGGCAGTTTTTTATAAAACACTTGACGCGAATTGATATTGAAAAAGGGAGAAACTTCTATGCGTCTCACGGTCTGACGTATTAAATTACAATCCTGGTACCGTTAATAACTATTTACACAACTAGGTCGATGCCACATCTGGTAGACGTTTCGTCCCGAGGGTATCACCAGCCTAGTATTCAGCACTTCGGTGTTGACATGAATATCAATTATATGGTAATTTTTATAAATTTCCTGTTACAAAACTTTAAACTTTTCGCAAGACTAAGGATATTGTTATCCTAGAAATAGGTTACCTTAGCCGTATTTGTCACAACCCATTAGTAATTTTGGTCCTCAACGCTCTTATTATTGTTAGGTCTTATAACTATTCTGACTTGAGCGTCACTGGTGAGTTTTATGAAGACGAAACGTGCGTCTCGCGTATTCAATTATAATCCTGGTACTTTTGATAACTAATTCCAAATGTTAAATTTTGTGTTTGCGAACACGGGAAACAATTTCACACTTACTAAATATTCAATGTTTTCAGTATCCTCCCATTCATTGTCTTCGGATAAAGTTGTTGACTGCGACATGTTATACTCAACTTGTTGTCAATGGGTGACAACACTACCTCTGAGTTGGTGAAATTTTCCTTCTGATCATTTTACACTTTAATTCAAAGGTTCAGAAAAAAAATGAAAATTAAAACTAATTTTTATTATATCAAATATTGTTTTAAATAAATATAATATATTTGTTGTCATTAGAATTAACAGTGTTTGTGGCAATACAAATTTAAACAAACAACTAAACAAAAACAAAACCGTATACGAAAATTATTCAAAAAGACACAAAAACATAAGTGATAAATTTACAATATTCAATATGTACATATTAAAATAAGACCTCGGTCCTTAGTTCGAAGTACCTTTTAATAAAAAGCCAATAATTCTTACATGTAGTAAGGAAGTTGGGTTTACTATACAAAATGTTAGGTTATCAGGGAAATGAATAATATGTTCTTCATCTGATTGCCATTATATAAATGTTGTCTGAAATAAACAGTAAGTTTAACTTAATAAGTCGGCTTCATATCTTGACTTACATTTAGAAATTGACAATGAGGGTCGGTTGAAAACAAAACTTTACGACAAAAGAGATGATTTCAGTTTTCCAATTGTGAATTTTCCATTTCTAAGTAGCAACATTCCAGCACTACCTGCATACGGGATATATATATCCCAATTGATACGATATTCCCGTGTACAACAAAAAAAAGTTCTGTCCATTTTCACAGGGATGTTAAGCACCTCCATTTCAAATCTTGCGCTTAGATATTCGAGTAATAAAAATTCACGCATTCAATAACACTCAATTACATAAACAAAATATAGTCATAATTGAAAGACAACGTGTTAGCAACAAATTGATATCTAAAAAAAAATATTTCCAAATAATCAGGCAGACACATCTCGACTTCATGGATGAAAGTATACTGATAGTCTCTCTTGGTACAACAGTTCAATTATCAAACCCGTCAAACGAAATAGTATAAATAGTATAAAAAGTGTTCCTGTAGAACAACAAGTCTAGCTTTATTTAGAAACCAATAAATATTGAAACAACTCTTTACAGCATAACTGAATCATAACTCCTTTTTGCAAGAATGAACGTTAGATCGTCGACGCTTAATTGCCAGATAAAAAATACTATTACTTAAAAAAAGTTCTGCTAGGCTGTTTCCGAACTTTTAAGCAATTTAAATCTTACGAAAATGTGCATAAATTCACCAAATCAATTGAAATACGCACAATTAATATATATATATATAAAGACAAACTGCATGCAAGACAACGTTATGTATTCAAACTTTGATTATTTAACCTTTCACAAATTCAAGATAGATTGGTATTTACTAATAAATAATATGAACTTGATAATCTACAATATATTTAACTTTTTTCGCAATTTAGAGTGTTTATTATTTTCCCAAGGGTCGTGTCATTTTTTTTCCATTTTTTTTCATAACTCAAATCTTCTTAGATGGCATAGTTGGTCGTCTAACAAATTTTTGTCCTATTTTACGGACAATAAAAATCTTCTTACCTGATTGTAAACATGTAGGTCTCACAAAATATGAAGTCTGCAAAATTTTACGCGAACTAACTTTTATATCCAAAGTAGTTTCTGTCATGAACCGATCATGTGGTTACTCTTACCAATTTCATTGGTTTATTCATTTTTGCAGGGTGTTGACAGTCATTTCTATATTGATCTGCAATTTAATTAATGATAGGTATATATATATATATATAAAAAAATGAAAATGGTACTTCAAACGTTTTAAATTGTAATAGACCAATGCATTTATTGTTTTGTGTTTGTCATTTCTACGTGTGTTTATATCATGTTGAAGTTGTTTAAATATAAAACTGTCCATAAATTTATCGTAACTTTATTCACATATTATTCAGATTGTGTATTTGTTAAAACTTTAAGTGTACAAATTCGGGTTAGGTTATTAAACGTAAAACGTGTGGGTCACTTCAAACTATAATGTTCACGCGAAAATGTTATGCACCATTTTAAACCGCCTTACCATTATTTGTAAAGAATTTTAAAATAACATTGATGACAATGATAAATTGGTAAGGTAAACAAACCACTAAAATTCGAAGATCGAAAAATACCAGAAAGAAAAATAAACCCTTGTGCATGAAGACTTAGACCATAAAAACAATTGTATAATTTATTAAAATGTCTGGTTTACTTCAAAGTGTAATTAAGTTACTATTATATGGTTTAGATCCTCAATTTCATCCCAGTTTTGTGACCAAGTCAAAGACCTGAGAATTGTAATGTATAGCTTTTCTGCTTGTCAAGCAGGTCGGTTCAGTGTTATATATAAATATATTTATACTCCTTATTATTGAGAGGGAATGTAGAAATGGTCGGTTCTTTTATCATATTTTTCTTAATGAAATAAATCATGAATTGCTAAAATGCTAAGGTGATTCAAATTTCGGCTCTTATCTGAACTTCCGACCAAGCTATCTTGTACAAGGTTTTGTTACTCGGAATCACGATATTTTTAGACCTCTTAATCGTTTATATTTTCTTCCTGTTACCAATAGCATTGAAAATCCAGAGATAATACAAATCGTCTCTTCTATTTGGCACGTTAACAATCTTTATGATTTGACAAATTTATTGGCTTTTAATAAACACTATATTGTTGAATTACATGTACAGTACATACGTAATAGTCTTTTTAATCGATATACATATTTTGATCTTTGACTTTTAACGGATTTATTTTATTTTAATCACATTATCATCCGATATCGAACCTCTCGATTTCTTTTGTACATCGTCCCAATAACTTGTACAAATATATTCCCGCTAGTCATGTCAAAAATTGACTCCGACCTTTGAACATCTTAAAAAATGAACAACTGATTTAGAGAGATTTGTTAGCCAGATTCTCGAAACACCAAATTTTCGAACCAATCCACTGAAAGAAGAAGAACGTCGAGGACGGAGTTAATAA